>NC_086451.1:418118361-418430305 GCF_028390025.1 Pseudophryne corroboree | reverse complement strand
GTACAAAAAAGTGATAGAGGATTACAAGGAATTACGAGTTTATCCATGGATGTCTTTTCAAGGCAATACTAGACAATGGAGACCAAAACAAGGTGGCAGGAGATGATATGACAGACCATACACAGATATTGAGTCAAAAACGTCTGATTCTGACCAATCAACATCAAACAGTGGATCTTTTTTAAAGGACAGTGGATTGGCCAGAACCAGAAACAAAAAAATAGTTGGCGCTGAAGGAGGGGAGGGCGTAAAAACAAACGCCAACAGGGAACAGACAAACAAAAGTCAAAGGAAATAACTGTATTCAACTTGTCTGATTATAGTCTAACTGAGGCTGAGGAGAGAGTTTTATCAAAGGGACTTTCTTTTGTACAGACATACAAACAGACAGCATTTGACTGTGAGGTGGAACTACATAAGTTTCACAGGCAATTGAAATTGAAGGACTTTTTTGCCAAACAGGGCAATAGTGTTAACACATTTGACAAGATTCCCCCTTTTCGCACTAGAAGCACCTTTGACCCTCCCTCCAACGGGTGTAGTACGGCTGACCCGCGGTCAGGAGACCGCCGGTCAGCTTACCGACGCCGGGATCCCGGCGGGGAGGGGCGAGTGCAGCAAGCCCCTTGCGGGCTCGGGGGTTCTATTCCCACTCTATGGGTGTCGTGGACACCCACGAGTGGAAATAGTCCCTGTTGGTCGGCATGCCGACCATCGGGATAGTGAGCCATCGGGATGGTGGAGGTCATGTGACTGTCGGTCAGCTGACCGCCAGTCACATGAATACCACCCCCTCCAACAACCCCTCAATTGATACGTTTATGAGACGGGTTAAACAGGATACTATCCCATATATAAAAAAAAACAAAAATTATCATATTCTCTAATATTAGTAGAGAGGAACAACTAGCAATTAAAAATCTGAGGTATACTACACTAATTATCATACGTGCTGCAGATAAAGGAGGGGGTGTTGTAGTCCTCAATAGAGTAGATTATTTTGCTGAAGTCTACAGACAGCTTAGTGACCCTGTGTGCTATAAGAGCCTCCACTATGACCCTACTTTTGGTTATAAAAAATAAATTGACTCAGTTATCTCTTTGGGTTTGGGCAATGGGTGGATTCATGAAACAATAGCTAAATTCTTGACGCAAGATCATCCGGTAATCCCATTGATCTATATATTACCGAAGATACATAAGTCATTACATAAGCCCCCTGGGAGACCGATAATCTCTTCCAGGGGATCCTTATGTCAAAGTTTGTCACAATATGTGGATTTTTTCTTGCAAGCTATTGTCTGCAATACCCCTACTGTGTTGAAAGACACCACTGATTTTTTGAACAAATTTAGGGCTTTTGGTAAACCTCCCCCATGCTGTTTATTGGTTACGTGTGATATAATTAGCCTATATAATAAACATCGATCATAAAGTGGGAGTTGACACCATTAGAAGAGCCATTATGACGTGCCCTCATTATGATGGTCCCCATATTGATTTCTTTTTATTGTTGATTTACATAATCCTACATAAAAATGATTTTATGTTCGAAAAAAATCATTTTTTTTTACAATTACAGGGTTCCGCAATGGGGTCCAATATGGCCCCCACGTACGCCAATTTATTTATGTACGATTATGAAATCACTAACTTCTTCAATAACATGATTTTTTCGTCTTATATTGTGTTTTATATACGTTTTATAGACAGTATTTTCATGATTTGGACTGGGGGTGAGGATGAGCTCAGCAGTTTCATTGAGTCCCTCAAAAGTCTCACAAGCACCATCAGACTGACTTACACAAGCAGCCCCACTAGTATAGATTTTTGGGATGTCACTGTCTTAATTAAACAGGGAGTTTTTCAGACATCAATCTTCAAAAAGTCAACTGACAAAAATACATTATTACTTGCAGAGAGTTTTCACCCTAAACCTCTTAAACAAGGACTACTATTCTCCCAACTTCTGCGTGTTGTAAGTATGATGGCCAATCCCGGGATCGGCGGGATCCCGGGATTTAGGGCCAAAAATGGCCGGGATTCAATCCCGGGATTGGAAGCTCCATTCCCGTGGATTTAGGGATCAGCGGACGCTCAGACGCTGCCCGGTTTCCTCCTTCCGGGTCCCTAGTGCAGCGTGAGAGGTCACGCTGCACTGTCAGCCGCTGCTGGGAGCCGCCAGGAGAGATGAGAGGTTGTTCCCCACCCGCCCGCTCCCGGTATATGGTGAGTTATATGGGCGGGGTGGCACGAGGGACGAGGGGGCGGCCACCTAGCTAAAAGCCAATCCCAGGTATCCCGGGAATCCTGGGATTGGCCATTTTTCAATCCCGATACCCGGGATTGAAAAAATGGCCTGGGATTGGCTTCCCAAGTTGTAAGGATCACCTCAGATGAGACCAACTTAAAGATAGCCCTACAAAAAACGGGGGAAGATTTTATTCAAAGGGGCTACAATCAGGAGGATGTGGAGCATGCAATTGAGAGGTGTACTTTGGTCGACAGAAAAACACTGTTGGAGGACAAGAAAACTGATACTGAAACAGATCAATTCATTTTTCCAAGCATATTTTTTATTTCTTCAAAATTTTTGCGGGACTTTATCTTAAAACACTGGCATATATTGCAGACGGATCCAGTGATGAGTTTATTTTGTCAAACAAAACCTTTGTTTGCATATAAGAGGAGTAGAAACTTAAAAGATCAGGTCACTTTCTCTGATATCAGCCCGACAGTAAATCGTAGCACCCAGTGGCGTAAGTTTGTCCCAGTTGCCCGGAGGCAAGATAAATATTGGTGCCCCCCTATCTCCTATATTAAGATAAAGATATGTGTGTGTGTGTGTGTGTGTGTGTGTGTGTGTGTGTGTGTGTGTGTGTGTGTTCTGAAAAAGATTTTTATATACTGTATTTATACATTTAATTGTCTTTTAATTTAAATCACACATTTCTTAGCAGTCATACCCAGGATTAGAACCAATGACCTGTTACACTGACAGCAGGCACTTTACTGATGGAGTTATTTGCTCCTGTAGAGGAAGCATGAGAATTCTTACTATATGAAGTTACGTGTAATTGTCAGAGAAGTAGCTTCATATAGTTAAAATTCTCATATTTTCTATACAGGAGCAAACAGCTTCATCAATAAGGTGTCTGCTTCCAGTGTAATAGGTTGTGGTTTCTAATCCTGGGTATGACACTTGTAAAATATGTATATTCAGTATAATAAAGAGGGTGTGATGTGTAAGGTGCAGGGACCAGTCAGGAAGTCGGCCACTGAAAAGACAGCGACAGCTATCAATTAATTCAATGGTGTCACAGAATGGGAGGAGAGGTGCTCCCTTCAGAGCAGGAGCCCGGCGGCAGATGACTCCGTTGCCTCCCAGAGTTCTGCCTCTGGTAGCACCTGGCTTTCTTTGAAAAATGGTTCTTACCGTTGTAGTGGTTGTGCTAACGGCCAACATATTTTGCCTGGGAGATGTATTTATTGACTCTAAGACAGGAGTGAAATACACACTTAAACATTATATGATGTGTGACAGTAAATACGTTGCATATATGGTTACCTGCCTGCGTCGATTAATATACATTGGTAAAACAATGCGAATGTTAAAATAACGCATCGCTATGCATCGGTCATCCATCAAGAAAGCAATGTTTAAAATCAATCCCAGCACACCACCAGCTGCCAAATTTTTTTTGAGGCAAAGCATACCATCAAGGACTTCAAATTTATGCCCTTGGATCAAATTAAACCTTTCAAGAGGGGCGGGGATCATCATAAGAAATTACTCCAGCGAGAATGTGGACTGATCTATAAATTAAATTCGTTTTTTCCGAATGGTCTTAATGAAGGATTGAATTTTAATGTATTTTTGTGAACTGGTCAGCATTAGTGTTTTTGTTAGGGGGCTGCTTGTTTATTTCAGATCATAATTTTGTCTGGTTATTAACCTGTTTAGTATATCATCCTATTGTATATAGTAGGTAACCTGTATGGTACATTTGCCGCGGGGCTGCAGCTTCATGCATTGATCAATTCATAACTAAACTCCACTATTTATTATATGCTAAGCTATATGATATCAGTAATGCTAGAGACAGTGCACCTACAACACCCCCCTTTTTTCTTCTGTGGTACATTTGTATATATTTTTTGTATTTTGGTGAGAGGTTTATTTGCATTTTTTGTAGAAGGGTACGTTTGGCGCCTGTCAGGCTCAGGTCATCTTCGATTACCTGCTCATTGCATTATCCGTGGTCCCCAATTCATTATGTTCTTATTAGTGTTTATGAATATCTTTATAAGAGTTGTGTTATGTATTATGATTATTAGCCACAGTGGGGCCAATGAGCCCTTTAATCAAATTACACACTCTGTGTTAACTTATTAACACTACTAGAGGGGTCCATGATTGAGGTACTGTATGCAGTATGCTGGAAAAAGAAAATATGCTCAGTGTGCCTAACCAGCATATATGTCATCACCAGGATTCCCTTATTTTGCTATTTTGATTGTTTTACTGCCTGATTTACATCTGTATTTGGACATGCGTTCCAAAGCTGTTAAAATGCGGTCCACCGGTGGTTTACGTCATGATAACTGCAGTGCATTACGGAGCAGGAAATGCATTCCTTTGGATTCTGGCATGTGGTTCATGGCCGAGATTCAACCGCAATGCATGATGGATCCGGAAATGCGTTCCAGCAGCCTCTGGCGTACGGGTCACCGCCGCGAAAGCCGGGTGGTGTACTAAGCATATGATGGGGGAACACTGGTAAATAGCTGTGCACACAGCTGTGGGAGATTATGCTGCTAATGAAAGGCGCCCTACCTTTTATAATCACAGCACCATGCACTTTATTTGTGAGGCTCTTGAGGAAGGTGGGTGACCACCGAAACGGCTGTGGGGCTGATGGGGGAATGTCCGCATAGCAGTGACGTGCGGTGGGGCGAGGCAGGTGAGGCAGAGCCTTTCCTGTCATACTAACGTTTGTGCCAGAGTTTTTACTGTATAAAGTATATGAAAAATACAAAGAATATGTTTGAATTTGAAATATCTTCTTTGCATTATTCTAATAATTTTTATAGCCAAAACTGTGGAGTAAAAAGTCTATGGCAGGTGCCTATCTAATCAAAACTCACAAAATTTCCAGGAGTATATACTGCTGCACCTGTGTATAATGCCCCCATGTACCCTTTGGCTTATATGTTGTGTGTAAATCTAGCTGCTAGCCAGCACCTCCTGAGCAATTTAGCTCACTGCACGTCCCTGCCGCATAGAAGACTCCGTGAGGACAAGATAAGTGCCATGTTTTGCTTCCTTTGAATTTCAGAACTATGTGCTACTACTATGCTGTTAATTTTTGATGAACACATTGTTTGAATAAGGAGTATTTATTGGATCACAAGGTGGTGTGCTGGTCTCCCTTTTTTCTGACTGCTATATGTGGACTGGAGAAAGATTGGATATGTATCTGCATATGGGACTACAGCAGCTGTTTATGTTCTGAGTGAATTGATATATATATATATATATATATATATATATGGAAAAGGGGGGGGGGATGAGGGATGTATAGCGACCACCGGTGTCAATTAGGTTAAAATTGCCAGTAATAAATACAATAAAACTATTTATTTGATACAAAGATTAAAAACAAATTAAAATGACATATATAAAAAATGGGACAACAATACAATCACAGCTGGACTAAAATACTTAGGGGTCGATTCAATTCGGCAATTTATGAATAGCGCCGGGAATTAGCTCCCGACGCTATTCAATTAAGCTCCAGTTAAGTCGGCGATGGCCCGTTCTCGCCGACTAAACAGGTTGAATTGTCGGGAGACCGGGCATTCTCCGACTTAACTCCCCGGCGCGAGGCTGATTTCCGACAGAATCAGCCTCGCGCCGGCCGCGAGGCAGCACTTTTGTCGGGTTTCTTCTCTCATCCCCCGGGGATGAGAGAAGAATTCCCGACAATTGCTGGTAACTAGCAGCTGAATTGAATAGCGTCGGGAGCTAATTCCTGGCGCTATTCATAAGTTGCCGAATTGAATCGACCCCTTAAAATGGTACTATAAAACTATAAAACTGCAATATGATCAGAATAAGCAGATTTTCCTTATCTGTGGTATGAGGTAGGTATAGGTCTTCCAACGCGTTTCGTCACTTGGACTTCATCACTATATATATATGTAGATCCTGAAACTTCCACACACATGGTTGCAGTTTAGGAGATCCTTTGTGATACAACTGTGGGTCCTTTTTGGGGAGTTAAAGTGCTTTATAACAATTATCTTTATTCTGGATTTTACTTTTGATACTTCTGTGTACTTTTATAAAAATCTAACCCAGTGCACTGAATCATTTCATGTGTTCAGGCTGATCCAGTATTAAAGATGGAAAGGCTCTTAATAGAGTCTACGTGGGAAACCACTTTTTAAGGTCTATTCCTCCTTTTTATGTGATGAGCCCACTTTTATATAAAGGTTGCTCATAACATCCTTTATGCAGAATCATTGATGTAATATTTGATCCTACTATTTATTTATTTATTTATTTTTTGTCACCCCTGATGAAGTCAAACAGACAAACGTGTTGGATTTATCAGCTATAAATCAGTAATCCAGTTGATGATAATGCTCCCTTGTGTTGAGCTCACACCTTGCCAAGGTGAGGGAGTCTATACACTTATATCACCCACTGGATATTTATGGAACTATCAAAAATCTTTATGTACAATATTCTGTAAGACCTTTTGTATGAGGCTTTTTATGAATATGTTGCTATTGTGTTATTAAATAATTTTATTCTAATTGGCCTTGGGCCATTTGTTTGGGTAACTTTTGGGTGAGGGGTTATCCACTGCAGGAACCCAGAAAATCTCGTCTTCTACAGTATAAGATATATCCATTTGGAAGGACTTCCGTTTAATCTATACAATCAATATAGCGCACTCAGGAATTATTTTTTCTGTCTTATGTAATTTTGAGATTTGGCAACGGAGATCTCACATGTAGTGCTGCTTTTCTCTTTGAGCGCAAGATAAGGATATTTTCTGTGTTATATATATATATATATATATATATACAGCATTGACAGCACTCCTCGGTCTGGAATCGTGGGGACATACACATTATTTAAATATATATATATATATATATATATATATATATATATAAAGAAATGTGTACCTTTACTGCGCTGAGAATAAGCGGCACAACTGAAAGCCCCCCTGTTAGCGGGGACTTAGAAATGAATAAAACAACCAGAGAACAGAGTGCGCTATAATATATACAATTATCAAATAATATTTAATTCATAGAACGTGATGGCAGGTTCTCTTGAATTCTGTTCCACATAGTGTCTTCACAATTGGGGCCTACAGAGAAACCCACTCACCAAAAAGAAATAATCACCCGACAAAAGTTAGAACAGATTAATACTGGAATATTAAATAAAAAAGGTTTTTATTACAAGGTTTTTGTATAAAAATGTACAATCGATTGTATACACATCAAATTGCTTTAGATGGTGTAACAAAGTGACCTCCTCACCTAACGGTGTAAGCTCAAAGGGGGACACTTGAAGGCAACAGGACAGTGTACAACAATCGACGAACCCTACGCGTTTCGTCCTGACGGACTTCTTAAAAAAATTGTCTGGGTGAAAGAAAAATATTTTTCAAAAAAGATTTGTATTTATGGAGGGATTCATGAAGAATACTTAAAAATGTATTAGTGGAGTGGATACCCACCTAAAAATTTAGTATATAGATGTCCTCAAGGGGAACTACCAGGATATAGTTCAGTTTTTAAATGACCAAGAATAAGCCTATAGGAAATTTATTAAGTGTAAAAATTGTATTAATAGAACTATAGTTTTAAATGAATTTTGTATAGTACTAAAATATTATTACTAACCTAAAAGATTCTTAGAACTCAGTATGGTTGGTTAAACCACTCAGACCATACAGATCTATAGGGAGGTTTCCTATTGTCTCTCCTAAAATAAAGAAAATTATTAGATAGAGCAGAGGTTCTCAAACTCGGTCCTCGGGGGCACACACAGTGCATGTTTTGCAGGTCTCCTCACAGAATCACAAGTGAAATAATTAGCTCCACCTGTGGACCTTTTAAAATGTGTCAGTGAGTAATTAATACACCTGTGCACCTGCTGGGTTACCTGCAAAACATGCACTGTGTGTGCCCCCGAGGTCCGAGTTTGAGAACCTCTGAGAAAGAGACTGTGTATTTATTCTTGTGTCTTAATTTTGTGCATTTATAGTAAAACTACCCTAAAGGTTAAACTTACTTGGTGTGATATAGTCAACGATATTTCTTGGAACATCTAGACTTTCATAAATTTGGTATAATTGACAGTGCTCCTCAGACCAAGTGAAATTATTAGGGGCAGTATTCGCCTCTATAAAAAAAGAGAATATACAAAAGTGCATATTTTGCCTAATGTGACGCAAATAGCTTCATACCCTCAAAAAGTTGCCACCATCCCACTTGGCTAAATAGCGTCCCGTACGCACAGTTTCTGCATCTACGCAGAAACTGTAGCAGTATGGAAGACTTCTACTCTCAAACATCAGTACTCAGAGATAGATTTTTAACAAGAGGATATAATATATCTTTGGTTGATGAAGCTATATCAAGAGCCGCAGCCAAGAATCAAGAAAATCTTTTGAATCCAACTCCCAAACCTAAGAGAGACCCTTTATCACCCAGTTTAACAAGGAAAACCTGAAGATAAGAAAGGCTATAGAACGCCATTGGAATATCCTACTTAGGGATCCAGTTTTGGGTCCAAATCTTCCAAAGAAACCCCAAATAATCTTTAAGAGAGCCAATAATCTTAAAAGTATCCTAGCACCAAGTAAATTGAAACAAAAACGTGATCCCAACACATGTCAGAAAATAGAGACCTTTCTTCAACCTAAAACTGGGTGTCGTCCATGCAACAAATGCATTTGTTGCAAACACCTAGAGAAAACTCCTTTTGTCTGTATTTTAGACAATGGTTTGACATATACACTAAAAAACACTGTTAACTGCAATTCAAATTTTGTTGTCTACAGAATCACCTGCAGCTGCAAACTGTCATATGTAGGGAAAACTAAAAGGCTTTTAAAATTGCGTATGCAGGAACATTTACGTAATATTAAAAACAAGACTCACAGTTTACCCAGACACTTTGCGGAATGTCACAACTCAGATATTAAAGGTCTCTCATTCACGGTTTTAGAACATATAAAATTTTACCCTAGGGGAGGTGATAGGGAATTGGCACTCTCAAGAAGAGAATCCTTTTGGATTTTTACCCTTGACACCCTTGCCCCAAAAGGTTTAAACGAGAGCATTGATATTGTTTCTTTTTTATGAGTTGTATGTTAGTATAGCAGCTCTAAGAGGGTATTTATAGTTATATCATTCAACACTGCGATACTAGATGGTATTTTTGTGAAATCATGAGTGGGTTCGAATTTTTAAGTGGACTATCCTTATGTCTCTAGTAGAATATTCCATATGGCCTTTAGAAATCCCAGCTTGATATAGACAAATTACTATTTATAGAAATTAGAAAAATAATACACCCTGGTCAATTTGTTATGAAATTCCAATTGACACACTGATTAGTGGTTTGATTAACAATATTAAATACTTTATGTGGCCTCTTGAAATCTTTTGATTGCTACAGTTAAACTTCAATTAATCAACCCCTGTCTATTTCCCTCGATATTAATATAGATCAATGAATATTAAAATAATTCATATCGATTCCCGTATTGATTTAGATAAATGATTATTGATACAAATCAGATAAGTAATACACTTTAGTTAATTCTTTAACTCAATAAGATTTTGCTTGGTAGATCGATTTGATTACGTTTGATTACGTTTGATAAACGTAATTAATACAAAAATCTTTTTTTGCGCCCCTCATAATTACAGATAAATTAGAAAAGCATTACAACTCGATTAATTATCTAATTTAATTAATACCTTATTCGGTATACTGATCAGCGGTCGGAACTAATTTAATTGCTATCAATAATACTCTTTGCGGCCCCTTAAAATTCTTGATTGCTACAGATAAATTTAAATTAATTAATTTTTATTTTTTTGTCAATAAGATTCCTATAAATTAATTAGCGGTCCGATTAATGTATGAAAATTGGGTGGACTGGTTGCATAGCAACAGTATAAATTTAGTTAAGGGTGACACTGCCTGTCAGTGATGGGTGCATCTCACTATGAATTTACGGCCGCTGTCATAACAGTGCTCAGGTCTAGGGAATTTAAAACCAACACTAATTATGGACATATCCGCTTCCCGATATGAGGGAGCAGTACAAGTTTACAGGGGCATGGCTCGGTTGCGTTAGCAACTGATATTTCCAGCTATAATTAGAGAGCGCACAGTGTCAGTGTGACGTGTGGGGTTGTGGAGCGTTCGGCGCACGCACAAGTGGTGCACGCGCAGGCGCTCAAGAATTAATCCTTGATGACGCTTGCACGTCAAACCGCAGCTGGAACGCACACGCAAGAGATCGGTGGAACACAAACAGGAAGCTAGCGCTCGTGCTCCTGTTTAGTGTCAAAGTCGAAAAATATTGCAGTACACACATCACGTACAAACTACACACAGATGGCCTCCGCGCGTGTACTTGTTCTGCTGTGCGTGCACATATTCGCAATTTGCGTATGGTCACTCCCACGGTCATGCGCATTAGCGCGTGGTATGGGTATTTACGGTAGAGTTTGTGAAAGCATGGAAGGCTATCAAAACACATTACATATTTAATCCAAATAGTGCACAATGTACACATAGTCCCCCTGCACCACATCAGAAAGTAACAGCAGTTTAAATGGTTTCAGAACAAAGGGATTCACCTTTTCAGAATAGGAGGGGACAGAACAAGGTTATAAGGTGGTGTTTGGTATCCAGCTGTAGGGTATTTTAAGGGTAACATTCCGGTGTTGGTTTGAGGAAGATCGCATGTTAATGCGGATAGTTATGTGCAGGAGTAGAATATAGATATAAACTGTATTTACTGTACATTATGTATGCGGCGGGAATCCAGAGGAGACCACCCACAGGAGCAGTTGGAACAGACATCGCCTACCTATTCAAACCGACCTATGACCTCTCCTGTACTGTAAATGTGCATCCCTGTGTCCAATGGACAAAGAGATTACAGTATCTATTGTATTGCTTTTTGGAAGAAATGTATAAAGAGAGCCTGCTGCAGGCCTGGTCTGGCACAAGACTCACAACGTTATCTATCAGATGACGGAGGACCGGACCGGGTAGCGCAAGCGAATCCACTCACGTATGTACCATTGAATGTAGCCATTTACTCTGTTATATATTATATTGTATTATTTGTATTGTAACCCCCTTTCAGCAATAATACGCTGTGGTGTCGGAACCCAGCGGTAAATTACAATCCGGTGTTGTGTCTTCCTTTCCCTGATAAAGTTTAAAGGTGAATTGCTATCGCATTGCATTGCTGTATAAGGTTTAAAGTGTATTAGTAACGCATCACATTGCTGTATAAGGTTTAAAGTGTGTTCATTGGGTGTGTACGCGCTGTGAGTACTTTGTACCATCATCGCGGCGTTTGTACGCAAAGTCCGTACACAGTACTTGACTTTGTACGCTAATAGCGGACAAAGTACGTAGTTTGTGTATTAAGTATAGCGGCTGCAGCGGCTCCATGTTAAAGTGTATTCAAAGTGTATATGAGGTATAGCTTTTCATTCCTAAGGATAAATCAGCATTATCAATTGGGGGCTCCTCCGGTTTTCCACATACTTACTACCTAACAAGTCACAGCAGACTTAATCTATCAGCAAAGTGTGGACAGAAAGTTATCCTACGTATCCTTTTCTTGGTCGATGGATGCACTGAAAACCCTACTTGATTGCTGATTAGATGGTGTCTGCTCTGTATGGTTTGTAGAGATGCTGGTAGAACTCGTAAGGTAAACAGGAAAAAAGCTATTTAAAATCTGTGAATTTTTTTTGGCGCCAAAAGCGTACACGGCACCCATACCCCATACTTTGCATACTCTCTCACATTGTTGCCATAACATTCAAATTGCTAGATTCATTATAGTTAAAAATAAAATAAGTATTTAAGGAAGTAAGAGTAAAATCACAAAACGCATTTCTGGCCCAGTAGTAAGAGGGTTAAAATGTAACAAGTGTGGATTGTGTTTAGTGGGCAATAGTAGTTTTATTGCTCACATTTATAGAATTGTATGATTTGTGCTATTGCAGACATACGGTTTTGTACACGTGTCGTGGACAAAGTACGGAACTGCACATGCGGCGTAAGAGACACGCACAGTAGCGTGTTTACGCAAATTGCGTTAGAAGTACGGGCGCTAAGTACAAATTACACAATAGTTTGTTTAGTTTAAAGGCGGGACAGTAGCCACGCTACAATAGCACCAAACTACCCGGTTTATAAAGAAATTTAATATAAATACAAAATTTAGTATAAATATTTTTTTTTATTGCCTCTGGGGGTAAAGCTGCCAACTTGAATGAATCCTAATTTTCTGTACAGAAAAACCAAGTATACCTGAGTGAGCGAACGTAGGAGTGAGTGAAATTCGAACCCAGTAATTCGGGATCCCGTCGTTCGGTACATCAAGTGAGTGGAGGCTTGGTGGCGCGAGAAGGCTGACTCACGTTAGTATAAGGTTTAATACGCAAATCGTGAGGTGATTTGTAAAGGAGCGTGATAGTGCATTGTATTGCGAAGTATTGAAGTTAAAAGGTTTTTTTTTGTTGGTATTACGCTCCGGACTGAGGGTCCCAGTTTGTACAACGACCCGTGGTCGTACGGCAGATAAGTAACAAGTACCTATATGCTGTGCGATTGGACCGCGCGTTTGTGGGTGTGATAGATAGCGCAACTTGATATCCTTTTTACAAGCTTTTGCGTAAAATCGCGGTATCATTAGCGCTGCATAGAGCATACGCAAGCGTGATTTGTGTAACAAAGTGCATAGGGAGTTTTCGCTGGTCTCTCTCAGGAAAATCTCCAACGGCCGATACTTTACTGGAAAGGGTAAGTTATTCCTAAAAACTTCCAGTAAATATAGGTCAGATAGGGCCCTAGGTTGGGTACATTGCCTTCGCTATCGACAGTGTATGGTAGTACTGGCCAACGTGGGCGGTGAGTGGGTGAAAACGCTCTAAGAACTTTCACCGTCTATACGTATTGTGCATTGGGGATTGCGTAAAAGGAAAAAGCCCGTGATGGGATCCAATTGCACAAGCGGTGGACGTTTTGTAACCAGGGTTCAGGTTGAAGAGCCGTGGCCCATGGGGTCAGCGAGGTTTGTTATGTGTGGGAAATATGGTCCACACACGGAAGGCTTTTTGTCTGAATGGGTACGTATGACTAACAAGGATAGGGTACCATTCCCTAGGGTGGGCAGCTTTGAACCAGAGGTATTACAGAACTTAAGGTTAAGGATATGTCTGATAAAATCCAAGAAACAAAGGATTAAACATACAGATTGTTTAAATTTATGGCAACAGGAGGGGGATATGCAAAGGGAATTAGCTCGCGCAGCAGGTTCCAAACCTAGAGGGAAAACAATGGCGACCGCACCACCACCACCATATATTGCGGGGGAGAAAGTGGCTACAGACAATGGTACATTGGTACAGGATAGGAGAGTAATTGATAAATGTACTAACCCTAACCCTTGCCAGTTGTATCCTGTTTTAAATTTTCCCCAGGACTGTGAGCAGGAAGATGAGCCAAGCACGATATCGGCACTCTCTCTAGCAGCCACCATACAAGACACTCAGGTGGGCACGGCCCAACCTACAACAGCAGTAGTCAGGCCCCCTAGCGGAGGGATAAGTGAGGTCGTGTCCACAGGTAAGTACAGTACCGTACATTATGCAGAAACCATAGCACCTCACATTGTAGAATCAAACCAGAATGTTGTAATTGAATTAAATCCTGTCAGGGTGATTGCAGTCCCCAATGGGAAGACTGACGCTCAGGGAGTAACTCCCATCAGGAACATTGCCAAGCATTTTCCTTGGTCCCGGGCAGAGTTAAGGTCAATTATGTCCGAATTTTCCGATCCCAGAAAAGATCTAGTCGCATGCCAGAGGTTCATTAAAGTGTTAGGTAACGCCAACGAACCCACGAACAAAGATTGGCGAACAGTGCTACGGGTATGTTTACCCTCAAATATTGACACCGCGAAATTCATAACCGATTGTAAGTTAGACGCAGAGGTACCTCTCACTGATGAATACAATCAGGAGAATGTACGGCAAATCAATCTGCAATTAGGAGTATATTTCTCTACTGTTGTCAAATGGAATAAAATCTTTTCCATAAGACAAAAGGAAGGTGAAACGGCATCCGAATATTTCCATCGAGCACTGCAGGAAATGGCTAGATACACTGGGATCCAAGACATTAGAGACAATGTACATCACAGGGAGGTAGCTGTTTCAGTATTAATGGATGGATTGAAGGAGGCACTGAGACCAAGGGTACAGACCTCTCTACCAAACTGGAGAGGTATTTCGGTGGCTGCATTGAGAGAGTCCGCTGTCGAGCATGATTGGAACATCATTAAGCACAGGGAGTTACAGGGGGAAAGGCTGATGACAGTGAGTATAGACGCACTTACAACAGAGCCAAATCAGCCGAAACCCCAGACCCCTGATGGTAAGTCACGTGTAGTAACATGCTATAATTGTCAAAAGGTAGGACATTACTCGAGGGAATGTTGGAAAAAAAGTACACATAATGTAAACCGACCCCCTAGACCAGGATATGAACCACACTACAATACACATACTTGGGATCAGGGACCGCGTAGGAGGAATTACGAGCCACACGCAGGGGAAACAAGGAGGTACCCACCAAGGAGGGACTGGCAGGCCTCCGAAAACTCATAGTTATCCCCCTCACATATTGTAGCTGCCAATGCGCTGCGGGAGGGTCTCACCACACAATAGGGGTTGGGCCACACCTGTAGTCTGCAGCCAGTGAAGTTGATTGCTAGCCTTGGTAGTGAACCTGAGGTCACGGTCGATGTAGCTGGTGTACCATTACCTTTTCTTGTAGATACAGGGGTGGCCAGGTCAGTGTTAAATTCGACAGTAGGTGTAAAAACCACGGGTAAAACAATTTCGGCAATGGGAGTAACAGGAACGGTGCAACAATACCCTTTGAGTAGACCTGCAGAGATTGCGATAGGGCCCTTGCAAACCAAACATTCTTTCCTGTTGGCTGCATCGGCTCCGACTAATCTACTCGGGAGAGATTTATTGTGTAAAATGCGGTGTGTCATATACTGTACTCCTGAGGGTGTCTTCTTGGATATACCTGGGAACCACGCTCAAGAAGTACAAGATATATTAGACACCCCTCAAAGGCTAATGTCGCATTCTACTGTTATAGACAAGTGTCCATCAAAGGTAGAGGAAATGATCTCACAAATACCGGGTTCCCTTTGGACCAAAGATGGACAAGACACTGGATTGATGGCAAATGTAGCTCCAGTAGTAGTGCAAGTAAAAGATGGTAGGATAGCTCCAAAAATCCCTCAGTATCCTCTGAAGCCAGAGGTAGAATTAGGAGTGTACCCCATCGGTTGCTACAACAGGGTATCCTAGTCAGGACGTCTAGCACTGCCAATAGTCCCATCTTCCCTGTGAAAAAGAGTGGGGGGAGGGGTTACAGGCTAGTGCAGGATCTAAGGGGGATAAACAAGATAGTTGAGAGCCATTTCCCCGTAGTGCCCAATCCAGCTGTCATCCTCATGCAAATTCCCTCTACTGCAAAATTCTTCACTGTCATCGACCTCTGTTCTGCCTTCTTTTCTGTCCCTCTGCACCCTGACAGCCAATATCTTTTTGCTTTTACATACAGGGGAGTACAGTACACCTGGACTCGTCTTCCCCAAGGTTTCATTGACAGCCCGAGTATTTTCTCCCAGGCCTTGCATGACTTTACAATCCTTTCAACCTGAGAGTGGATCAGTGCTAATACAGTATGTCGATGACTTATTGTTGTGTTCTGACTCACTCGAATCATCCTTGAAAGACACGAAACAGCTTCTGTTTCATCTTTCCCAAATGGGACACAAGGTTTCAAAGGATAAGTTGCAGTTGTGCCAGACCAGGGTAAAATATTTGGGACATTGCTTGACTCAAGGACTTAGACACCTCACCGCTGATAGAATACAGGCGATTCGCGACATGACTCTGCCACAAACGCAGCAACAGATCCGCACTTTCCTTGGAATGTGTGGGTACTGCCGAAACTGGATTCCAGGGTTCTCTATACTGCCTTTACCTTTGCAAGAAATGGTCTCTTCAAACAAACCAGAACGGGTCTCGCACACAGATGAGTCCGAACTGGCCTTTGAGAGACTCAAACAGTGCCTATCACAGGCACCTGCATTAGGTATGCCAGATTATGGGAAGCCCTTTGAATTATATGGTACAGAAAGTGCAGGGTGCGCAGCAGGAGTTTTAACCCAGAGACATGGTGATGCCAGCAGGCCGGTAGCTTACTACAGTGCACAGTTGGACACCGTAGCGCAGTCTCTCCCCACATGCTTGCGAAGCGTTGCAGCGATAGCTTTGCTAGTAAGTTTAAGCGAGGACGTAGTGTTAGGACACAACCTGACCATCCATACCCCTCATGCAATATCAGCCTTACTGAACTCCGCAAAAACCAGACATGTCTCATCTGCTCGGTTTACAAAGTGGGAATTATCACTGATGGCCCCTGTAAACATCACCATTAAGAGATGCAGCTCACTAAATCCTGCAACTTACTTGCCAAGTGTGCCTGGACATGCACAAAGGGTGGAGGATGAGAATGTTGGTGAAGGAGGATTTAGTGCAGACACTGATATGCATGATTGTATGGAATACCTGAATCAGACTTTCACTGCGAGACCTGACATCAGTGACAACCCACTGGAAGGGGTAGACTTTACCTTCTACACTGATGATAGTTGCCACAGACAGACGGACTCGGGAGACCTGTGCACTGGATATGCAGTTGTAGACGACAGAGGTATCATAGAAGCTGAACCCCTGGGCCCACCGCACTCAGCACAAGTTGCTGAGTTGGTCGCCCTAACCAGAGCGTGTGAATTGGCCAAGGGTAAGTCAGCTAATATATACACAGATTCTAGGTATGCCTTCGGAGTGGTGCATGATTTCGGGGCCCTATGGCGCCTCAGAAATTTAATGACGGCAGCTGGCACACCTGTAACGCATGCGTCCCACATAAAAAGACTTCTAACAGGGATACAGGAACCAGACAGAGTGGCTGTTATCAAGTGCAAAGCACATACTTACAACCAAGACCCAATTTCACTTGGTAACAGCCGGGCAGACGAAGCTGCTAAATCAGCAGCCAACACCCCCATACAAATGAACATCACATCACTGATGACATTTAACACGATCAACACACAACAATTAATTGAAATGCAAGATTTGTGTACATTACAGGAAAAGGCAGTCTGGAGGTCAAAGGGATATGGCCAGGAATCCTCAGGACTGTGGACAGGTGGACAAGGTAAGCCAGTAGCCCCCAGAGCATATCTTCCAAGCTTAGCTGAGGCGGCACACGGTCTGACTCATCTGGGTAAAGAGGGTATATGTAAGCTGGTGAGAGCCTACTGGGGTGTGCCAGGATTCTCTTCTCATGTAGGTAAGATGGCAATGACATGTTTTACTTGCTTGAGGAAGAATATTGGAAAGTCAATACCAACAGAGCCATCCCATATCCCTCCGACAGACGGACCTTTTCAGGTAATACAAATCGATTTCATACAGTTACCACCCTGTAGGAATTTAAAATATGTGTTAGTTTGTATTGACATATTTTCTAACTGGGTAGAAGCGTTCCCTGCTGCCACAAATACTGCTACGTTCACTGCAAAGAAAATTGTGCAGGAATTTGTGTGTAGATATAGTATCCCTAGAATAATTGAAAGTGATAGGGGTACCCATTTTACAGGTGAAGTCTTTCAGGTCATGTGCAAACTGATGGGAATTAATAGCAAGCTGCATACTCCGTACCGTCCACAGGCGAGTGCAAAGGTGGAGAGAGTGAATAGCACTCTTAAGAACAAGCTGAGCAAATTAATGGTTGAAACTGGATTGTCGTGGCCAGAAGCTTTGCCACTAGTGTTGTACAGCATCAGAACCACTCCCAGGTCTCCCCTTAACCTATCACCCTTTGAAATTCTTTTTGGTCGACAACCTCATGTAATGATAGACCCCCAGGAAGATTTGAAATGTAATAATGAAGTGACTGTGAAATATTTGGTTGGGATGAGCCAGCAGCTGAGAAATCAACAAAGCAATTTAAAGCTGGTGATTCCTGACCTGCCGAACAGTAATTGTCATGACATTGAACCTGGGGATTATGTGATGATTCAAAATTTCTTACGCTCAGGTTGCCTCATAGACAGGTGGGAAGGACCATATCAAGTCTTGTTAACCAGCACAACAGCATTGAAAGTCGCCGAAAGAGAGACGTGGATCCACTCGTCCCACTGCAAGAAGGTCGCTGACCCGGAGAGAACTCATGACAAAGAGCAGAGTGTAGAGAATCTCGTATCACTGGAGTGTCTGTTCCGGGAAAGTTGAGAGGCAGGACTGTTGAAGGGCATCTGAGCACAGAGAGTAACAAGAGCTAGAACGGTTGTCGTACCACTTTCTTTTTTCACCTCCCCTTGCATTTTTCCTTTCTTTTCTCCTCCTTATTTTCCTCCTTTCCCCTAACGAAATGGATCGATCACAAGAGACTGCGTTTCGGGTTTTGTTAGTAATTATGGTTTTGATAAGGACAGCTTGTTTTGGTGAGGGTCCCAGAGAGGTCGAGCAGGGATCTGGAATGGGTTCTGATGGCAAGTATGAATTTGTAGGATCTCAGGATCAGTACATCATTTTGGTAAAGGCTGGCATCAGTAAGCGCTCTGGTAGTCAGGGAGCTCGGAGGCACTGTGAGGGGTTATTGTCTGATGAATATTGCATTTGTAGGAATTGTGAGAATATAGTTGAGGATGGGTGCATCCAGAGATGTCAGTCCAACCTTAATATCGACATGGACCGCCATCCGTTGAGTGATTACCACTCACTAGTGGGTAAGGTCTTAAACCAGACAGAATGCTGGGTGTTCTCACAGGTACCTCAAAGTCAGAGCAAGTCAGGATTAGTACCATACCCTTTAGCAATAGATGAGGTACTCGAATTATGGGGTGGGAGACCGGTGGACAAGAAATTCAATATTTCTAGGCCCCCTAGTTTGAAGCTCCACCAGTATCATGTAGATAGATCCTTACTATGTTTCAATATTTCCAATTACCGAAAACCGGGAAATTGGGAAGTGACGTGGAATAACCAATGACATTTCACACAGAGCTGATAGGATACCCATAGACTCTGAACTTGTACGCCAAATAGCCAACAGTGGGAGGTATTTTCGGTATAGGTATACTCGTGGAAGCAAGACCATGTGGGTTGGAAAAGTATCGCCAGGGTATTGTGCTTATATCATCCAGCCCGATACTTGTACTGAACAGATGGGAGAACTAGGGATGGGTTTCTTTACTTGGAAAGTTTGTAATATGGTGATGTTATATTTTGTCCCCTATGTTCTCCCAGATGATGCCTATTTCATATGTGGGAGGAAGGCGTACAAGCGGCTTGCCCCGAGCTCAGAGGGATTGTGTTATATTGGGAGAGTACTGCCAGAGGTCATGACCATAACCCATGATAAGATGAAAGACGTTCACCGCAGTGCTCAGGCTCCTTATACTCATACTCACTATGAACACATCGTCAAGAGACACCTCACAGATAGGACAGAGCACGCAGCCTCTGATTTGATCCACGAATCCACCGGGATTCAATTCCTTCTCGCATTAGACATCACCCATGCTGCCAGAGGTATTATAAATTATAGGTATAGCCATGCGCTAACGAACTTGATAGATAATATCACTGAGATGTATGACGACACCTTCAGGTATACGGGAAGGGAGTTACAAGCTTACAAGAAAAAACTGATTCAGCACAGGATGGTCCAAAATTATATCACAGCCGTGACGGGTGGGTACTGTGTTACTCTGGCAACTCAATATGGTGTGAAGTGCTGTACTTATATTACAAACAGCACTGACGACCCAACGGAGATTATCGATCAAAAGATGGACGATATCTTACAGTTGAAGTGGGAGTTCAGGAGGAAACACAACCTTACCTTGGCGGCTGTGAGTAATGAACTGACCGGCTGGGTCTCATGGTTGAACCCACGGAATTGGTTCTCAGGTTTAGGAGAATGGGCTAAAAATGTTATTATGAGTGTAGGGAAGTTTCTCCTTTGTATCCTTTGAGTCGTCATAATTATTGGTTTGATATTTAGGTGTGTTCGAATTCTGACGCGGCGCAAGCACGGCACAAAGTTGATGAGTCTAAGGAGCGAGGGCGCTGTTATAGCAGCAGATTTAATTTATGACCCATCCATAGAGACAGTGTTATCATAAGGATTGCAAATGAATTTCATGGCATGTTTCTTTCACCCGTTTTTCTTTTGTTTTCCCCTCTGCCCAGATACATCCATCCGGAAAGGACATCTGCCCTACCCAAAATGTTTATGTGAATGTATTTTAGATATGTGTCTTATCTTCATCTCTGCAACCTCCACTTAATAGCACATATAGTCGACAGGTGATATCCACATATACCAGCACTCACTTATGTTTCCCCCTCCATGTATCATCAACTAAATGTGCACCCCATTTGTTTTAACAAGAAGCTGAAAAGAGCTCGGTAGTGTTTGTTGGCCCATTTACAGACCCTTAATACGGGATGAGAAGTATTTAATGTATACTTCGCAATACCTGGAAGCTTATTTAGAACATATACGGCACGATGATACATGCCCCTCAGACATGGATTCATACATACATGCTTTTTACTATCCCACTAGGTCATACATTTCCTACCTACCACTCTCCCCCGACCATCCAAACTTCTGTAGATATTGTGTAGATATTTTTCTGTTTAGTGATTAGATAGTGGCAGTTATTGGTGACTGCCAAAGGGTGGACTGTCAAAGTCGAAAAATATTGCAGTACACACATCACGTACAAACTACACACAGATGGCCTCCGCGTGTGTACTTGTTCTGCTGTGCGTGCACATATTCAAAATTTGCGTATGGTCGCTCCTGCGGTCATGCGCATTAGCGCGTGGTATGGGTATTTACGGTAGAGTTTGTGAACGCATGGAAGGCTAAAAAAACACATTACATATTTAATCCAAATAGTGCACAATGTACACATAGTCCCCCTGCATCACATCAGAAAGTAACAGCAGTTTAAATGGTTTCAGAACAAAGGGATTCACCTTTTCAGAATAGGAGGGGACAGAACAAGGTTATAAGGTGGTGTTTGGTATCCAGCTGTAGGGTATTTTAAGTGTAACATTCCGGGGTTGGTTTGAGGAAGATCGCATGTTCCTACGGATAGTTATGTGCAGGAGTAGAATATAGATATAAACTGTATTTACTGTACATTATGTATGCGGCAGGAATCCAGAGGAGACCACCCACAGGAGCAGTTGGAACAGACATCGCCTACCTATTCAAACCGACCTATGACCTCTCCTGTACTGTAAATGTGCATCCCTGTGTCCAATGGACAAAGAGATTACAGTATCTATTGTATTGCTTTTTGGAAGAATTGTATAAAGAGAGCCTGCTGCAGGCCTGGTCTGGCACAAGACTCACAACGTTATCTATCAGATGACGGAGGACCGGACCGGGTAGCGCAAGCGAATCCATTCACGTATGTACCATTGAATGTAGCCATTTACTCTGTTATATATTATATTGTATTATTTGTATTGTAACCCCCTTTCAGCAATAATACGCTGTGGTGTCGGAACCCAGCGGTAAATTACAATCCGGTGTTGTGTCTTCCTTTCCCTGCTAAGGTTTAAAGGTGAATTGCTATCGCATTGCATTGCTGTATAAGGTTTAAAGTGTATTAGTAATGCATCACATTGCTGTATAAGGTTTAAAGTGTGTTCATTGGGTGTGTACGCGCTGTGAGTACTTTGTACCGTCAGCGCAGCGTTTGTACGCAAAGTCTGTACACAGTACGGGACTTTGTACGCTAATAGCGGACAAAGTACGTAGTGTGTGTATTAAGTATAGCGGCGGCAGCGACTCCATGTTAAAGTGTATTCAAAGTGTATATGAGGTATAGCTTTTCATTCCTAAGGATAAATCAGCATTATCATTAGTATCCACTGCGGCATTCTGTAGGACTAAAATGGTAATTAAGCAACACACCACTATAAATGTACCTTCTAAGAGTACGGTAGGTCCATACTTTTTAAAGGGAGCAAGTATTAAATTCTAATGAATATCAATTATATCAATTAGAGAGGAAGTGATGTAATGCAGCAACCTAGATATAAGGAGCCAGTTCTGTGCTCCTGATTCACTCCTCTCTTGCTGACTGTCAGTAACAGTTGATTCAGGGACAAACTGCAGCAAAGTAAGTTTTCTAACTATAGATATTTAACCCTTTCTTAGGGTGAGATTCAAATGATATATCACGCCCAATTTTCTTTCTAAAATGATCTCGCGCCCATAGTAATCAGGTTTAGATGTGTAAAGGGTTGGGTGCCTCGCTACTTCGGGGGTAGCGAGCTGAAATAATGATACAACGTCCCTGAGGGCAGAAACAGAACGAGTGTGGAAAGGGGTGAAAAGAATTGAATCCTGCCCTTAATGTCCATGCTTACAATTTTGACCTCACTCATGGTTAGATCTTTATTTATGCATGTATACTTTTGATAGTTGATATAACTAAATTTTGATGTATTTAATTACCTGATGTAGGTCATTGTGGCCATTATGTATACTGGTAAGAACCACATTTGTGGACAATCACCAGTGTTTCTATGTTGTGTGTTCATTGTTAAAATTGTATATGTGATTGTCTTGAATTCCACAAACTAAAAACAATGTTCTGTGCTTTTGTATAAAGTGTTACATTTCTATGGATTAAATTACTATGGAAGTTGATACATTTAAATCATGTTAAAAGGAATGTTAGCTATAGATGCTTAGGCTGCACTACCTGTAGCAGCCTTACAACTGGTGATTTTTTTCACCACCCCAGATCTGGTAAGAAATTCCGTATTCCTCATCCATTTACTTGCACCAGCAGATTTGTAATCTATTACATAAAGTGCCCATGTGGTCTCCTGTATATTGGGAAAACGATTCGGCAGTTTAAGGAGAGGATTGTCCTACACCGGTCTAGCATACGGGCAGCCATCGAGGGCCGGAGATCTGACCAACCCGTAGCCCGACACTTTAGAGATTTCCAACACAGCCTTGTATCCATTCGCTATAAAATCATTGATGGCGTGCTTGAAAATACCCGTGGTGGGAATCGTGGACGTCTTTTGCTTCAGAAAGAAGCTAAATGGATCCACACGTTACGGACGGTAAAACCGTCTGGACTGAATGACACATTATCATACACTTGCTTTTTATGACCATTTGATATATGTGTAAGAAGGCAGTTGCTGGATACAGTAACTATGTGATTTTCTGAGCTTCTGTTGTAACGGCTGCATTCATTATATTGCTTCGGTTGGTTCATGCCCCGCTTGTGAGGGTCCCAGAATCCCACCACCGCTACATTTTTAAGTATTATTTAAGACATAAGCTTTGATAGTAAAGTTAACATGCAGTGCGGTATGACAGATGGCTAACTTTGCCCTGACGGTGATTTGATTATTTTCACTTTGTTCCTATTCCAGCTGTCTTGCTTGTTACTATGGTGATGGGACACTTTCCTCCTGCTCCACGCCCCCCTGGGGATGCCGTTTTGCCGGCTCCGGCGGGCGCCTATGACGTCATGGACTCCCGGAGAGCGTTGGACAGGGACGTGCACGAGGTGTATCGGTAATGTATAAATGTGAGTTTACTGTATTGTGTGCAGTTTGTCTTGATAAAAGAGCGAGAGCATAAGCAACTGTGTCAGCTCTTCTTTTCAAAGTCTACTGAGTGCCAGTCGCACGCTGTCTACACAATAGTTTTTTAATAACAGGGCACCGGAGCAATACTCTCTTTATTTGAGGAGTGCCAAACCTCTATCTGTTTCATATATATATATATATATATATATATATATATATATATATAGAGAGAGAGAGAGAGAGAGAGGAAACCCCCCTGTAAAAATCCTGCGTTTGCAACATGCAGCCCGTGGGCCGGATGCATCCACGAACAGACCCTGCCTGGCCTGCTGTCCCCCACCAGTGTGCAATGGTTGAGCCGCTTGTAATTGCCCTACAGAGCTCCGAGACGCAGCGCCGCTGAGGAAAGACCCGGTCGCGTCACAGGGTCTGCTGACCGGGATTTCCTCTGTGACGTCAGGCGCTGGGCGACGCGTTGGAGACACGGCAGGAGTGTGCAGCGGCAGCAGCAGCGGTTCTGTGCAGCGGATCGGGCAGCGAATCTGTCAGCAGGCAGCGGGCATCTGATCACCTGGACAGCGGATCTGCCATTGTAAAAAAAAAAAGACATCACAGGTAAAGGGATCTGTATTTAAAAGCTGCTACAGCAGGCTGAGGGCTGCCTAAGCCATAAGCCACATAAGCGCCCTGGTTTTGTGACAATTGTTAAAGACAGGGCAGGGCTAGCCTTAGTGATGTCATTTTTGGGTCAGGTGCCTTTGTTTGCCTATTAGGGAAGTTGTAGGAGGAGTGGATAGTATAGTTCTTATAGGCAGGACCGGGGGCCATCTTTCTCTTTGTCATTTGGAAGCAGCATTGTGTGCTCTGTATTTTAAAAAACACTGTGCATATTGTGCCTTTTTCTGCTCCCTTGTTGCCTCTCTCCCTCCTCATTTTTCTCCTGCTGTGCTTTGTTTCCCTCTTGCTGCCGACATGCCGCACTCGCGTAAGTCTGCGCCCGCTGCCTGCTTACCTCTGCGGGTTATTGGCGGCTTCGTGTTCGGGCGCTCCCTTCCCTTCCTGCCTTGCCTGCGGTGGCCGCCAGGTCGCTGCCTGGGCCCTTCGCCTCCTCCGGCCGCTGCGTCTGGCGGTGGGTGCGGCTACACGGCCGTGCGCGCCGGAGATGGGGCTCCGGTGGTGCTGGCGCTCCCTCCAGCTGGGGCTTCCTTAGCAGGCCTGACTGGTGCATCAGGCAGGGCCGCGGATGATGGAGTTTCTGCTGTGGGCTTTCCTCTGAGCTCCTCTGCTGGTGCCTGGCATTTGGGCGACCTTTCATTCCCCTCCCTGGTTCCAGGTGCAGCGGGGCTGCCACTTACTGCTAGTGGTGCGTCCGGCGTGCTGCTTCCCTGTGCTGGCGCTTCTACATCAGCTACCTGTGGGTCCCCACTTCTCACTGACCGACAGTCATTTAGGATTCATCCAAATGCATTTCGGGTTTCCCAGATACTGCTGCCACCTTCAGGAGGCATGTCTCATGGGGTGGATGCGCCACCCGCTGGCCAGCCCGGGTTATTGCATATTGTTTCTAGTCACAGTGCTATGTCCGCCACTTTTACAGTGCCGGGCAATGTCTCCCACGCTGCTCACTCGGGTTTCCTGCCGATTACGGCAGTGTCTGGGGCCTGGCCCGGGTGCCCAGCATATCCCCATCATGAGCACCGCCATTTCGCCCAGTTTGCCCGTGTCTCGGGCCCCCCTTGTTTTCCCCTTATTTTCCTGCGTTGGTCTCTCATTCGCAAGGAGGGTTGCCCTCGTGGTCTGCCCCGATGGCTCCCGGGTCATTTCCTTCCCTCCTTTTTCAGGGTCTTACCTTGGGGGCATTTCCCACACTGCTTTTCCACATCCTCCGTTTTGGAATTCACCTTTTGCGCATGTCCCTTTTGTCCTGCCCCTGAGTTTTGTTGCCCTGGCCGCCCGCCTCCGGTCCTGCCATCAGCTCATCGAGTGGGGCTCCTGCGGCTGTGCCAGCTCCTCCTTCCCAGCTTTCCCTTCCCTATCCCCCCCATCGCGTCAACAGGATTCCCCCCCGCCGCCTTCTTTTGTCTCTCCATTAGGTATCGGTGACGCGGATGGTGTTTCCCCTCCTGTGGTGTCCTTCGAGCCTGCATCTGATCTTGCTTCCATTGCCGTGCAAGGGAGGTCGTCGACGCAGAGGAGCCGGCCTTCTGGAACGGGCGATGCTGGGGGATCCAGGGTCCCTGTAGAGGAGTTGCCGGGTCCCGCTGCATTGGTTGAGGGTGCCTGAGGTCCTTCAGGACCGGTGAGTTTGTTGTTGATTATTCTTCTTCCTCCTGTTCTTCTTCCTCCTGTTCTTCTTCGAGTTCTTCTTCTGATATAGGGTCTTCTATGTCCCCTAGGCGCCCGCGTAAATTGGCTAGGCTCATTGCGCATGGAATTCACAAGAAGGATAGGAAAGCCTGGGGGAGAGACACGGCCGTTACGGCCAACCCTCCTTTGCTTACAGAGATGGTCCATTGTGCGAACACGGTGGTTACTAGGGGTTTACGTATAGGGGGAAAAGATTAGGAAGGGCAAGTATGTCGACATGTTCACCCTTACGGACGACACGCGGAAGGCGTTTGATAGGGCGAAGTTGGTCGGGGCATTGGTGAAAATGCTTATCGTAATTTCCATCAGTGGCTCCGGGGTTTCTTGGTCTTTTTGGCTTGCTACGCCGATACCAGGCCGGCCGAATATCCTAATATAGTCAAATACTTGTTCCTTGTCCATGAAATGTACTTATCCTCCAAGGGTTACGCTTGACGGGAGTACGATGAGAAGTTTCAATGGAATCAGGACGGCAACCCTAACTTGCCCATGGGTTTTAAGGACGTGGAGGTGTGGCTAGAGGTCACTCAACATGGTAAGCCTCCTGTTGGCTTTCAAGGCAGTAAGCTGCCCCCGGGAATTCGCCCGAGTCCGGCTGCTTCGACTAAGGGCAAATGTTTTGCCTATAATGACAGCAAGTGCATCTGCGGTACCAGTCGACGTTTTCTCCACTCTTGTAAAGTTTGTGGGGGAGGTCACGTGTCCAAAAACTGCACTTCCGCTTCCGGTGCCCGGCCCTCCGAGGCTGCCGATGGCCCTGGAGGTGGCAAGTAAGGCGTTTTCTCCCGTTAAGGTTGTCGAACTAGTCAAGTGGGTGGGTTCTTCTCCGGATTACCGGTCAGTTTTTGTTGGATGGTTTCCGTTTTGGTTTTAGACTACCCATTTTGGATTCCATTCTCGTAGTCGCTCGCAGCAATTTGAGATCTGCTCGTGATTTCCTCCAGGTGGTCTCCCGGAAGGTCGAGTCTGAGGTGCGTTTGGGGCGCATGTGTGGGGGTTCAGTCAACGACGCTATCCCGACGGAAGCCTGCCACTTTCGGTACCAATCTTTTGACGAGGCCCTTCAGTTAGTTACGGGGCCAGGCCCCGGTGCTCTGATGGCCAAGCTGGACATCGAGTCCACTTTCCGTCTTCTTCCTATTCATCCCAATTCCCTGGGTTTTCGTTTAGGGGGCAGTTTCTACGTCGATCGGTGCTTGCCTATGGGGTGTTCTGTTTCTTGTGTCTACTTTGAGAAATTCAGCTCTTTCTTACATTGGTGTATTCAGGCGGTCTCCGGTCACCCGGGGGTTGCTCATTACTTGGATGATTTCTCTTTGTAGGCCCAGGGTATAGTCCGGGTTGCGGGGATGTGTTAGGCCATGTGCAGCGTTTGTTCTGTCTCCTTGGGGTCCCTGTGGCCCCTGATAAGACTGAGGGTCCCACCGGTTGTCTGAGTTACTTGGGGATTGAAATCAACACGGCTGCCGGGTGTTGCCGGCTTCCTGCCAGTAAGGTTCATAATCTCCTGGGCCTAATAGCCAAATGTCTCGGCAAATGTAGGGTCAGGCTCAGACAGGTCCAATCGTTAACAAAACTGAACTCACTGTGCCTGGAGGCAGGGTTATAGAGGAGGCCCCAAAGCATCCTGGGACAGTCTAAAGCTTTAGCCTGTTGGTGCCTGGATCAAGATCCATCTCTATACCCTGATTTTTTCCCTGTGGAACCAATGTACCTCGCAGAAAGAGATTTAACAATGGTAAGTCTATCATAAATCTCCTTTTTAAGAAGATTCTAAGTTTGAAAGAAATTTTCCATGTAATCTTTCTTTACTGACACTCGATTCCAACTAATGTACAGAATATGTAATAAATGAGCCATTTGCCAAGTCACTGTATATAGATTAGGGTCATACGGTAGGCCATTATTCGATGAGGATTGCTTTGTTACATGCGACAGCTCCATGCGCTCCTGTTGTTCAATTCCCCAGCATATACATTACAGATCATTCCGTCTTGTGAGACGGTTAATGACACTCACAATGTACAGTAGATATTATGTAATTTTGTACTATTCCCTGAAACTGTCACCAGCGTACAATGCGCCAGCAGTTTTTCTGTAAAATTAGTCCAATGCTGCATCAGTCACAGAGAGAAGTACTGGAACAAAAACTAAACATAATCAAAACTGAGTAGACTTTTCTAATTAAATATTATACCCTGGTGATGCTGTGTAGGCATCGGTGTGCACACAGGGGGTGTCTGGTACGCACCCCCTAATGTCCAGCACCCCCCTCACACACACCTGCAGTGATGCGTGCCGATTCCACTACTACTATGGATAATTGTGTTAGGGTCACAACTGTGGGCATTGTATAAGGGGCACTACTTCTATGGGCCTTGTGTAAGGGGCAAAAACACTGTGGGCATTGTGTAGGGGGCACCACTACTATGGACACTGTAAGGGGCACAACTATGGGAATTGAGTAAGTGGCACTACTACTGTGGGCATTGTGTAATGGGCACAACTATGGGCATTGTGTAAGGGTCACTACTATTATGGGCCTTGTGTAAGGGGCACTACTACTGTGGGCATTGTGTAAAGGGCACAACTGGTGTGGACTTTGGGTAAGGGGCACTACTACTGTGGGCATTGTGTAAAGGGCACAACTGGTGTGGACTTTGGGTAAGGGGCACTACTACTGTGGGCATTGTGTATGGGGCACTACTACTATGGGCATTGTGTAATGGGCACAACTATGGGCATTGTGTAAGGGTCACTACTATTATGGGCCTTGTGTAAGGGGCACTACTACTGTGGGCGTTGTGTAAGGGGCACTACTACTGTGGGCATTGTGTAAGGGGCACTACTACTGTGGGCATTGTGTAAGGGGCACTACTACTGTGGGCATTGTGTAAAGGGCACAACTGGTGTGGACTTTGGGTAAGGGGCACTACTACTGTGGGCATTGTGTATGGGGCACTACTATTATGGGCATTGTGTAAGGGGCAAGACCACTGTGTGGGCATTGTATAAGGGGCACAGCTGCTGTGGGCATTGTATAAGGGGCACTACTACTATTGGCATTGTGTAAGGGGCACAACTGCTGTGGACAATGTGTAAGGGGCACAACTTCTGTGGGAATTGTGTAAGGGACACTACTATGGGCACTTTGTTAAGGGGCACAACTGCTGTGCCCATTTTGTAAGGGTCACAACTGCTGTGGGCATTGTGTAGGGGGCACACTGCAGTGGGCATTTTGTAAGTGGCACGACTACTGTGGGCACTGTCTATAAGCGGCACTAGACACAGAATGAAGGGAGGTGGTGGCTGAAAGACACTGAGTGAAGGAGGCAGGCTGAGAGACAGTGAAGGGGGAGACTGAGAGACACAAAGTGAGGTGGATTGTGAGATATGCACTGCAGGAAGAAGCAGGCGGGAGATGATGGTGTGGATGAGAGACAACTCAGGGAGGGGATGATGGTGGGGGTGAGAGAAGACACAGAGAAAGGAGGAGATGATGTGGCTGAGAGTTGCAGGCGGGAGATGAGGGTTTGGTAGAGAGATTCAGGGAGGAGATGATGATGTGGATGAGAGACAACGCTGTGAGGGGATGATGGTGGGGATGAGAGAAGATGCAGAGAGAGGAGGAGATGGTGTGGCTGAGCATTGCAGACAGGAGATAAGGGTCTGGCTGACAGACACAGGGAGGAGATGATGGTAGGATGAGAGACGTAGGGGCCATTTCTTGCATTTCGTGCCGTGGCACTCTGCGGGTCCTTGTTTCCCCCTCCTCCCTCTTCCCGAGTACTCATGCTTGGGGGGCGGAGTTTCAAGGAATAACGCAATTGCGTCATTCCGTGAAACTCCGCGACCCCGAGCAGGAGTACTGATGACAAGAGGAGGGGGAGCCAAGCTAGAAGGAGGAGGCGGCCAGCGCGAGGAAGGAGAGGCAGTCCAAAGAGCGGGAAGAACCTCTTCAAATGTAAGTAGCCTCTCTCTCCCCCCCCCTCCCTTTCCCTTCCTTCCCTCCCACTTGACACTTGCCTGTTGTAATGTGTAAAATGGGGACACTTGCTTGCTGTACTGTATAAAATAGTGACTCTTGTCTGCCGTACTGTGTAAAATGGGGACTCTTGCCTGCCGTACTGTATAAAATGGGGACACTTGCCTGCCGTACTGTATAAAATGGGGACACTTGCCTGCCGTACTGTATAAAATGGGGACACTTGCCTGCCGTACTGTATAAAATGGGGACACTTGCCTGCCGTACTGTATAAAATGGGGACTCTTGCCTGTCATACTGTGTAAAATGGGGACTCTTGCCTGCCGTAATGTGTAAAATGGGGACTCTTGCCTGCGTAATGTGTAAAATGGGGACACTTGCCTGCCACAATGTGTAAAATGGGGACACGTGCCTGCTGTAATGTGCAAAATGGGGACTCTTGTCTGCCGTTCTGTATAAAATGGGGACATTTGCCTGCCGTACTGTGTAAACTGGGGACTCTTGCCTGCGTAATGTGTAAACTGGGGACACTTGCCTGCCGTACTGTATAAAATGGGGACTCTTTCCTGCCGTACTGTGTAAAATGGGGACTCTTGCCTGCCGTAATGTGTAAAATGGGGACTCTTGCCTGCGTAATGTGTAAAATGGGGACAAGTGCCTGCTGTAATGTGTAAAATGGGGACTCTTGCCTGCCGTACTGTGTAGAATGGGGACTTTTTTTTTTCCTGTGGTGGCCATGATGATGAGATCGGATGAGACCACGCCCATTTAATGAGACCACACCCATTTAAATAAGGCCACACCTCCTTGCCAGGAGCTCGCACGCCTTCAGCGCGTGCATGCTCTTTCTTTTCATATCTATGGGAAAGGGGATGGGGGCATTTTTTATATGTCAATGGGGGGGGGGGGTGCGCATTTTGAAATCTCGCACTGGGAGCCAGATTGGCTAGAAACAGCCCTGGCAGGGGGCAGGAGGTGACACGAGCCTGGTTGAACCTCTGATGCATGATGATGATCTTGGTTATATTTCTACTTAAACAGGCATCTTCTGGACTGTGTAATTTCCTACATGAATAATGAATACCGACTGAAGGCGCTGTCTGCCCAAGAAGGACATTTCTTCAAAGGTTCCCTAATGAGAGAACCCACCATATAGGTAAGGTGCATATAGAATGGGAAGGAATGCTCACAGAGTGATTAGAAACAGTTGGCGTGTCATGTTGACACGCCCCCACTTGCAATGGCCATGCCTCTTGTGCTATGTGATTTTTATTGAATTGAGTGCCAATAGCAGGTGCTAGAGACGCCCAATAGGCGGTAGTAGACTCACCCAATAGGTGTTGCTAGACATGTCCACCTAATAAAAAGTTCTACGCACGCCTACGTGTGTAGGTGCTTCTTACACATGCACCTACTGTACCTCTGGCTCTGGGTTCTCTTTGGCTAGCTCAGTCTCTTCTCTCTTGCTGTGTCTGTGGGCTATAAAAGTTGTAATGACACAGGTATAGCAGTGCCACGGGGCGTAAATAGATCTGTGTGGGCAACCTAACAAACTACCCGCTCTGCCTGGAAAAACTAACCCCACCCCACCTCCAGCAAACTAAATCTCCCTCACGCCCGCAGTTGCGAGAGAGTCTCCACAGCATACTTCACAGCCGTGTCCAGCTCCCACTCTGAGCTCCTCTAAAGTCTGCACTGAGGCATACGTATTTGAAGTTTTCTGTCCGGGAGAAGTCTGGAGGGGAGATGCAGGTGGATGATACAGGGGGCGTGGTCAGATGATTTGCAAGAATACTGGCACCATCCCTCATGATAAAATGCCACTATTGGTGCATATTTGATTAGGGTTACTCAGGATATCTGATGTTCACGCAGTTGATCTGATACTGTATCATCGGACGCAGCAGCAGATCAGAGAAGCCAGTAGCAAGCGTGTTTTTACTAAAGTCGGCTCCTGTGGCCTTAGCATAACTTTGCACAGTGGCTGTGCTGTAGTGTCCACCTCTAAGTTATGCTCTGTTAGAAAAAAATCTCCCCAGAGTTCCAATTTGCACGCTTTTTCTGGAGGTCAAAATGGCCATGTCCTTTTATTAAATGAGCTGGGCTTGTGCTGATTGGGATGTGCCTAAATTGCCCCAATTTCTTGTTTGGGCATTTTCTATCTATAAATACCTTACACAAACCCTTTTACAAACAGGTAGTGTGACATCAATGGTTTTGAGGCCTCGCCAACCACCATAGATGTCTGCTTTGTATTTTTCCTCCAGTGCGGATTAATCACTGATACATCAATGCAATACCAACTCCTGTGCTAATGATTAATCCACTGAGCTGCTGCATGGAAATTTGGAAAGTGCTGAGATCCGTTGCTTTCTACTGTGTCTGGGTCAGAGAACATGACATTCATTCTCTGGCAAACTCCTACAAGGTAACATAACCTTCAGCATATTTAATATAACATTTTATTAAGTCTTCCGTCTAGAGATGAGCGGGTTCGGTTTCTCTGAATCCGAACCCGCACGAACTTCATGTTTTTTTTCACGGGTCCGAGCGACTCGGATCTTCCCGCCTTGCTCGGTTAACCCGAGCGCGCCCGAACGTCATCATGACGCTGTCGGATTCTCGCGAGACTCGGATTCTATATAAGGAGCCGCGCGTCGCCGCCATTTTCACACGTGCATTGAGATTGATAGGGAGAGGACGTGGCTGGCGTCCTCTCCATTTAGATTAGGAGAGAGAGAGAGAGATTGACCTGAGGCTGATACTGTAGAAGAGAGTGCAGAGTTTAGTGACTGACCACAGTGACCACCAGCAGTGCAGTTGTTTTATTTAATATATCCGTTCTCTGCCTGAAAAAAACGGTACACACAGTGACTCAGTCACATACCATATCTGTGTGCACTGCTCAGCCCAGTGTGCTGCATGCCTGCATCATCTATGTATATATTATATATCTGACTGTGCTCAGCTCACACAGCTTATAATTGTGGGGGAGACTGGGGAGCACTGCAGTGCCAGTTATAGGTTATAGCAGGAGCCAGGAGTACAAGACAGTCACATACCATATCTGTGTGCACTGCTCAGCCCAGTGTGCTGCATCATCTATGTATATATTATATATCTGACTGTGCTCAGCTCACACAGCTTATAATTGTGGGGGAGACTGGGGAGCACTGCAGTGCCAGTTATAGGTTATAGCAGGAGCCAGGAGTACATATTATATTAAAATTAAACAGTGCACACTTTTGCTGCAGGAGTGCCACTGCCAGTGTGACTGACCAGTGACCTGACCACACTGACCACCAGTATAGTTAGTAGTATACTATATTGTGATTGCCTGAAAAAGTTAAACACTCGTCGTGTGACTTCACTTGTGTGGCGTTTTTTTTTTTATTCTATAAAAAACTCATTCTGCTGACAGACAGTGTCCAGCAGGTCCGTCATTATATAATATATATACCTGTCCGGCTGCAGTAGTGATATATATATATTTTTTATATCATTATTTATCATCCAGTCGCAGCAGACACAGTACGGTAGTTCACGGCTGTAGCTACCTCTGTGTCGGCACTCGGCAGTCCATCCATAATTGTATACCACCTACCCGTGGTTTTTTTTTCTTTCTTCTTTATACATACATACTACTACATCTCTTTATCAACCAGTCTATATTAGCAGCAGACACAGTACAGTACGGTAGTTCACGGCTGTGGCTACCTCTGTGTCGGCACTCGGCAGTCCGTCCATAATTGTATACCACCTAACCGTGGTTTTTTTTTCTTTCTTCTTCATACATACATACTACGACATCTCTTTATCAACCAGTCTATATTAGCAGCAGACACAGTACAGTACGGTAGTTCACGGCTGTGGCTACCTCTGTGTCGGCACTCGGCAGTCCGTCCATAATTGTATACCACCTAACCGTGGTTTTTTTTTCTTTCTTCTTTATACATACATACTACGACATCTCTTTATCAACCAGTCTATATTAGCAGCAGACACAGTACAGTACGGTAGTTCACGGCTGTGGCTACCTCTGTGTCGGCACTCGGCAGTCCGTCCATAATTGTATACCACCTAACCGTGGTTTTTTTGTCTTTCTTCTTCATACATACATACTACGACATCTCTTTATCAACCAGTCTATATTAGCAGCAGACACAGTACAGTACGGTAGTTCACGGCTGTGGCTACCTCTGTGTCGGCACTCGGCAGTCCGTCCATAATTGTATACCACCTACCCGTGGTTTTTTTTTCTTTCTTCTTCATACATACATACATACTACTACATCTCTTTATCAACCAGTCTATATTAGCAGCAGACACAGTACAGTACGGTAGTTCACGGCTGTGGCTACCTCTGTGTCGGCACTCGGCAGTCCGTCCATAATTGTATACCACCTACCCATGGTTTTTTTTTCTTTCTTCTTCATACATACATACTACGACATCTCTTTATCAACCAGTCTATATTAGCAGCAGACACAGTACAGTACGGTAGTTCACGGCTGTGGCTACCTCTGTGTCGGCACTCGGCAGTCCGTCCATAATTGTATACCACCTAACCGTGGTTTTTTTTTCTTTCTTCTTCATACATACATACTACGACATCTCTTTATCAACCAGTCTATATTAGCAGCAGACACAGTACGGTAGTTCACGGCTGTAGCTACCTCTGTGTCGGCACTCGGCAGTCCGTCCATAATTGTATACTAGTATCCATCCATCTCCATTGTTTACCTGAGGTGCCTTTTAGTTGTGCCTATTAAAATATGGAGAACAAAAATGTTGAGGTTCCAAAATTAGGGAAAGATCAAGATCCACTTCCACCTCGTGCTGAAGCTGCTGCCACTAGTCATGGCCGAGACGATGAAATGCCAGCAACGTCGTCTGCCAAGGCCGATGCCCAATGTCATAGTACAGAGCATGTCAAATCCAAAACACCAAATATCAGTAAAATAAGGACTCCAAAACCTAAAATAAAATTGTCGGAGGAGAAGCGTAAACTTGCCAATATGCCATTTACCACACGGAGTGGCAAGGAACGGCTGAGGCCCTGGCCTATGTTCATGGCTAGTGGTTCAGCTTCACATGAGGATGGAGGCACTCAGCCTCTCGCTAGAAAAATGAAAAGACTCAAGCTGGCAAAAGCAGTAGCACCGCAAAGAACTGTGCGTTCTTCGAAATCCCAAATCCACAAGGAGAGTCCAATTGTGTCGGTTGCGATGCCTGACCTTCCCAACACTGGACGTGAAGAGCATGCGCCTTCCACCATTTGCACGCCCCCTGCAAGTGCTGGAAGGAGCACCCGCAGTCCAGTTCCTGATAGTCAGATTGAAGATGTCAGTGTTGAAGTACACCAGGATGAGGAGGATATGGGTGTTGCTGGCGCTGGGGAGGAAATTGACCAGGAGGATTCTGATGGTGAGGTGGTTTGTTTAAGTCAGGCACCCGGGGAGACACCTGTTGTCCGTGGGAGGAATATGGCCGTTGACATGCCTGGTGAAAATACCAAAAAAATCAGCTCTTCGGTGTGGAACTATTTCAACAGAAATGCGGACAACAGGTGTCAAGCCGTGTGTTCCCTTTGTCAAGCTGTAATAAGTAGGGGTAAGGACGTTAACCACCTCGGAACATCCTCCCTTATACGTCACCTGCAGCGCATTCATAATAAGTCAGTGACAAGTTCAAAAACTTTGGGTGACAGCGGAAGCAGTCCACTGACCAGTAAATCCCTTCCTCTTGTAACCAAGCTCACGCAAACCACCCCACCAACTCCCTCAGTGTCAATTTCCTCCTTCCCCAGGAATGCCAATAGTCCTGCAGGCAATGTCACTGGCAATTCTGACGAGTCCTCTCCTGCCTGGGATTCCTCCGATGCATCCTTGCGTGTAACGCCTACTGCTGCTGGCGCTGCTGTTGTTGCTGCTGGGAGTCGATGGTCATCCCAGAGGGGAAGTCGTAAGCCCACTTGTACTACTTCCAGTAAGCAATTGACTGTTCAACAGTCCTTTGCGAGGAAGATGAAATATCACAGCAGTCATCCTGCTGCAAAGCGGATAACTGAGGCCTTGACAACTATGTTGGTGTTAGACGTGCGTCCGGTATCCGCCGTTAGTTCACAGGGAACTAGACAATTTATTGAGGCAGTGTGCCCCCGTTACCAAATACCATCTAGGTTCCACTTCTCTAGGCAGGCGATACCGAGAATGTACACGGACCTAAGAAAAAGACTCACCAGTGTCCTAAAAAATGCAGTTGTACCCAATGTCCACTTAACCACGGACATGTGGACAAGTGGAGCAGGGCAGGGTCAGGACTATATGACTGTGACAGCCCACTGGGTAGATGTATGGACTCCCGCCGCAAGAACAGCAGCGGCGGCACCAGTAGCAGCATCTCGCAAACGCCAACTCTTTCCTAGGCAGGCTACGCTTTGTATCACCGGTTTCCAGAATACGCACACAGCTGAAAACCTCTTACGGCAACTGAGGAAGATCATCGCGGAATGGCTTACCCCAATTGGACTCTCCTGTGGATTCATGGCATCGGACAACGCCAGCAATATTGTGTGTGCATTAAATATGGGCAAATTCCAGCACGTCCCATGTTTTGCACATACCTTGAATTTGGTGGTGCAGAATTATTTAAAAAACGACAGGGGCGTGCAAGAGATGCTGTCGGTGGCCAGAAAAATTGCGGGACACTTTCGGCGTACAGGCACCACGTACAGAAGACTGGAGCACCACCAAAAACTACTGAACCTGCCCTGCCATCATCTGAAGCAAGAAGTGGTAACGAGGTGGAATTCAACCCTCTATATGCTTCAGAGGTTGGAGGAGCAGCAAAAGGCCATTCAAGCCTATACAATTGAGCACGATATAGGAGGTGGAATGCACCTGTCTCAAGCGCAGTGGAGAATGATTTCAACGTTGTGCAAGGTTCTGATGCCCTTTGAACTTGCCACACGTGAAGTCAGTTCAGACACTGCCAGCCTGAGTCAGGTCATTCCCCTCATCAGGCTTTTGCAGAAGAAGCTGGAGACATTGAAGGAGGAGCTAACACGGAGCGATTCCGCTAGGCATGTGGGACTTGTGGATGGAGCCCTTAATTCGCTTAACAAGGATTCACGGGTGGTCAATCTGTTGAAATCAGAGCACTACATTTTGGCCACCGTGCTCGATCCTAGATTTAAAGCCTACCTTGGATCTCTCTTTCTGGCAGACACAAGTCTGCTGGGGTTGAAAGACCTGCTGGTGAGAAAATTGTCAAGTCAAGCGGAACGCGACCTGTCAACATCTCCTCCTTCACATTCTCCCGCAACTGGGGGTGCGAGGAAAAGGCTCAGAATTCCGAGCCCACCCGCTGGCGGTGATGCAGGGCAGTCTGGAGCGACTGCTGATGCTGACATCTGGTCCGGACTGAAGGACCTGACAACGATTACGGACATGTCGTCTACTGTCACTGCATATGATTCTCTCACCATTGAAAGAATGGTGGAGGATTATATGAGTGACCGCATCCAAGTAGGCACGTCACACAGTCCATACTTATACTGGCAGGAAAAAGAGGCAATTTGGAGGCCATTGCACAAACTGGCTTTATTCTACCTAAGTTGCCCTCCCACAAGTGTGTACTCCGAAAGAGTGTTTAGTGCCGCCGCTCACCTTGTCAGCAATCGGCGTACGAGGTTACATCCAGAAAATGTGGAGAAGATGATGTTCATTAAAATGAATTATAATCAATTCCTCCGCGGAGACATTGACCAGCAGCAATTGCCTCCACAAAGTACACAGGGAGCTGAGATGGTGGATTCCAGTGGGGACGAATTGATAATCTGTGAGGAGGGGGATGTACACGGTGATATATCGGAGGGTGATGATGAGGTGGACATCTTGCCTCTGTAGAGCCAGTTTGTGCAAGGAGAGATTAATTGCTTCTTTTTTGGGGGGGGTCCAAACCAACCCGTCATATCAGTCACAGTCGTGTGGCAGACCCTGTCACTGAAATGATGGGTTGGTTAAAGTGTGCATGTCCTGTTTTGTTTATACAACATAAGGGTGGGTGGGAGGGCCCAAGGACAATTCCATCTTGCACCTCTTTTTTCTTTTATTTTTCTTTGCGTCATGTGCTGTTTGGGGAGGGTTTTTTGGAAGGGACATCCTGCGTGACACTGCAGTGCCACTCCTAAATGGGCCCGGTGTTTGTGTCGGCCACTAGGGTCGCTAATCTTACTCACACAGTCAGCTACCTCATTGCGCCTCTTTTTTTTCTTTGCGTCATGTGCTGATTGGGGAGGGTTTTTTGGAAGGGACATCCTGCGTGACACTGCAGTGCCACTCCTAAATGGGCCCGGTGTTTGTGTCGGCCACTAGGGTCGCTAATCTTACTCACACAGTCAGCTACCTCATTGCGCCTCTTTTTTTCTTTGCGTCATGTGCTGATTGGGGAGGGTTTTTTGGAAGGGACATCCTGCGTGACACTGCAGTGCCACTCCTAAATGGGCCCGGTGTTTGTGTCGGCCACTAGGGTCGCTAATCTTACTCACACAGTCAGCTACCTCATTGCGCCTCTTTTTTTCTTTGCTTCATGTGCTGATTGGGGAGGGTTTTTTGGAAGGGACATCCTGCGTGACACTGCAGTGCCACTCCTAAATGGGCCCGGTGTTTGTGTCGGCCACTAGGGTCGCTTATCTTACTCACACAGTCAGCTACCTCATTGCGCCTCTTTTTTTCTTTGCGTCATGTGCTGATTGGGGAGGGTTTTTTGGAAGGGACATCCTGCGTGACACTGCAGTGCCACTCCTAGATGGGCCAGGTGTTTGTGTCGGCCACTAGTGTCGCTTAGCTTAGTTATCCAGCGACCTTGGTGCAAATTTTAGGACTAAAAATAATATTGTGAGGTGTGAGGTATTCAGAATAGACTGAAAATGAGTGGAAATTATGGTTTTTGAGGTTAATAATAATATGGGATCAAAATGACCCCCAAATTCTATGATTTAAGCTGTTTTTTAGTGTTTTTTTAAAAAAACACCCGAATCCAAAACACACCCGAATCCGACAAAAAAAATTCGGTGAGGTTTTGCCAAAACGCGGTCGAACCCAAAACACGGCCGCGGAACCGAACCCAAAACCAAAACACAAAACCCGAAAAATTTCAGGCGCTCATCTCTACTTCCGTCCCCCTACTCAAGAGTTTCTTCTCTAATTAAACCAGCCAGGTGTGGAATGTATAACTGCAAGCATAGCTTTAAGTGTTGATTACTTAGTAACCCTTCCTGGTGGGGATAATGTTCCAGCTTCTGAAGGGCTCTTACTAATAGCGGTTCTACCTTTGCCAATGATGCACTGCTTTGTATATCCTTCTAAATATCTCATTCTGTATAATGACTATTTCATAAATATGTTCATGCTTGTGGAATGGTTTTTTAGACACATTGATGTGTGTTCTGGGTAATGGTGTGTATTTAAAATTCTTCCCCTTGCAATGCTTCTCACTTGTGGTTCTCTTCGTATTAGTGCCTACACCCGAATCTGGACATGAGGTGCTCTTCTGGGGAGTGTTCAAGTTCAGGAACACCAGAGAGAGATTCGGGGACCCCCCTGCCGAACACGTGCTTAGACCACCCTCGCTATAATGGAATAGCCTCCCGTCAGAGATGGTAGAGGCTAAGACAGTAGAGCAATTTAAATATGCTTGGGAGAGGCATATAAAATAAATATCCTTACAAAGAGTGGTTCTTATCTGCTGTCAAATTCTATGTTTCTAACTCGTGGAACCAGTCCAGGAAGATGGGTCCCAAGAGAGCGTAGAGACAGGTGAGGAGGAGCTACAGGCTGTGGACAGTCCAGTCCTTTATTGGTTGCTGGAAACTACTCTGTCCGAGGAACAAAGGTGAATGAAGTGGCACCAAATCCAGCCACTAGTGAGGAGGTTGGTGCTAGAGACAGAGGCAGCCAGAGAAGGAGGTGAAGCTATTTGTCAGGATCTCCTCCTGTCTGAGAGGAGCCTATATGGAATGCAAAGTAGTACCATTAAGTCCAGGAAAACTGCGATAATGCTGGGTGTCTGAGAATTTTAAAGGTAGAAGCTGAGGAAGAAGTACCTACATAGGGGTAAATTTACTAAGATTCGTATTTTCCCGTTTCAGGTCAAAGTTCAATCACGAATGACATCGAAAGTGTAAAACTGCAACTTTTTGAATTTATTACGACTAATTTACTAAGCTGCCGTATTTTGCCTTTTCGGGTTTTCCGATGTCGATGTCATTTGTTTTTTTTTTCTGTTTTTTACGGCAGTGATTAGCAAAACACTGCCGACTTTTTAAAAATGAATCTCGGCCGGATCTGTGTGATCCGTGCTGGGGTTCATTTTTTTTTTTTTTTTTAAATTAAACAGTGTAAAATCATAAAAAAAATTGCGTGGGGTCCCCCCTCCTAACCATAACCAGCCTCGGGCTCTTTGAGCCGATCCTGGTTGCAGAAATATGGGGGAAAAAATGACAGGGGTTCCCCCATATTTAAGCAACCAGCATCGGGCTCTGCGCCTGGTCCTGGTTCCAAAAATACGGGGGACAAAAAGAGTAGGGGTCCCCCGTATTTTTAAAACCAGCACCGGGCTCCACTAGCTGGACAGATAATGCCACAGCCGGGGGTCACTTTTATATAGTGCCCTGCGGCCGTGGCATCAAAAATCCAACTAGTCACCCCTGGCCGGGGTACCCTGGGGGAGTGGGGACCCCTTCAATCAAGGGGTCCCGCCCCCCCAGCCACCCAAGGGCCAGGGGTGAAGCCCGAGGCTGTCCCCCCCCCATCCAATGGGCTGCGGATGGGGGGGCTGATAGCCTTTTGTGATAATGAAAAGATATTGTTTTTAGTAGCAGTACTACAAGGCCCAGCAAGCCTCACCCGCATGCTGGTACTTGGAGAACCACAAGTACCAGCATGCGGCGGAAAAACGGGCCCGCTGGTACCTGTAGTACTATTACTAAAAAAATACCCAAAAAAAGACAAGACACACAAACCGTGAAAGTAAAGATTTATTACATACATGCACACAAACATACATACATACTTACCTTATGTTCACACGAGGGTCTGTCCTCTTCTCCAGTAGAATCCAAGGGGTACCTGTTGAATAAATTCTACTCACCAGATCCCGGGTCCCAGGGTCCTCGAGGCAACCATTTGTAATCCAGGTACTTGAATAAAATAACAAAACGGAGAGCCGAGCCACGAACTGAAAGGGGCCCCATGTTTTCACATGGGACTCCTTTCCCCGAATGCCAGAAACCCACTCTGACTGATGTCTAAGTGGGTTTCTTCAGCCAATCATGGAGCGCTACGTTGTAGCACTCTCCTGATCGGCTGTGTGCTCCTGTACTGAGTGACAGGCGGCACACGGCAGTGTTACAATGTAGCGCCTATGCGCTCCATTGTAACCAATGGTGGGAACTTTCTGCTCAGCGGTGACGTCACTTTAGGTCAACCGCAGGGCAGAAAGTTCCCACCATTGGTTACAATGGAGCGCATAGGCGCTACATTGTAACACTGCCGTGTGCCGCCTGTCACTCAGTACAGGAGCACACAGCCGATCAGGAGGGTGCTACAACATAGCGCTCCCTGATTGGCTGAAGAAACCCACTTAGACAGAAGTCAGAGTGGGTTTCTGGCATTCGGGGAAAGGAGTCCCATGTGAAAACATGGGGCCCCTTTCAGTTCGTGGCTCGGGTATCCGTTTTGTTATTTTATTCAAGTACCTGGATTACAAATGGTTGCCCCGAGGACCCTGGGACCCGAGATCTGGTGAGTAGAATTTATTCAACAGGTACCCCTTGGATTCTACTGGAGAAGAGGACAGACCCTCGTGTGAACATAAGGTAAGTATGTATGTATGTTTGTGTGCATGTATGTAATAAATCTTTACTTTCACGGTGTGTGTGTCTTGTCTTTTTTTGGGTATTTTTTTAGTAATAGTACTACAGGTACCAGCGGGCCCGTTTTTCCGCCGCATGCTGGTACTTGTGGTTCTCCAAGTACCAGCATGCGGGGGAGGCTTGCTGGGCCTTGTAGTACTGCTACTAAAAACAATATCTTTTCATTATCACAAAAGGCTATCAGCCCCCCCATCCGCAGCCCATTGGATGGGGGGGGACAGCCTCGGGCTTCACCCCTGGCCCTTGGGTGGCTGGGGGGGGACCCCTTGATTGAAGGGGTCCCCACTCCCCCAGGGTACCCCGGCCAGGGGTGACTAGTTGGATTTTTGATGCCACGGCCGCAGGGCACTATATAAAAGTGACCCCCGGCTGTGGCATTATCTGTCCAGCCAGTGGAGCCCGGTGCTGGTTTTAAAAATACGGGGGACCCCTACTCTTTTTGTCCCCCGTATTTTTGGAACCAGGACCAGGCGCAGAGCCCGATGCTGGTTGCTTAAATATGGGGGAACCCCTGTCATTTTCCCCCCCATATTTCTGCAACCAGGATCGGCTCAAAGAGCCCTAGGCTGGTTATGCTTAGGAGGGGGGACCCCACGCAATTCTTTTTGAGAAAATAATCACTTTCCCACCCCTTCCCACTGATATACATGCACGGATCTCATGGATCCGTGCATGCCTATCCAATCACGAATAAAAAAAGCAGGTCTGTTTTTTTTAAGCACTTTTTTACGAGTTGTAATTTTTCACGGCAGTGTTTTGTTTTTTTTTGCTTTGCACTTCTTAGTAAATGACCGAGATTCATACTTAAACAGCCGCGTTTTGACCGATGGTGTATTCATTTGTATTTTTTTTGTTGGACTTCCATAAAATTACGAATGCCCTCATCACTGCCGTGATTATTGCTTAGTAAATTACCGAGATGACACTTTGATGAAAAAACGGCATCTCGGTCAAAATCGGGACCTTAGTAAATTTACCCCATAGAGTGACACCCGATTGCCGGGAGGTTGAAAGCATAAAGAAGGGCTGCCAGTCTAAAAGAGAAAGCTGCCAATGTAACAATGAGAGCTGCAAGTTTACTAGAGAAAGCTGCCAAAGTCATAGAAGTAACTGCCAGAGTCAGAATGTGAGCTGTCAATTCCGGAGTGGGGTCTGGAAAATGTCAGAGCAAGTCACCAGTCCCAGAGAGTGAGATTGCAGCTACTGCCAGGGATCTCCAGTTGGAGTCCAAAGGAAGTTCAGATACAGTACAGTCCGGTTGTCCAGTAGGAGCCCAAATGCTGCCCAGGTTTCCAGAAGGAGTGCAGATCCAGTACTGGCTTCTAGAAGGAATATAGATCTGGTCTAGAAGTTTAGAATGATTCCAAAATCATTACAGTTACCTGCCGGATTTTTGATTATTCCCTGCTGCCTGCATTTGATACTATGGCTTGCAAGGCCATAGCTAGAAGTGTGAGAGCAGAAGCACTGAGATTGTCCCACAGTCCTGCATGTGGCTAGCAGAGTGTCTGATACCATGCAGCCATCCACTTATAACGCCACACTCAGTGCTCTACATCCTAGATTTGGCATCACCGCCCCCAAGGTGTGACTCAGTGGTTTAGTGGGCATGTCGGCACAAGGCGGCATAGAGCCCTATGCGGGCCCTGAAGGCTGCTCTCTGGCCTAGTGCGGAGAGCCCTTGAGAACCCATGAATAACTGTGATCCTTATATCAAGTCCCTATGAGGTATAGTATCCAGAACGGGATGCGTTTAATTTGCCGGCTGTTGGAATCCCGGTGGTCAGGATACTGACACCGGAATCCCACCAGCCGGAAATGCCGCCAGCCGGAATCCTGGTGCAGCTGAGCTATTCCCACTCATGGGTGTCCATGACACCCATAGAGTGGGAATAGATCCTGAGGCGAGCGGAGCGAACCACCGAGCCTGCAGCGTGGCGAGTGCAGAGAGCCCGTAAGGGGACTGACTCTTAGTGCTCGCTCCACTGCCGGTATTCTGGCAAACGGGATGCCGCTGTAGGGATATGGACAGCCAGCATCCCGCCCGCCGGTAAAGCATACTGAATCCTCCAGAATTGGTCAATGTCCACAACAAGTGGAGCTATAACCCTTTCACATCGCATATCGCGGGTCGCACCCGGGAGCTGTACATGGGTGCTTCCCGGGTGCGACCCGCCTCGGCCCCTTTCACAGTGGCGTCCCAGCCTGGTGGCAGATGATCTCACAGCGCCGCCCGTCCATACAGTGTGAAAGGGAAACAGGTCGCTTCGACCCGGCAACCCGTTTGCACCGCACAGCGACCCAGGTTAAAGCCATATTCAACCTTGTTCGCTACCAGGGTTGAAATACCGGGTCACTCGACCTGGAATATTTCCCCTGGGCCCTTTCAGACCGCACAGCAGCCCGGGTTACTGCACACTCATGTGCAATAACCAGGGTTGGTGGTCTGAAAGGGGTATAACTCACAGATTATTATCACACCACATCATACACAGGTCTGAGCTTAGGTGCAGGGGTCCATTGGGATGAGTCAGCTAGCTGTAAGCAAAGATACACCTGTTTGGAGGAATATATTTTGCAGCTGGCATAGGGTAGGTGCAAGTCCACACTGGTGATGATGGTGATGATAACTAGTAGTAAACCAACCGTGCACAAATGCGCTCACATCTTGAGGTGCATACAACTCCGCATGTAGGTGTGTTATGAGACTGTCATAGACGTGTTGATCATAGTGGCTGTGTACAGCGATGCAGAATCAATAACATATAAGGACATACTGTATTCAGACAGTCCTGCCCCAAACATTCTTTCTCTTGCATCCTAGAGAATACTGGGATCCATTTAGTACCATGGGTATAGACGGGTCCACTAGGAGCCTTGGGAACTTTAACGATTTGATAGTGTGTGCTGGCTCTTCCCTCTATGCCCCTCCTACCAGACTCAGTTTAGAAAATGTGCCCGAAGGAGCCAGACACGCTTAGGGAAGCTCCTGAAGAGCATTTATTTTCTATTTGTTATTTTCAGGCAGGTCTAGTTGGCAACTTGGCACCAGTCTGCCTGCTTCGTGGGACTTAGGGGGGGAATGGCCCAACCTCCTATAGGGTTAATGGTCCCATTCCCCACTGACAGGACATTGAGCTCCTGAGGGAACCATTCACAAGCCCCACCACGGCGAACATATCTCAGGCTAGTGGGTCCGAACCAGCATGGTTGGATTCCCTTAAAGGGATGATTTCACATATTTCGAATAAATGATCCCATAATGAAAGAGAGAAGCAACACTTAAGGCAGTCTGTGGATGACCTGATGAATAGAGATTAATTTCCCATACCGGAGTCTTAGACCCCTACCATTTGTTCGCAAAAGCATACACTGGCCCAGATCCTGCAGGCTGACACTGATGATGACATATCAGACGCTGAGGAGGGTCAGGTGGACTCGGGGGGGGGGGGGGATGGGGGAAGGGAATGCTGCTCTGTCACAAGGAATGCAGGCTCTGATAGAAGCTATTTGAGACGTCCTGCACATTCCTGATAAGGTGACATAGGAGGACGAGGAATCTTATTTTAATGTAAAAAAGAAATCCTCTGCTACTTTTCCTGCATCAAAAGAGTTGAATTCCCTATTTGAAGAGACTTGGTTTAACCCTGATAAGAAATTTCAGATCCCAAAAAGGTTACTCACATCCTTCCCTTTTCCTCAGAATGATAGGAAGAAATGGGAAAATCCACCGATTGTTGATGCATCGGTATCTAGGTTATCACGTAAGATAATCTTACCTGTCCCTGGGGCAGCCTCCTTAAAGGACATGGCTGACCACAAGATTGAGACCACTCTCAAATCTGTATATACAGCTGCTGGGGTGGCCCAAAGACCCACTATTGCTTGTGCATGGATCACTAGGGCCATTGCCAAATGGTCAGGTAACCTAATTGAGGGATTAGATTCCTTATCCAGGGGCGAGGTAGTTTTACTCCTACAACATATACAGGACTCTGCAAATTTTATGGTGGAGGCCATAAAAGAAATAGGCTTGCTCAATGCACGCACCACTGCCATGGCAGTGTCAGCACGCTGGGGCTTATGGCTACGCCAGTGGACTGCGGATGCGGATTCCAGGAAGGGCGTGGAAAGCCTACCATTCACAGGTAAGGCCCTATTTGGAGATGAACTGGATACGTGGATATCCAAGGCTACAGGGGGTAAGTCTACATTTCTCTTACGTCCTAGAGGATGCTGGGGTCCACATTAGTACCATGGGGTATAGATGGGTCCACTAGGAGCCACTAGCACTTTAAGAGTTTGAGAGTGTGGGCTGGCTCCTCCCTCTATGCCCCTCCTACCAGACTCGGTTTAGAAAATATGCCTGGAGGAGCCGGTCACAGCTAGGGAAGCTCTCCAGAGTTTCTCTACCAAAAGTTCTTTTTTAGAGTTTATTATTTTACAGGGAGGCTGCTGGCAACAGCCTCCCTGCTTCGAGGGACTAAGGGGGAGAGTAGTGTCTGCCCTGTGGGGCCTGAGCCACTATCTCCGCTGACTATACCCTACACTGCTCAGCAAGCCTGTCAGGGTCCCCGGATCGCTGCCAGCAGAAATCCTCAGGCCAGTATAATATAATGAAGAGCGGGAAGCAGCACCATGTTCAGGGGGCTGAGCTTCTCCTCAGAGTGGACCCAGCAGCGTTCAGCGCCTTTTTCCTGTCTGCAGTTCCTGTACAACAGACGCTGACAGGGAGAGCTGTCCCTCCAAGCAACTCCAGCTATCCTGTGTGGTACCAGGGGGTTGTAGAAGGGGGGGTGGGGGGGCTGTGTAAAGTCTGTGTAGTCTATTAAGGTACATAGACAGCGCTCGTAGTTTCATTATTTCTACCTCAAAAAGCACTGTGTGTGGGTTGGCTCCAATCTCTGTGTCTCTCTGTGGCATACTGGGTGGGGTGGGTGGGGGGTGTGTGTGTGTGTGTATGTGTGGGTGTTTAATATCTCACATAGCCATGTCTAGAGACTCTGTGTCATATGCTGCAGAAGATGTTTCCTCTCAGGAGGGATCCATTCCATGTACACAGGATTGTAATGCTTTGTCTCAGATCCCTATTGATGAACCTGAGTGGTTAACCTCTATCAAAGGAATGATTCTACGCTCAAATCCATTTACACTGCTTCAGGAGTGGCATAAAGGCCCACTATTGCCTGTGCATGGATTTCTAAAGCCATAGTAAAATGGTCAGGCACATTACTAGAAGATTTGGATACAATGAATAAAAGTGACATTGAATTGTTTTTGCGTAACATACAGGATTCTGCGGGGTTCATGGCGGAATCCATGAAGGACCTGGGGACACTGACTGCACGGATATCTTCCATGTCGGTCTCAGCCCGCAGGGGACTCTGGCTATGCCAATGGTCTGCAGACGCGGAATCCAGGAGAAGTGTGGAGAACCTACCCTACACAGGTCAGGCTCTATTTGGGGAAGCGTTGGACACGTGAATTTCCACGGAAACCGCTGGTAAGTCACCGTTCCTTTCCTCTGCTACACCTTCTACTAAGAAACCATTTTATTTAGCTGTGCCGCAGTCCTTTCGGACCGCTAAGGCAAAAAAGTCCAAGCCTCCTACCACTTTCTTTAGAGGTGATCGGGCAAAATCCAAAAAGCCTGCTCCCGACCAGAGACCTGCTTCTGGTTCCTCAAAATCCTCAGCATGATGGTGGACATAGGACGAGCTGGTGGGTGCGAGACTCAGACGTTTCAGACACGTCTGGGTGTCATCTGGCCTGGATCCCTTGGTACAGGATATTGTGTCCCAGGGGTACAGACTGGAGTTTCAAGAACTCCTCCCTCACAAATTCTTCAAATCAGGCTTGCCAGCTTTGCTGACAGACAGGGCTATCCTACAGGAAGCTATCCTAAAATTGGAAAAGTCACAGGTCATTGTCCCAGTTCCACCTCATATGCAAAACAAGGGTTATTATTCAAACCTTTTCGTGGTACCAAAACCGGATGGTTCGGTCAGACCAATTTTGAACCCTTGCCTGAGGGTGTTCAAATTCAAAATGGAGTCTCTCAGTGCAGTGATTGCAGGTCTGGAGGAGGGAGAGTTTCTGGTATCCGTGGATTTCAAGGATGCGTACCTCCACATTCTGATTTAGCTACCTCGCCAGGCTTATCTCAGATTTGCACTGTTAGACAGTCACTATCAATTCCAGGCACTGCCCTTTAGCCTATCCACAGCACCGAGGGTGTTCACAAAGGTAATGGCAGAGATGATGGTTCTCCTCCGCAGACAAGGGGTGAACATAATCCCATAAATGGATGATCTGCTGCTAAAGGCATCGTCCAGGGAGAAGTTGTTGCAGTCCATTGTTCTCATGACTCATCTGCTCAGGGAACACGGTTGGATCCTGAATCTTCCAAAATCACATTTGGAGCCGACCAGGAGGTTGTCTTTTCTGGGAATGATCCTCGACACGGAAGTGCAGAGGGTGTTTCTCCCGGAGGAGAAAGCGTTGGTGATACAAACAATGGTCCGGGATGTCCTGAAGCCAGCCCGGGTTCGGTTCATCAGTGCATTCGCCTTCTGTGGAAGATGGTGGCCTCTTATGAGGCTCTACAGTATGGAAGGTTTCATGCTCGGCCCTTCCAACTGGATCTCCTGGACAAGTGGTCGGGATCTCATCTACACATGCACCAGAGAATACGTCTGTCACCGAAAGCCAGGATTTCACTCCTCTGGTGGCTGTAACTACCTCACCTTCTGGAGGGCCGCAGGTTCGGGATTCAGGACTGGGTCCTTCTAACCACGGATGCAAGTCTCCGGGGCTGGGGCGCAGTTACTCAGGTGGAAACCTTCCAAGGACGGTGGTCAAGCCTGGAATCCAGCCTTCCAATAAACATTCTGGAACTAGGAGCCGTCTACAACGGTCTTCTTCAAGCGGCCCATCTTCTGCGAGATCGAGCCATTTAAGTGAAGTTGGACAATGTAACGACAGTGGCTTACATAAATCGACAGGGCGGAACGAACAGCTGAGCTGCAATGTCAGAGGTAACAAGAATCATCCTCTGGGCAGAAAAACACGCATTGGCACTGTCAGCAATCTTCATTCCGGGAGTAGACAACTGGGAAGCGGACTTCCTCAGCAGACACGATCCATCCAGGAGAGTGGGGACTCCATCCGGAGGTGTTCGCGGAGGTAACAGATCTTTGGGGTGTACCCAGGGCCGGTTCCGGGGCTTCTGGCGCCCCGGGCAGCATTAGGGGGCATGGCTTCGTACAGGGGGCGTGGTCATTTACGCCCCCTGTACAGACTGAAATGATGTGCGGTGCGCGATGACGTCATCGCGCACCGCACAGTAAAGGACCTCTCCACGAAGGGAAACTAGATGCGTACGCGTCTAGTTTCCCTTACCAGGGGCAGCGGCCAGCGGCAGCAGGGAAGCAGCGGGGGGCACACAGCAGCAGCGGATCTTGCCCTGGTGTGGCGCCCTCCGGATGGCGCCCTGCACCCTCCGGAAGGCGGCGCCCCGGGCAAAAGTCCTGCTTGCCCGTGGCAAGATCCGCTACTGGGTGTACCTCAAATAGACATGATGGCCTCTCGTCTCAACAAGAAGCTTCGGCGGTATTGTTCCAGGTCGAGGGACCCTCAAGCCGTGGCAGTGGACGCCCTAGTGAATCCGTGGGTGTTTCAGTCGGTGTATGTGTTTCCTCCACTTCCACTCATTCCAAGAGTTCTAAAACTCATAAGGAGAACAAAAGTTCAGGCAATCCTCATTGCTCTGGACTGGCCAAGAAGGGCTTTGTACGCGGATCTTCTGGATCTACTGCTAGAAGAGCTGAGGCCTCTTCCTCTTCGGGAGTACCTGCTACAGCAGGGGCTGTTCGCCTATCAAGACTTACCACGGCTACATTTGACGGCATGGAGGTTGAACGCCAGATATTAACTCGGAAGGGCATTCCGAACAAGGTTATTCCTACCCTGATACAGGCTAGGAAAGGAGTAACGTCTAAACGTTACCATTGTATTTGGAAAAAATATGTATCTTGGTGTGAGTCCAAGAAGTTTTCTATGCTGGAGTTTCAACTGGGACGGTTTCACCTCTTCCTGCGAGCAGGTGTGGATATGGGCCTGCGTTTCGGATCTGTAAAGGTCCAGATTTCGGCCCTATCCATTTTCTTCCAGAAACAGTTGGCTTCCCTCCCTGAGGTTCAGACTTTTCTGAAAGGGGTTCTGCACATCCAGCCTCCCTTTGTGCCGCCTATGGCGCCCTGGGATCTTAACGTGGTGTTACAGTTCCTCCAATCGGATTGGTTCGAGCCTCTACCGGAGGTTGAGGTCAAATTTCTCACGTGGAAGGCTGTCACTTTGTTGGCCTTCGCTTCTGCTAGACGTGTGTCGGAGTTGGGGGCTTTGTCTTGTAAGAGCCCTTACTTGATCTTCCATGAAGATAGAGCTGAGCTCCAGACATGTCAGCAGTTCCTTCCGAAGGTTGTGTCGGCATTTCATATCCACCAACCTATTGTTTTGTCAGTTGCTACTGACTCCTCAATTCATCAAAGTCCTTGGATGTTATCAGGGCTCTGAAAAGTTATGTGAAGAGGACTGCTCGTCACAGAAAATCGGGCTCTCTGTTTGTCCTGTATGATCCCAAGAAACTTGGGTGTACTGCATCTAAGCAGACGATCTCTCGCTGGATCAGGTTCACTATCCAGCATGCGTATTCTGCGGCAGGATTGACGTGTCCTACGTCTGTTAAGGCCCACTCTACTCGTAAGGTGGGATCTTCCTGGGCGGCTGCCCGGGGTGTCTTGGCTTTACAGCTTTGCCGAGCTGCAACTTGGTCTGGGTCAAACAAGTTTGCAAAGTTCTACAAGTTTGATACTTTGGCCGCTGAGGACCTGAAGTTTGGTCAATCAGTTCTGCAGGAGCCTCCGCTCTCTCCCTCCCGTTCTGGGAGCTTTGGTACATCCCCATGGTACTAATGTGGACCCCAGCATCATCTAGGACGTAGAGAGAAAATTGTATTTTAATTACCTACTGGTAAATCCTTTTCTCGTAGTTCGTAGAGGATGCTGTGAGCCCGCCCAGCGCTTCATAATCCTGCAGTGGTTACTTAGTTCAGTACTGCTTAGTTCTTGGTTAAGTACTGTTTTGTTACTTGGTTAAGTAATATTGTTCAGCCGTTGCTGATGTTTCAAGCTGGTTAGCTTGTTTTGCCTTGTGTGTGAGCTGGTGTGAATCTCGCCTCTATCTGTGTAAAATCCTTCTCTCGAAGTTGTCCGTCTCCTTGGGCACAGTTTCTAGACTGAGTCTGGTAGGAGTGGCATAGAGGGAGGAGCCAGCCAACACTCTCAAACTCTTAAAGTGCCAGTGGCTCCTAGTGGACCCGTCTATACCCCATGGTACTAATGTGGACCCCAGCATTCTCTACCCACTACGAAAAAAGGATCTACCGGTATGTAATTAAAATCCTATTATCTTCCTTCCGCAGCACCCCCAGTTAGAAAGACCTACTCGGCTCCAACTTTGCAGTCCTTTTGGACAGCCAAATTTAAAATTAAACCAGAGGTTCTTCTACAGCCTCCAGAGGCAATAGAGGTAAAACCAGAAAACCAGCAACTGCAGGTTCACAGGAACAGAACTCAGGTTCTGTTTCCTCAAAGCCTTCAGCATGACGGTGGACCGCACTGCCTGGAAGACAGGCAAGTGGGAGCCCGATTAAGAGATTTCAGTCACATATGGGCGACATCATGCCAGGTTCCCTGTGTCAAAGATTTTATCACTCGGGGGTACAGGTTGGAGTTTCAGGAACTCCCACCTCACAGATTCTTCAAACCATTCTTACCAGCTTCTCAGGAAGCAAGTATGACTTTACAGGAAGCAATTCAAAAACTGGTACAGACTCAGGTCATTGTTCCAGTTCCACCTCATCTGCGCAACAAAGGTTATTATTCCAACCTGTTTTTGGTACCAAAGCCGGACGGTTCAGTAAGACCCATTTTAAACTTCAAGTCACTGAACCTGTACTTACGGATGTTCAAATTCAAGATGGAGTCTCTGAGTGCGGTGATCTCAGGTCTGGAGGAGGGGGAATTCCTGGTGTCTCTCGATATCAAGGATGCGTACCTTCATATCCCAATCTGTCCGCCTCATCAGGCTTATCTACGGTTTGCATTACAGGACTGTCACTACCAGTCCCAGGCCCTGCCATTTGGCCTCTCCACGGCACCGAGGTTGTTCACCAAGGTAATGGCAGAGATGATGTTTCTCCTCCGCAAAAAGGGAGTGAACATAATTCCATACCTGGACGATCTGCTGATAAAGGCACCATCCAGAGAGAGGTTGTCGGACAACACTGACCTCTCAACTCGTCTGCTCCGGGATCACGGGTGGATTCTGAACCTACAAAAATCTCACCTGGAACCAACACTGAGGCTTCCGTTCCTGGGGATAATTCTAGATACGGAGGCACAGAAGGTATTCCTTCCATTGGAAAAGGCATTGGTAATCCAGTCGATGGTACGGGATGTTCTGAAACCAACCCGGATATTGGTGTATCTATGCATTCGCCTTCGGGGGAAGATGGTAGCCGCTTATGAGGCACTGCAGTATAGAAGGTTTCACGCAGGCCCTTCCAGCTGGAACTGTTGGCCAAATGGTCCGGATCTCATCTCCACATGCACCAGAAGATACGTCTATCAGCAAGAGCCAGGATTTCTCTTCTGTGTTGGCTTCAGACTTCTCTCACCTGACAGAGGGCCGAAGGTTCAGGATTCAAAACTGGATTCTGCTAACAACAGACGCAAGCCTCAGAGGTTGGGGAGCAGTCACCCAAGGGGAACAATTCCAAGGAAAATGGTCAAGTCAGGAAACCATTCTCCCAATCAACATTCAGGAACTAAGGGCCATATACAACGCCCTTCTACAGGCATCACATCTTCTTCAAGATCAAGCCATTCCGGTTCAGTCGGACAATGTGACGGCAGTAACGTACATAAACCGGCAGGGTGGAACGAAGAGCAGAGCAGCATTGTCAGAGGTAACAAGGATTCTCCTCTGGGCAGAAAGACACGCTGTGGCATTGTCGGCAATCTTCATTCCGGGAGTGGACAAATGGGAAACAGACTTCCTCAGCAGACATGACCTCCACCCGGGAGAGTGGGGCCTTCACCCGGAGGTGTTTGGGTGCTTGACACGTCGGTGGGGGAATTCCTCAATTTGACATGATGGCCTTTCGTCTCAACAAGAAGCTCAAGTGGTATTGTTCCAGGTCAAGAGACCCACAGGCTGTGGTGGTGGACGCTCTGGTGACTCCATGGGTTTACCAGATGGTGTGCGTGTTTCCTCCTCTTCCGTTGATCCCAAGAATTCTCAAGAGAATAAAAAGAGAAAAGATTCAAGCAATACTCATTGCTCCGGACTGGCCAAGAAGGGCCTGGTATGCGGATCTACTGGAGATGCTCTTAGAGGACCTGTGGCCTCTACCTCTTTGCAAGGATCTTCTGCAACAAGGGCCGTTCATCTATCAAGACTTACCATGGCTACGTTTGATGGCATAGAAGTTAAGCATCAAATTCTAGCCCGGAAAGGGATCCCAGACAGGGTTATTCCAACTTTGATCCAAGCCAGAAAGGGGGTAACGTCTAAACATTATCACCGTATTTGGAAAAAATACATCTCTTGGGGTGAAATCAGGGAATTTACTGCGGTGGAATTTCAACTGGGACGTTTTCTCCTTTTTCTGCAGTCAAGGATGGACGTGGGCTTATGCTTGGGCTCCATACAAGTCCAGATTTCGGCCTTGTCCATTTTCTTCCAGAAACAATTGGCTTCCCTCCCAGAGGTTCAGACATTCTCAACGTGGTGTTGCAGTTTTTACAATCAGAATGGTTTGAGCCTTTACAGGAGGAGGTTGACGTTAAGTTTCTTACATGGAAGGCCGTCACACTGTTGGCCTTAGCTTCAGCAAGGCGTGTGTCGGAACTGGGGGCGCTGTCTCACAAAAGCCCCTATTTGATTTTTCATTAAGATAGAGCTGAACTCAGAACTCGTCAGCAATTTCTTCCTAAGGTGGTGTCTGCATTTCATATCAACCAACCTATTATGGTTCCAATGGTTACCGACACCTCTGCTACTTCAAAGTCCTTGGATGTTGTGAGGGCTTTGAAGATCTACGTGAAGCGGACAGCTTGTCACAGAAAATCAGACTCGCTGTTTGTTCTCTATGATCCCAATAAAATTGGGTGTCCTGCTTCAAAGCAGTCTATTGCTCGCTGGATTAGGCTTAATATCCAGCATACTTATTCTATGGCAGGTTTGCCGGTTCCAAAATCTGTACAGGCCCACTCTACTAGGTTGTTGTGTTGTTCCTGGGCGGCAGCCCGGGGTTTCTCGGCTTTACAGCTCTACCGAGCAGCTACTTGGTCAGGTTCAAACACGTTTGCTAAGTTCTACAAGTTCGATACTTTGGCCTCTGAGGACCTTCAGTTTAGGCAATCAGTTCTGCAGGAACCTCAACACTCACCCCGTTTGGGAGCTTTGGTACATCCCCATGGTACTAAATGGACCCCAGTATCCTCTAGGACGTAAGAGAAAATAGGATTTTAATTACCTAATGGTAAATCCTTTTCTCGTAGTCCATAGAGGGTACTGGGCGCCCACCCAGTGCTTCGTGTTTTCCTGTACTGTTGCTTGGTTAAGTATTGTTGTTGGGTTCAGCTGTTGCTATTCCTCATCAAGTTTGGTTAGCATGGCTTTCCTCTTGTTTTGTGTGTGCTGGTTTGAATCTCACCACTGTCCTTTAAATTCTTCTCTCAAGGTATGTCCGTCTCCTCGGGCACAGTTTCCTAGACTGAGTCTGGTAGGAGAGGCATAGAGGGAGGAGCCAGTGCCCACTATGAAATTCTTAAAGTGCCCAAGGCTCTTAGTGGACCCGTCTATACCCATGGTACTAAATGGACACCAGTATCTTCTATGGACTACGAGTGAAGGATTTACGGTAGGTAATTAAAATCCTATTTTATCACCGCATATGACCTCACTAAAGAATGTTTTTGGGGTATTATTTATCATGGATAAAGAAAAAAGTTACAGAAGTGTTGTCAGCTTCGAATATTTATTACAAAAAATAAACAATAAAAATGCATATACATTATATATAAATCACACGGCTGGTGTATCAGATTTATAATTCATAGAATTCTGGGGGGTATCACATTTATATACAATACTGTCCCTGACCAGCCAACACGGTATAATACAATCTCTGAGACTGTTATAGGCAACTGTTATTCTGCTGCTAACACGATCACTGGTGTTTCTATAATGGGTGCAGTTTGTGCGGTGCACATGGCCCCTTGAGTCCAGAGGGGGCCCCCACTGCACACACTGCACCCATTTTTAAAATACTCACCCCTCCGAAGTCCAGCGCCGGCATCCGCAGCGCTGTGAGAACTCCGTAAAAATGGCTGCTGAGCCATTTTCACGGAGTTCTGCGCATGCGCAGTAGAGAAATCTCAGGGAAAATGGCCACTGCAACATTTTCCTGGAGATCTGCGCATGCGCAGTAGAGTCTGAGCCCTCTAGTGCTCAGACTACAGCGCTCTGGGCAGAGACACACAAGCTGATCACCTGAAAACCATACCAGTCCAGGAGCCGGTGATCGGTGCTCCGCTGCGGGCTGCCGGGTGCCAGGTCCTCCAGGTGCAGCGCTTTGACCCCGGTGCAGTAAAGTGATGCTGCAAAATGGCAGCTCACTTTACAGCACCAAGCGTCACAGCAGCCTGGAAGCCCAGCAGAAGCAGCGATGACTGGCTCACTGGACTGGTGACTGGTGAGTATATTTACCGTGTATGGGGGGTGCCACAGTGCACGAGGGGGGTAGTTGCGTTAGGGGGATCAACCTTGTGGCGGCAGTAGTGGTGATGTCGGCAGTAAAAATACCACAATGATGTTGTGGAGAGGCATCACTGGGACAGAGCTTGCTCGCAAGCTCTGTCGCTGCATGCGATAATTGATAATTGATACATGCGATGTAATCAATTATCGCAGTGCGGATTCAGGCGATTTTATCACCTCACATCCTTGGCTGCGGATGGTATTAAATAGGCCACTAATATTTGTTTAATAATCTAGGCTCAGTAGGCTGAGAATCTCCTATATAATAGCCCAGATCTGTCACTCTGTGACTGTGTGGATAACGCTGGGCGTGGCTAGGAGCTCTCATTGGGTTAGCAGCAGGTCTATCACACCCAGCCCACAACTGATTGGGCGAGAAACGCCCTCCCACACAGGTAACATCCAATGGGAGGTGCTTCCCTTTGGCTGCTGTGTGTTCACAGAACAGGATTAACAATGGGGCTGATGGAGCTGCAGCTTCAGGTCCACACACCAAAATGGTAGATGCTAGAATCAAGTGGGCTAAGGGACCTTTTCCGTAAGGGGGAGGAGTCATGACACAAGGGGGAGGAGCTAGGCCAGCGGGATAGTTCCTCTACTATCCACGCCACCAACTATTACCTTTAGTAATTAGGTGGTGAGCGAAGCGGAGCGGAGCGAGCCACCGTGCCCGAAGCGTGGCGAGCGAAGCGAGCCCGCGAGGGTACTTTTCGGGTACCCTGTTCGCCCGTAGCTCCTCCCCCTGCTGACGTAGCTCCTCCCCTTAATACGTCACAAGGTCCCTTCAGCCCCTTCGATATAGAACCAACCACACCAAAATAGGCCCACTGCATCTGCAGCAACATATCCTCCAACAATTTACACATAAAAATCGCTACAAATGTGAAAAGGGGGCGTGGCCACGTACCTTTTCCTATACTTTCAACGGAAGTTTGGAGAGCCAAAAATTGGTACTGACCATAAGAAAATTGTACTGTACCTGCCAAAAAGGTCCAGCTGGAGGATATGCCACTGCATCTGCAGCAAGTCTCTGCACTGTAGATAGGGAAAACAAAAAATCCTTTTACTGCAGCGTCTTATGGGGGTCATTCCGAGTTGATCGCACGTAGCAATTTTTTGCAGCCCGTGCGATCAACTAGACGCCGCCTGTGGGGGAGGGTTTTTTGAATAGCAAGGCTGTGAACCCTTGTGCAGCCGAGCTATGCAAAAACATTTTGTGCAGTTTCTGAGTAGCTCTGGAGTTACTTACCCGCTGCGATGTCTTCAGCCTGTCAGGTCCCGGAATTGACGTCAGACACCCGCCCTACAAACGCCTGGAAACGCCTGCGTTCGCCGCACCACTCCCAGAAAACGGTCAACTGACGCCTCGGAACGCCTTCCTCCTGTCAATCTTCTTGTGATCGCGGCAGCAATCGCTTTCTTCATTCTTCTTGTCGTTGCCCAGTGACGGCGGTCGCTGGGCAACGACGCGCCTGCGAATTGCACCCGCCATGCATGCGCAGAACCGACCCGTTCGCACCCCTACAAAAAACAGCAGGGTGCGAACGGGTCGGAAAGACCCCCTATGTCCTTCTGCCAGTACGCCTACCCCCTCCGGCATCAAGAATCCTCACTCCCTAGCCAAAGCGCAGGTGGAACAAAAGTTGCTGCGGACTCCGGCGTAGATATGTATGAAAGCGGTGCAGCGGAAGGCTTTCATAGCCCTCCCTGCGCCGCATACTCTCTGAGCCCCAGAGCCTCCTCTGCGAGTGATGTCACAGAAGTGCCTCCCCGCCACAGCCGCGCCCAGATCCCCAGAGGCCCGGACTCCGCAACACAGCACCTGGGCTGCCAGCCTGGAAGCACTGAGATAGCTAATGTAACGGATAGAGTGGGTGATATCGCGGAGGTTAATGTCTGGACGCTGAATCAATGTAAAAGGTGACAGTGCCAAAGCATTCCGGCACTAAGGCCTGCTGGGAGCTGTAGTTTATTGAGTGCATCTTCTTCCATGTAATGCGGCGCGTTGGGTCAGTGGCACTAACAACAGTAACTGGCTGCTTGGCTGCTGTGCGAGTCTCCGGGAGAGCCACTGCCAAAGGGAGGACAGCAGCCTAGCTGCTTCCAGGAGGAGAAGCAGGAGAAGCATTACCCGCCCCTCCCCCACTCGCAGTACCTCCGGGCCCCATCCGTGGCACCCCTACACACCCCCTCCACCACCCATGGTGGCTACGGACCCCCACCCACAGCACCTAAGCACCCGCCCCCCCCCACCTGCTGCACCAACACACCCGTCCCTCCCCCACCTGCGGTGGCTCCGGACCCCCACTCACGGCACCCACCCCTCCCCCACCCACGGCACCACCTCACCAGCCCCTCCCCCACCCGTGGCACACCCGCAACCACCCCTCCCCCACCCAAGGCATCCCTGGACCCCCTCCCTCATTCGCCACTCCCCCGCACCCGCCACTCCCCCAACCACAGCACCTACTAGGTGATTCATCAGGCCCTGTGTGCGCTGTTCACGCCGTTGCAAGGGGCTACGACCCCTTAACCATCGCAGCCCCTTTGTCCGTGCAATATTTAACCACTCACACAATTATGATTGGAGGTAATACTCAATATTATACAAATATTGCATGCCACAAGGCTGTGCAAGGGTTAAGGCCCTTACGACGGTGTGAAGAGTGCCCGTAGGGCGCGATGAATCATCTAGTGTGTTACATACTGAGTGTGACTTACTGTAGTGCTCCGATATCATAAGGTTGTTAGAACAAACAAATGCAATGCAAAATCCTATTTCCTTCACAGCAGGTTATATTTATTTTCTGCAAATATCTAAGCGCCTTGAGTCCTATTGGAGAAAGAGCACTATATAAATAAAATTATTATTATTATCTAGAACACATAATTTAATTCAGAACCCTACTTCCATTGTTAATTCCAGTGTCCTTTGACAAGGATTTTATATTTAGTTTTAGTCTTTTTTTTTTACTTTTGTTTTAGTTAAGATTTAAGGCCAAGTCAGACCTGATCGATCCTCTGAGAATTTGCAGAGGTTTGCGATTGGATAGTCGACGCCCAGCCAGAGTGAAAATCCGCCCCGTGCAAGTTTGCGTACGCCATGCGAAAAGCTTTGCAAATGCCAGTCAGCTGCAAATCGGTTTGCAACTCACTCACCATCGATTGATTTTTTTCAGTCTGTGCGTAGCCCAAGACTTACTCCTACAGTGCGAAAAAAAACAGGCATTGTGTAGGAGGAGTGTATATAGGGGAATATACAGTATTTACAGGACTGGCAACCATCTTCCTCTTGCCTTTTTGTATGCAGTGAGTAGCAGTCATCATATTTTAATTGCTGTTTTAAATTGCAATTTTGCTGTATTAGTGCCTCCCTTTACTATTACCTGGTGATATTATTCCTGGCCAGCTGCATATTGTGCATCCGTCCCCTGCCATTTTTTATCCCCTGTCCAAGCACACTGCGTTAGTGCGTTAGGGATGGTGGTGCCACCTGCTGGCCACCATGCGGTACTACCGGTGGTCTCCACTCACAGCGCCATGGCCACCACTTTTACAGCGCCGAGCGGGGTCACCTATACTTCTCCCTTGGGGTTCCTGGCAACTTCCTCCATGTCTGGGACCTGATCGGGGACACAGCACTTGCCCTCCATGAGTGCGGCCATCTCGCCCAGCTGGTCGGTGTTCCGGGCCCCTTTTTTCTCCCCTTATTTTCCTGCAGAGTTTTCACAGGCACAGGGCTCACTATACCCATGGCCCGTGCCTATGGCACCCGGGTCGGTCCCTCCCACGCCGTTTTCAGGGTCTTACCCACCGGGTCTGTGCCCAGCTGTGCCCCCACAGAATTACTATTGGGTTCCACCTTTGGCACAACCCCCTTATGCGTTGCATCAGGGTTCCGTTGCCCGGCGGCACTGGCCTCCTGCTTCTGGGACGGTCAGTGGTGCCGCGAGCGGAGCTCCTTTGACCGTGCCAGACCCCCTTTCCCATCTTCCCTTCCCCCATCCCCCCCCTTACCTCCTGTTCCCCCCGGCTGCCGCTGGTTATGTCCCCCCCCCCTGCCCCCTTCTTCTGTCTCCCCATCAGGTGTCGGTGATACTGGGTGGGTCTCCCCACCTGGGAGATCGTCCTCGAACCCTGCGGATGCAGGTTCCGGTACCGTGCGGAGTCAGGCGTCAGCGCAGGAGACCAGGCCTTTGGAAGCTGGTGAAGCTGGGGGATCCCGGGTCCCTGAAGAGAGGTTGTCCGATCCCGCCGCCGCGGCTGAAAAGGCAGGAGGTCTCTCTGGAACGGGTGAGTTGGTTACTTATTCTTCTTCCGACAGTTCTTCTTCCAGTTCTTCTTCGGATACTAGGTCTTCCGGGTCCCCTAGGCGCCCGCGTAAATTGGCCAGGCTTTTTGCACATCGCATACATAAGAAGGATAGGAAAGCCAAGGGTAAGGGTGCCCCAGTTGCGTCGGAGCCTCCCTCTTTACAGAGATGGTCCACTGCACGAACACGGCAGTCACTATGGGTTTGCGGAAACGGATGAGGGAAAAGATCAGGAAGGGTAAATATGTTGACATGTTCAACCTTACGGATGACATGCGGAAGGCTTTCGATAAGGCTAAGAAAGTTGGGGGCATTGGTGAAAATGCATTTTGCAATTTCCATCAGTGGCTCAGCGGGTTTTTGGTATTTACGGTGAAACGAGGCCTTCCGAGTATCATACACCAACAAATATCTGTTACTGGTACTTAAACTCCAAGGGTTACGCATGGCGGGATTATGACGAAAAGTTCCGTCGCAACCAGGACGGCAACCCGACCTTAACCTTGGGGTTTAAGGACGTTGAGGTGTGGCTAGAGGGCACGCAACACGGTAAGCCCCTTAGTGATTCCCAAGGCAGCAAACCGGTCTCGGGCATACTTCCGAGTCCGGCCTCTGGGAATAAAGGAAAGTGCTTTGCCTTCAACGACGGCAAGTGTCCCCGGGGGTCGAATTGCCATTTTCGCCAAAGTGTGCAACGGGGGTCACTCGGCCAAACATTGTACTGATGCTGCCGAGGTATCCGGAAGTGGAAAATAAGGCATTTTCTCCTGTTAATGTTTCGGAATTAACCAAATGGTTGGTTTCTTATCCGGGTACCATTTCCGGTCTATTTTTGTTAGACGGTTTCTGTTACAGTTTCAGGCTTCCCATTGCGGATTCGGTCCTCGTTGTCTCACGTCGCAATTTGAAGTCTGCTCGGGATTTTCCATCAGTGGTCTCCCGTAAGGTGCAGGCTGAAATCGGCTTGGGGTGCATGTGCAGCCCTTTCCCAACCCCTCGCCCCCCTCCCCCCCCCCCCGTTGCCCTGGTTATGCATTTCTCCTCTAGGTGTGGTTCCCAAGAAGGCCCCAGGTCAATTCCGCCTCATTCAGCATTTGTCGCACCCCCGTGGCGGTTCAGTCAATGACGCCATCCCGGCGGAGTCCTGCAGGGTGCGGTACCAATCCTTTGATAAGGCCCTTCAGTTGGTTAAGGCGGCGGGTCCCGGTGCCCTCATGGCCAAGTTAGACATTGAGTCCGCATTCCGCCTGCTTCCTATCCACCCCGATTCCCTGCGTTTTCTCGGTTTCCGATTGGGGGGTAGTTTCTACGTCGACAGGTGCTTGCCGATGGGCTGTTCCATATCTTGTGCCTACTTTCAGAAATTCAGCTCTTTTTTACATTGGTGTATAGTGTCGGCCTTCGGTCACGCGGGGGTTGCCCACTATTTAGATGATTTTCTCTTCGTAGGCCCGAGGGGCAGTTCGGTTTGTGGGGATGTCCTGGGGTTTGCGCAGCAGTTGTCCGGTCTTCTTGGGGTGCCTGTGGCCCCTGATAAGACCGAGGGGCCCACAGGTTGCCTTAGTTATTTGGGCATTGAAATCGATTTGGGGGCCGGTTGTTGCCGGCTGCCCGCTGATAAGGTGCACAAATTGCTGGGTCTTATAGACCAATGCCTCCTCAGTCGTAGGGTCAGATTACAACGGGTGCAATCGTTGCTTGGATCTTTTAATTTTGCGTGCAGGATCATACCCATGGGGCGTGTTTTCTGCCGTAAACTTGAGAGGTCCATGGCAGGTGTTCGCAAACCTCACCATACGGTGTATATTTTGCGCGAGATTAAGGAGGATTTACAGGTCTGGTCCACTTTTTTGGTTTCATTTAACCGGGAGGTGTTATGGCCAGCCGAGCATTGTTCCAACGCCGCATTACAGCTTTTTACTAATGCTGCCGGTGGTTCGGGCTTTAGGGCGTTTTTCAGGACGGAGTGGTGCGCTGCGCCTTGGCCTCGTTCATGGGTTACATGCGGTTTCACAAAGAGCTTGCTTCTTTTGGAACTGTTCCCATTGATAGTGGCCGTGGAATTGTGGTCACCCAGCTTGTTGGATCGGAGTATTGTGTTCCGCTGCGACAATCTGGGTGTGGTACATGCTGTTAATAACCAAAGCACGTCCTCTCCGCAGGCTTTGCGCTTGTTGCGTTTTTTAGTGCTTAAATGCCTTAGGCATAATATTCATTTTACGGCTGCGCATGTACCGGGTATAGACAATAGAATTTCGGTTTGAGTTTGCAAAGTATTGGGAGCTTGTTCCTAATGCGGCCTTGTGTGGTTTACCGGTTCCACCCTTCCTGTGGAAGCTCGTTGACTAAGTTCGGGACTGGGAGATACTTTATGGCTGGTTGTCTCTGTTCGCTAGAGGGTTTCAGTATGTTGTTCAGTTTTAATTTGTTGCGCCTGTTGCGCGAACCCAAAAACATGTTTTACCCGTCGGTTCTTGAATGGCTAGCATTCAGGAATGGAGGGTGTGAAGTGAATTTTTAAATTTTCCTCCGAGGGGGCCGAATTCCAATTGGCATCATTCACGGTCCACGGGAGGTTTTTTGAGTTTTCTCCTTCACTTTGGTTCTTCTTTGTGCATGTTTTTTTTTGTGTCTCACTGGATTTTGAATAGTTGCTGATGTTAGGAATTTTCTTTTGCAGTTGCATTGGATGTCTCGAAACAGATTTGGCTCATTGTCCATTCTTACATCTTTTGGGCGGAGAGGCATCCTATGGCGGGGCGAACATGTGATTTCTTTGGAGACAGAGTAGTCAGATGGTTGGGGGTTAGGGGCTTGCGTTGGGTTGGCTTGCTTCGGCTGCTGTTTCGCCACGAACGAAGGTGGGGTCGGCCCAGCTGGATCGTCATTCACCTTGGGGGGAATGACATGGGTCGAGTCAAAGGCATCGGCCTCATCCTGAGTGTCAAGGCGGACCTGGTTGCGTTGCGAGCATCCTGGCCTCATGTGACAGTGGTATGGTCTTGCATTGTGCCCCGTTTTCACTGGCGGGGTGCCGTTCATTTTTCAGCAATTGAGAAAGCTCAGAAGAAAGTTAATTCTACGGTGTCAGTGTATGTGCAGGCAATAGGTGGTTTGGTGGTTAGGCACCCGCTTCTGGTGCTTCGTAATTCACAGTTTTATAGGGAGGACGGTGTTCACCTTTCCCCTGCGGGTATTGGTGTGTTTTTGGAGAGTATTTTTTCGAGTTTTGTCGGATTGAGTTTCCTTTTGTTTTTGGTTGGATGGCGGTCTGCGGTTTTTGGAAAACCTTGTGGTAGCGGAAAGTCGCTATTAGCCAGCGGTCAAAGTTTACATAAGTGGTCATTGTGAGGCACCCCCTTTTGGTAGAACAGCGAGTGTGTCCTCCCCTTGCGGGTGGACAACGGACGTTCCCGTGCGGTTTCATCCAAGGTTCTGCTACAGTAAAGGGGGTGAGTCCTGCACAGTGCGGTTTATGTTTTAGGAGGCGGTCGTGAGTCCCCTCCTAGTTTTACTGGTTTATTATAGTTGATTAGTGCTGGTGGGTTGGTAGCGCCTTTTCTTACCATCCTCCAATATTTAGTTTAAAATCTAGGTCATCAAACAATAAATACCAGTTTTGACCTTTTAAATCTATCTGTTGGTGTCCGTGTTGTTATTTCATAGTGCTAAGCTAGCTAAGTTATAAATGTAAGTGTGTCACAATAAAGTTATGGGTGACTTAATGTATAAGTCCAGTGCACAGTCATGGACCTGATCCCTAGAGGAGGAGGTGAGCCCTTGGCAATTGGGCCCATTGGGGGTTTCCCCTGCAGCCCTGTGTACCAGTCCAACCCTGGATGCTGGCGGTCAGAATACTGACAATGCAGGATGCTGACACCTACTATGTAAGTATGCTAAGACTAACCTCCTACCCTCCTAACCCTAATCCTCCCTCCCCACAACCTGATCCTATCCTCATTTCCCCCTCAGCCTAACCCTCCCCTGGTGGTGCGTAAATCTAATCCCACCCCTTTGCGCAGCCTAACTCTTACCATGCCACCCCTGGCAGCCTAACCCTACCCCTAATTCTCCCTCCCCGCTGCCTAACCCTAACCTCCCCACAGCAACCTAGAGTAATCCCTCTTCCCCTACCGCGTTCCTACAATAGGCGGCGCTCATCGCGTTTCACCATCTCCTCTCTCTCTCAGCAGCTTCCTCAGAAGAAGAGAACTCTTACTGCTTAGTCAACCATGATTAGGGCCTTCTGCACATGCACACTGGTACCTGAAGCACTTGATTGGACATGCATATCCATCTTAATACAAAATTAATTTATAATTATTAGTAAAAATATTTTTTAATAATTTTGCATAAAAAAAGACTTTATTTAAGTTAGAGATGATCTGAGTCCGTATCTGAGTCCGGCTCAGGGTTTCCCACCAGACTCGGATCCCAAAACGAGGCAAAACACCATCATCGCGCTGTCGGATTCTCAGGGGATTTTGGATTCTGTAAAGGTCCTGGTGAAAGTGCACTGAACGGACGTGTCTGTCTCAGTGATGTGGTTGTGTGGCATGAGGCGCGGGGCTGCAGGCTGCTGTATCAATCCAGGGGTGCTCTGTCTGTTGTTAAGTGGTGTATCTGACAAGGGGTGATTTGTGCTGGATGAAGAAAGATGCAGATGCACACTCCTCGCACTAAGAACACTGATAGTACGAATAATTTAAATAAACCCTTACAATTAACATGGAGTATAATTGAAGTTGTTAGCACACATTTGCGCAAATATGCGGGCCCATGTACCGCGACCAGGTGACTACATCATAACATTCCTAATACTATCACATTATATAACTATATCCAGGATTTACCTTTAAATAGTGCCCTTATCAATGTGTGATCTGAAATGCAGGAACCTTGCTAATTAAAACACCTGAGGGTAAATGGGAGGGGTGCTAATACCAGAGGAAGGAAGCCTTGACTTCCAGTGTACAATATATACACAAATATAGTGGAAAAAAGGGGGGGCTGCACATCCTATTACTAAAGATATTTAGAGGTGCTATCATGCTGAGGCTTCTAATACTATGCTGGAGGAAGAGAGATGCAGATGCACACTCCTAGCACACTGATAGTAAGAATACTACTAAGAAGGGGTGATTTGTCCACAGCTGCGTTTTAAGAGAGGAGGAGGCCCGGGTGCAGCCTCGTCCGTTCGGGCCCCCTCCTCTCTGACGGCAGCGCTGAGAGTCTGAGCACTAAAGCGCTCAGACTCTACTGCGCATGCGCAGATCTCCGTGAAAATGGCGTGGCGGCCATTTTCCCTGAGATTTCTCTACTGCGCATGCGCAAAACTCCGTGAAAATGGCCGTTGGGCCATTTTCACGGAGTTTTAACACCACCGTGGATGTCGCCGCGGGACTCCGGAGAGGGGTGAGTATTCAGAAAATGGGTGCAGCGTGTGCGGTGGGGGCCCCTCTGGACTCACACTGCACCCATTATAGAAACGCCAGTGTTTGTCCATAATCAATATACATCCAGGGGCTCTGTCCCAGTGTTAAAAAAAAAAACCAGTATACTGTCTGTACAACCAGGGGCTGGTGTGTCCTATGTATCAGTAGTATCAGTCCAGGGGTGCTCTGTCTGTCGTCTGGTGGTGACAAGGGGTGATCTGGCCATATAAAAAACCCAGTATACATCCAGGGCTGGTGTGACTGACTCCTATCAGTATCATTCCAGGGGTGCTCTGATACCTGGTGTATCTGTCTGACAAGTGGTGCTCTGTCCACCTAGGGGAGATCTGTCTGTCCATCCTGTGGCTCCGCCCCAGTGTAAAATTAAACTAAAATCTAAAAAGCCTAAAATATAATTATAAAAAAATATATATATTTGTTTGTTTGTGCTGTACCCCAGTGTACTATACAATTTTTATTTTATTTTCTTAAGTACTGTGACTCTGCTGGTCAGATAGCTGTATATTATTATTCCATACACATACACATATTGTGTGACACTACTGGAGAAATTAAATCGCAGTGTTTAATTATTATTTCTGACTCATGCACGTATTGTGCGGCACTGTGGGTGAAGGTGGTACCACAGTAATATATTTTTGTACTCATCTCATACACGTATTGTGTGACACTGTTGGTGAAATTAAACCGAAGTGTTTGATTACTATTCTTGACTCATACATGTACTGTGCAACACTGTGGGTGAAGGTGGTACCACAGTAATATATTTTCATATTACTCTCGTACACGTATTGTACGACACTGTTGGTGAAATGAAACTGCAGTGTTTGATTGCTATTCCTGACACATACACGTATTGTGTGACACTGTGGGTGAAGGTGATACCACAGTAACATATTTTTGTACTCATCTAGTACACATATTGTGATGTTAGTGTATTAGAATGCTTAATATTTGTACACACTCCCTTACTAATGTTTGTAAGCCTGTATCTTCAGTGATGGTCCCTGGGACCAGGGGAATGCTTGGAAGTGGGTGGTCCAAGGTACAGTGTGTTGGAGCTGGAGGGGATAAACAGCACAGCAGTGAACTCACATGTCTCTGTGTCCTGATGACTGGATTTACAAACGTGTGAACAAAACACATATTGTGCGACACTGTTGGTGAAATTAAACCGCAGTGTTTGATTACTATTCCTGACTCATACAAGTATTGTGACACTGTAGGTGATAGATTTTTTGTACAAATTGTGGTGTGGTGTGCTGTACCCCACTTATTCGTGTTTGTGGATAGATATGGAGGATGAACAATTGAGAGGAAAGCAGGAAACACATACTTGTGGTGCAGGTGTTGCTAGCAGTCATGATGATACAAGTCCGTCAACGTCATCTACTAATGCCGATGGCATAGACTGCATAAGTCAGGGCATATAACATGAAAGAAAATAAGATTTTACTCACCGGTAAATCTATTTCTCGTAGTCCGTAGTGGATGCTGGGAACTCCGTAAGGACCATGGGGAATAGCGGCTCCGCAGGAGACTGGGCACAACTAAAGAAAGCTTTAGGTCACCTGGTGTGCACTGGCTCCTCCCACTATGACCCTCCTCCAAGCCTCAGTTAGGACACTGTGCCCGGACGAGCTGACATAATAAGGAAGGATTTTGAATCCCGGGTAAGACTCATACCAGCCACACCAATCACACCGTATAACTCGTGATACTATACCCAGTTAACAGTATGAATATAACTGAGCCTCTCAACAGATGGCTCAACAATAACCCTTTAGTTAGGCAATAACTATATACAAGTATTGCAGACAATCCGCACTTGGGATGGGCGCCCAGCATCCACTACGGACTACGAGAAATAGATTTACCGGTGAGTAAAATCTTATTTTCTCTGACGTCCTAGTGGATGCTGCCCAAGATGAGCCCACCTTCCTTGTGGAATGGGCTTTTACAGATTTTGGCTGCGGTAGTTCAGCCGCAGAATGCGCCAGCTGAATTGTGCTACAAATCCAGCGAGCAATAGTCTGCTTAGAAGCAGGAGCACCCAGTTTGTTGGGTGCATACAGGATAAACAGCGAGTCAGTTCTCCTGACTCTAGCCGTCCTGGAAACATAATTTTTCAAGGCCCTGACTACGTCCAGTAACTTGGAATCCTCCAAGTCCCTAGTAGCCGCAGGCACTACAATAGGTTGGTTCAAGTGAAAAGCTGATACCACCTTAGGGAGAAACTGGGGACGAGTCCTCAATTCTGCCCTATCCATATGGAAAATCAGATAAGGACTTTTATATGACAAAGCCGCCAATTCTGATACACGCCTGGCCGAAGCCAAGGCCAATAACATGACCACTTTCCGCGTGAGATATTTTAGATCCACGGTTTTTAGTGGCTCACACCAATGTGATTTTAAGAAACTCAACACCACGTTGAGAACCCAAGGTGCCACTGGAGGCACAACCGGGGGCTGAATATGCAGCACTCCTTTTACAATGTCTGAACTTCAGGTACTGAAGCTAGTTCTTTCTGGAAGAAAATCAACAGAGCCGAGATCTGTATCTTAATGGAGCCTAATTTTAGGCCCATAGACACTCCTGCTTGTAGGAAATGCAGAAATCGACCTAGTTGAAATTCCTCTGTTGGGGCCTTCCTGGCCTCACACCACGCAACATATTTTCATCAAATACGGTGATAATGGTTTGCGGTTACTTCTTTCCTGGCTTTTATCAGCGTAGGAATGACTTCTTCCGGAATGCCCTTTTCCTTTAGGATCCGGAATTCAACCGCCATGCCGTCAAACGCAGCCACGGTAAGTCTTGGAACAGACAGGGCCCCTGCTGTAGCAGATCCTGTCTGAGCGGTAGAGGCCATGGGTCCTCTGATATCATTTTTTGAAGTTCTGGGTACCAAGCTCTTCTTGGCCCATCCGGAACCACGAGTATCGTTCTTACTCCTCGTTTTCTTATTATTCTCAGTACCTTTGGTATGAGAGGCAGAGGAGGGAATACATAAACCGACTGGTACACCCACGGTGTGACTAGAGCGTCCACAGCTATTGCCTGAGGGTCCCTTGACCTGGCGCAATATCTAGTTTTTTGTTTAGGCGGGACGCCATCATGTCCACCTGTGGCCTTTCCCAACGGTTTACCAACAGTTGGAAGACTTCTGGATGAAGTCCCCACTCTCCCGGGTGTAGGTCGTGTCTGCTGAGGAAGTCTGCTTCCCAGTTGTCCACTCCCAGAATGAACACTGCTGACAGTGCTAAGACGTGATTTTCCGCCCATCGGAGAATCCTTGTGGCTTCTGCTATCGCCATCCTGCTTCTTGTGCCGCCCTGTCGGTTTACATGGGCGACTGCCGTGATGTTGTCTGATTGGATCAGTACCGGCTGGTTTTGAAGCAGAGGCCTTGCCAGACTTAGGGCATTGTAAATGGCCCTCAGTTCCAGAATATTTATGTGTAGGGACGACTCCTGACTTGACCAAAGTCCTTGGAAATTTCTTCCCTGTGTGACTGCCCCCCAGCCTCGAAGGCTGGCATCCGTGGTTACCAGGACCCAGTCCTGTATGCCGAATCTGCGGCCCTCTTGAAGATGAGCACTCTGCAGCCACCACAGTAGAGATACCCTGGTCCTTGGAGACAGGGTTATCAGCCGATGCATCTGAAGATGCGATCCCGACCACTTGTCCAAGAGGTCCCACTGAAAGGTTCTTGCATGGAACCTGCCGAATGGAATTTTGCTTCGTAAGAAGCTACCATTTTTCCCAGGACTCGTGTGCAGTGATGCACCGATACCTGTTTTGGTTTCAGGAGGTCTCTGACTAGAGATGACAGCTCCTTGGCTTTCTCCTGCGGGAGAAACACTTTTTTCTGTTCTGTGTCCAGAACCATCCCCAGGAACAGTAGGCGTGTGGTAGGAACCAGCTGTGACTTTGGAATGTATAGAATCCATCCGTGCTGTTGTAGCACTTCCCGAGATAGTGCTACTCCGACCAACAACTGCTCCTTGGACCTCGCCTTTATAAGGAGATCGTCCAAGTACGGGATAATTAAAACTCCCTTTTTTCGAAGGAGTATCATCATTTCTGCCATTACCTTGGTAAAGACCCTCGGTGCCGTGGACAGTCCAAACGGCAGTGTTTGGAATTGGTAATGGCAATCCTGTACCACAAATCTGAGGTACTCCTGGTGAGGATGGTAAATGGGGACATGGGGACATGTAGGTAAGCATCCTTGATGTCCAGGGATACCATGTAATCCCCCTCCTCCAGGCTTGCAATAACCGCCCTGAGCGATTCCATCTTGAACTTGAATTTTTTTATGTATGTGTTCAAGGATTTCAAATTTAAAATGGGTCTCACCGAACCGTCCGGTTTCGGTACCACAAACAGTGTGGAATAGTAACCCCGTCCTTGTTGAAGTAGGGGCACCTTCACTATCACCTGCTTGGAATACAGCTTGTGAATTGCCTCTAGCACAACCTCCCTGCCTGAGGGAGTTGTCGGCAAGGCAGATTTGAGGAAACGGCGGGGGGGAGACGCCTCGAATTCCAGCTTGTACCCCTGAGATACTACTTGAAGGATCCAGGGATCCACCTGTGAGCGAGCCCACTGATCGCTGAATTTTTTGAGGCGGCCCCCCACCGTACCTGGCTATGCCTGTGGAGCCCCCGCGTCATGCGGTAGACTCAGAGGAAGCGGGGGAAGAATTTTGATTCTGGGAACTGGCTGACTGGTGCAGCTTTTTTCCTCTTCCCTCGTCTCTGTGCAGAAAGGAAGCGCCTTTGACCCGCTTGCTTTTCTGAAGCCGAAAGGACTGTACCTGATAATACAGTGCTTTCTTAGGCTGTGAGGAAACCTGAGGTAAAAAATTTTCTTCCCAGCTGTTGCTGTGGATACGAGGTCCCAGAGACCATCCCCCAACAATTCCTCACCCTTATAAGGCTCTATGTGCCTTTTAAAGTCAGCATCACCTGTCCAGTGTCGGGTCTCTAATACCCTCCTGACAGAATGGACATTGCATTAATTCTGGATGCCAGCCGGCAAAATATCCCTCTGTGCATCCCTCATATATAAGACGACGTCTTATGTTCGCAAAATAGTATCCCTGTTTGACAGGGTTACAGACCACGCTGCAGCAGCACTATCTGCAGGTCTCAGTCTAGTACCTGAGTGTGTAAATACAGACTTCAGGATAGCCTCCTGCTTTTTATCAGCAGGTACCTTCAAAGTGGCCGTATCCTAAGACGGCAGTGCCACCTTTTTTGACAAACGTGTGAGCGCCTTATCCACCCTAGGGGATATCTCCCAGCGTAACTTATCCTCTGGCGGGAAAGGGTACGCCATCAGTAACTTTTTAGAAATTACCAGTTTCTTATCGGGGGAACCCACGCTTTTTCACACTTCATTCACTCATTTGATGGGGGAACAAAACACTGCCTGCTTTTTCTCCCCAAACATAAAACCCTTTTTTAGTGGTACTTGGGTTAATGTCAGAAATGTGTAACACATTTTTTATTGCCGGGATCATGTAACGGATGTTCCTAGTGGATTGTGTATATGTCTCAACCTCGTCGACACTGGAGTCAGACTCCGTGTCGACATCTGTGTCTGCCATCTGAGGGAGCGGGCGTTTTTGAGCCCCTGATGGCCTTTGAGACGCCTGGGCAGGCGCGGGCTGAGAAGCCGGCTGTCCCATAGCTGTTACGTCATCCAGCCTTTTATGTAAGGAGTTGACACTGTCGGTTTATACCTTCCACCTATCCATCCACTCTGGTGTCGGCCCCACAGGGGGCGACATCACATTTATCGGCATCTGCTCTGCCATCACATAAGCCTCCTCATCAAACGTGTCGACACAGTCGTACCGACACACCGCGCACACACACACAGGGAATGCTCTGACTGAGGACAGGACCCCACACAGCCCTTTGGGGAGACAGAGAGAGAGTATGCCAGCACACACCAGAGCGCTATATAATTTTGGGATTAACACTATATTGAGTGAATTTTTCCCAATAGCTGCTTGTATATACAATATTGCGCCTAAATTTTGTGCCCCCCCTCTCTTTTTAACCCTTTGAGCCTGAAAACTACAGGGGAGAGCCTGGGGAGCTGTCTTCCAGCTGCACTGTGAAGAGAAAATGGCACCAGTGTGCTGAGGGAGAAGCCCCGCCCCTTTTTCAACTGACTTTCTCCCGCTTTTTCTGGAATACTGGCAGGGGTAATTTTACATCTATATAGCCTCTAGGACTATATATGATGTAGATTTGCCAGCCAAGGTGTCATATATTGCCCTCAGGGCGCCCCCCCCAGCGCCCTGCACCCTCAGTGACGGAGTGTGAAGTGTGCATGAGGAGCAATGGCGCACAGCTGCAGTGCTGTGCGCTACCTTGGTGAAGACCGAAGTCTTCTGCCGCCGATTTTCCGGACCTCTTCTTGCTTCTGGCTCTGTAAGGGGGACGGCGGCGCGGCTCCGGGAACGAACACCAAGGCTGGGCCTGCGGTCGATCCCTCTGGAGCTAATGGTGTCCAGTAGCCTAAGAAGCCCAAGCTGGCTGCAAGCAGGCAGGTTCGCTTCTTCTCCCCTTAGTCCCTCGCTGCAGTGAGCCTGTTGCCAGCAGGTCTCACTGAAAATAAAAAACCTAATTCTATACTTTCTTTCTAGAAGCTCAGGAGAGCCCCTAGTGTGCATCCAACCTCGGCCGGGCACAAAATATAACTGAGGCTTGGAGGAGGGTCATAGTGGGAGGAGCCAGTGCACACCAGGTGACCTAAAGCTTTCTTTAGTTGTGCCCAGTCTCCTGCGGAGCCGCTATTCCCCATGGTCCTTACGGAGTTCCCAGCATCCACTAGGACGTCAGAGAAATAATATTTTACAGAGGCAACGAAAAAAACATCAAAAATAAAGTTAGCTACAGAGAAACGTATAGTTGGCAATATGCCACATGAAGTGGCAAGGAAAGGCTAAGGCCTTGGCCTTTATTTATGAGTGGTGGTTCTGCAACTGTCAGTGAGGCATCTTCTTGGGCTTCTCATGACAATACAAGAACGTTTCACTCAGAGTCTAGAAGAGGGGTAAAAAAATTAAAATAACTACAGCAGTACAAAGCCTCTTTCACCTTCCACCATTTCTGCACCATCTCCACTTGTGGGGAGCAGTACACGTAAAGATTGTGATAGGGGCATAATGGAAATTGAGGATTTATGTGTGGAAGTGGAACAGGATGAGGGAGATATGTGTATACTACTATCTGACACTGAGGATGTTGATGATGTGCGTGTAAGTAAACCAGCAGTGGCTGCAGTTCTTGCCTGTGATAAAAAGAAAGCCATTGTGATGCCTGGGCATAAGACCTAAAAAAAAGTCACCTCTTGGGTGTGGAATTAGTTTTCCATAAATCCTGACAATGATTGTGAAGGCATCTGTTTCATTTGTGATGCCAAAGTAAGTAGAGGTAGGGACATTAGCCATCTAGGTACCTTCTCTATGTTGCATCATTTGTGGCGAATGCATGAAATTTAGTTTACAAGATTATAATGTAATTAACACCCTCTTCATCAACCTCGTCATTAGTGATAAGTAGTAGTCCTTCCAAAAAATTTTTTGTGGGGGCCCAAACAAAGCAAGTACTTCAGCCACAAAAGTCTCAGTCCCTGTCACTGAATTGCTTGGTTTGTTACACTGTGCATGACCTTTTTCTTATCCGACATAAGGGTAGGAGGGAGGGACAAAAATGTTTCATACATGTGCTATAAACTGCCATATGTTTGTGCCGCTGCTCTGTCGGTTAGTAACCAGCTGGCTCACTGCAGCCTTTGGCCTAAATGGATGAAAACAATATTGTGAGCTGTGAGGTGGTCACAATTGACTGGAAATGAGTGGAAATGAATGTTATTGAGGATAATAATACTGTAGGAACAAAAACATGCACAAATTATATGATTTTAGCTGTTTTTATGATTTTTTTTTCTAAAATATAGATCCAAAACCACAAGAGAGGTTGGGGCAAAACCAATACAGATCCAAAACATGAAGGATATATAGAACCAAACTCAAAACCCAATATTTCAGCTGTCGCACATCTCTAATTTAAATGCTGCCCTCTTGCTATTGCCATCCTGAGCTGGTGATAGCATAGAAAGCACTGTGGATGTATTGCAGTGGGATAGCTTTTGCCAACAATGAGGCTTGTGAAATAGGGAGAACCCCTTCTGTATCCCTTGTGAAAGCAGCCATTTTTGTGCTGCTTGGTATTCCTGCACACTCCAGTACACTGATAGCTGCTCTGGAATCATTTTAGCAGAGTCAGGGTGGGATGTACTAAAGAGAAATTGCGATAAAACCTCTGTTTGTGCCCAATGTGACTGCCACAAGCGCACACCTGCTACACCATGTTTGCATATTACCAGCTAAGCATAGCCAGATTAAGGGGGCAGGGCATACTGTATCCCGGGCCACCCTCTGTCAAGGGGCCCCCCAGCCCGAGCACACTGACATCACTAGCTCTTCCTCTTGTGCAATAGCAGAACCAGTCTGCCAGAATGTGAGCAGGACAGTATGCATTGCAGGCAAAGACACAACTTTCATATGATACCAGTGGAGCTTCCTGAACAGAGGAGAGAGACCATGGGGGAGAGAGCTGTAAGTGACCCAGGGATTACAGCTTCTCCTCCTCCCTACCTGGGTGTCAGGGTCCTGTGTAACCTGTTATCTAATGAGAGCATTCACGTCTAGAGAGAAACACACACAGAGCATCCTCCTGAGTCCTGTACCAGTGTGTTAGTAGTACAGAGGCTGCTGCTATTGCATTTTTGCAAGATAAATTATAGATTTTATTTTTCTATGTGTATTTTAAGCTTAAATTGTCTTTGTTCCACTACAGGAAAACATTATAAACTAGTTGTCTCTCTATTAGGTGGAGATAAAAACAGTACCAAAGCCTTATTAAACTATTAATTTAAATCTAATATTCACCATTGGTTTATATTTAATATACACAAGCCATACATCCCAGCATCATCCATTCCAGGAGGGACAAAATGCTCTCTACCTGGATTTTCCTCTTAATTTATAATTATAATCATTTTTGTTGAATTTTTTTTTTAGCAATGAAATAGTTCAACACATGTAATGCCAATCATATATTTAAAGGGAAGTTCAAGTAGAGAGCATTTTGCCCCTCTCAGAATGGGTCATGTTGAGAGGTATGCACAATCCAATATACACGCTCCCCCTCCAGCAGGGCCCCAATGCCCCAGATGCCCCTCCCACCCAAGCTTAATCCGGCCCTGCAGCTGAGCATACCACACACAATATGTATCTGGTTCTAAAACGCTACCCACAGTTATTTGTTTATTGCTATTGCTATTATGGAAATGCTGCCTCTGTTGCATCTGGGGGGAGGTGACAGGCTTTCTAAATGCATTAAAGATTTATATGAGGATCTCTCAAGGGAACCCTCACGAGATTAGAAACAAAGAGGCTACATCAGAAACACAGCAGAGGTTTTATCCTAGTAACAGCTGGAAGGAGGCGAGCGCGGCACGGCTGAGTGAGGTGCTGCTACTGCATAGAGGATTCTGCGCAATCAAGAAAAGTTACGATTTATAAACATTAGCAACAAAACAGACGTGTACAAAGACATGGAAAAGGTGTATAAACACTGCTGCGCAGCAGTCATAAAACTCAAACAGCAGGGTAGCAGAATCCAAGGACTAGGTGCTATGGAATGTAGTGGGGAGGACGCATGGGCGTAGCTACCATAGGTGCCGGGGATGCGACTGTTATGGGGCCCGAGTTGTCTCTGGGGCCTGAGCCTTCCCCTGCACCTACTGTAGTTACTGAGTGAGCCCCGTGCTGGCATCTTTTACCTTTATGTGTGCTGCTGCACTGCAGCCACACCTGCTCACCCGGCCGCCAGCTCCGCCTCTCCTGAGTATTAATGCTGGGAGGAGGCGTGGTTGAGTCTACAGGGACATCCCTGGACCACAGCCACACCTCCTCCCAGCATCTGTGAGGAGACACGAGGTGGAGCCGGGCCGGCCAGGAGAGCGGATGAGGCGGCAGTGCAGCCCCAGTGGTGAGTGCTGCGTGGAAGGGGTTTCTATGGAGTAATCCACGGGGGAAAGGAGGGGGACACGTGCAGCGGCGGGGGGGCGGGCCTGTTCCGTGGCATGGAAATATGCTATGGGGCCCCGTCTGGCATAGTTACGCCCGTGGGAGGACGCAATGGTATAAGTACGGGCAGGGCAGCCATTGGAGGGGGACTGGTGTCCCGGGCCCTCACAGAGAGGGAGGCCCACCCCTGGCTCCTACCACCAATACCTGGAGAGCTGCATCAGGCTGTGAAACAACAGCGGGCTGACTCACAGGGAGGACTTCTTAAAACAAGCCTTCACTGCGCATCAGCTCTCTGAACCGTTCCTGTAGGTCCTCAACATCCACCTATATGTAATATCAGATGTCACAAAATGAGCATAATGCAGTGACCGCTAGTGTAGTCTATGAGCAGGTGGCTTTAGAGCGTTTCTGTTCTGTACTTGTAGATTATTTAGTTATTTTATATTTGCTGCCTCTGACTTAACAAATGATTGTCATAGGACCTATCAGAAGAACCCAGGGGCGGAATTTGAAACAAAAGTGGCCCTGGAAAAATTTCTAGATGTGGCCTCATGTGGGCGTCAGCAAACCAACTGTAGGTGGAGCCAATACCAAAGTAGGCGGGATTACTTAAAAATGTAATGTAGGCGTAGTTACACTATCAAAAGGCATAGCATGTCATATTAGCTGGACCGAACACGTTAAGTTTAGAAAGTATTGTGTTGTAGCAGAAGTAGTTAAGAAATTAAAACTGGGGTGACATTTAATTCTACACTCACTAAATATCTCAGTCCATATCCTGAAAGCATCTCCTCTCTCTCCATCTCTTGCATTTGTCCCTCAGCTTCTTAGGGGTAAATTCAATTCAACATGGATTGAATAGCACTGGGAGGGAGCTCCCGGAGCTATTCAATTCAGCGCAATGCTGTCCCTGACTAGAGGATTTCTTCTCGCACCCCTTTGGGGGTACAAGCAAATATCTGACTACACTAGGTCTGCGATGCTGTTTTGTGACCTAGCGCTGTGCAAACAGCACCGTGGCAAGGCAGTTTAGTTGGAGAATGCCTGTTCTAACGACTTAACATCCTGTTTAGTCCGCGAACACAAGTATTCTCTGACTTAGCATCGCGCTGAATTGAATAGCTCTGGATGCTCCCTTCAGGCGGTATTCAATCCACGTTAGTGGATAATTATTAGTTTATCTCCCCCACTAAACCCATCTTCTGCATGTCTCCTCTCAGTCCATCTCCTGCATGTGTCTCCTCTCAGTCCATCTCCTGCATGTGTCTCCTCTCAGTCCATCTCAGTCCATCTCCTGCATGTGTCTCCCAGCCCCTCTTTTCTCATTTTCACACCCATATCGTTCTCCCTTCTGCATGTTTCTTTCTGTCTGTCTGCATTCACCTTTCACCTGTCTGTCTCACCATCTGCCTTTCTCTCTCTGCACAGTTTCTGCCTCTCTCCCCTTTTATCTGCCAAGCTTCTGCCAGTCACTTGATGCAATGGGACAGCCACAATTGGAAGCATGCAGCCACTCTGTTTACATAGGAGGCGCAGCTTCCTGCTATACCACCTTACCACTGCCTTTACTGCTCTCCACTGGGTGAACAACTCTGAGCATTTCTCCACTTTCTGCTGTCTGTTCCCCATCAGTGTGTATGCCTTCATATATCAATCACCTATCTTCCATCTTCTGTTTGCCTTCTTGTCTCCAATTTTGTATGTGCAGATTTTTCCCCATGTGAGCCACTATACTTCCTTTGTCTTTGAATCTGTCTCCTCTTTGTGTGTTGTCTGTCCCTACCAGGGCTTAAAGTGGTTCTGGAGATGAGGTGGAACTTATTTCCCCCACCACCAACTTTCCTCCCATTAGGCAGAGCCAGGAGCGATGGTAGGGTGTTAGCAGTGGCGTAACTACTGCCCCCGCAGTCCTCGCGGTGGCTTGGAGGCGCAGGGCTGCGGGGGGCGCCACCACTGATTTAGTGCAGATTGACATGCGGATGAGTCGTCCGCATGTCAATCTGCTGTCTCCCTCCAACCCTCCGCTGGCACCCGCGGCCCTAGCCGCTGCTGTGAAGGATGGACACGGAGGGCACAGCGCACTCCTCTCCTGTGTCCCTCCTGCATCTCTGGCGGGTCTATTGAATGAAGTGCCTGTTCATGAGCTCTGATTGGCTCACGTACCGGCACATCATTTAACACACACGCCGGAGACACAGGAGGGACACAGGAGAGGCGCGTGCTGTGCCCTCCGTGTCCCGCCTTTGGGAAAAGGGGAGCGGTGGGGGGGTGGGGGAGCTGTACCTAGCACCGGGGGAGGGGGAGCATATTTGGCACTTGGGGGGCATATGTGGCACTGAGGGGGCATATGTGACACTCAGGGGTATATGTGTACCTGGCACTTGGGGGGGGGGGCATATTTGGCATTGGGGGCATGTGTGTACCTGGCACTGTGGGGGAATATCTGGCACTGGGAGCATATGTGGCACTGGGAACACAGCCTTAGCAACAAGCATTACCCCCTAGCAACGATCATGACACCCAGTGCATGAAACCCCTGGCAACGAGCATGACATCCAGTGCATGAAACCCCTGGCAACGAGCATGACACCCAGTGCATGAAACCCCTGGCAACGAACATGACACCCTGAGCATGAAAACCCCTGGCACCATGCATGGAACCAAGAGCATGAAACCCCTGGCAACGAGCAGGTAATTTAAAAGTAATTAGAAGCCTTACTGTAGGACTTAATGTGTAATGGGCATTGCGGTGTGTGGCATAATGTATCATGGACATTGCGGTGTGTGTCATAATGTGTCACAGGCATTACGTTGTGTGGCATACTATATCACGGGCATTGTGGTATGTGGTATAATGTCTCAGGGGCATTGCAGTGTGGCATAATGTAAAACGGGCATTGCGGTGTGTGGCATAGGCTATAACGGGCATTGCGGTATGTGTCACGGGCATTACGGTGTGTGGTATACTATATCACGGGCATTGTGGTATGTGGTATAATGTATCACGGACATTGCAGTGTGTGTCATAATGTGTCACAGGCATTGTATGTGCTATAATGTATCAGGGGCATTGTAGTGTGTAGCATAATGTATAACGGGCATTGCGATGCGTGTCATAATGTGTCACAGGCATTATGGTGTGTGGCATAATGTGTCGGGGGCATTACGGTGTATGCATATTGTGTCATGTGCATTATTGCGTGTGGCATAATGTCTAAGGGCCATTGCAGTATGTGACATAATGTATACTGGGCATTACTATAAGGAGGAAAAATGACAAATAATGTAAGGGGCATGAATCAGGATTATTTTTCTTTCCTGTGGTGGCCAACGTCTGGGCGTGCAGGGTGCAAAACTGGGGTATAAGGTAGTCTTTTCCTGCAACGCCACGCCCCTTTTGTGAAGCCATGCCCATTTCAACAAAGCCATGGCCTTTGGCGCGCACAGGTTCATCCCTTTACTAGTGCCAATTATGGGGGGGCGGGCGCAGGAGAATTTTTTGGCTTGGGGGAGAAAAATTTCTAGTTACGCCACTGGGTGTTAGGCACTCCTGTAAACTACAAATTTGTGCCCTAACCCCCATATCGTCTAAAGGAACAGTGTGCACCGAAGGCGCACGGCACAAAAAAGGTGTGTGGCATCACAAGGAAGGGGCGTGGCCAAACAATAGTACCCCAATCAAATTACGTTACAAATTACGCAATGTTATTGTCATTACTCTGTACATAGTGCCTCTATTTCATATTACACCACAGAGTAGTGCCCCTTACTCACATAATGACACACAGTACTGCCTATATTCACGCTATGCTACACAGTAGTACACAATGCCCACGGTAGCAGTGCCCCTTATACACATGCCTACAGTATTAGTGCCGCTTATACACATAATAATGCTCACGGCATCAGTACCTCAAATACACATAATAAATAATGCCCACGGTAGCAGTGCCACTTATACACATAATAATGCAAATGGTAGCAGCACTGCCTTTACACATAATAATGCTCACGGTATCAGTGCTGATTATACACATAATAATGCTCACAGTATCAGTGCCGCTTATACACATAATAATGCCCATGGTAGCAGCGCTGCTTTTACACATAATAATGATCACGGTATTAGTGGCGCTTATACACATAATAATGATCACGGTATTAGTGGCGCTTATACACATAATAATGCTCACGGTATTAGTGGCGCTTATACACATAATAATGATCACGGTATTAGTGGCGCTTATACACATAATAATGCTCACGGTATTAGTGGCGCTTATACACATAATAATGCTCACGGTATCAGTACCTCATATACACATAATAAATAATGCCCATGGTAGCAGTGCCGCTTATACACATAATAATGCTCATGGTATCAGTACCTCATATAAACATAATAATGCCCACGGTAGCAGGGCCGCTTATACACATAATAATGCCTACAGTATCAGTGCCGCTTATACACATAATAATGCCTATGGTAGCAGTGCTGCTTATACACATAATAATGCCCACAGTATCAGTGCCGCTTATACTCATAATAATGCCAACGGTATCAGTGCCGCTTATACACATAATGCCCATATCATCAGTGCCGCTTATACACATAATAATAGCAATAGTATCAGTGCCGCTTATACACATAATAATGTCAACAGTATCAGTGCCGCTTATACACATAATAATGTCTAAGGTATCAGTGCCGCTTATACACATAATAATGTCAACAGTATCAGTGCTGCTTATACACATAATAATGTCTAAGGTATCAGTGCCGCTTATACACATAATAATGACAACGGTATCAGTGCTGCTTATACACATAATAATGCTCACGGTATTAGTGCCGCTTATACACATAATAATGCCAACGGTAGCAGTGCCGCTTATACACATAATGGCCATGGTAGCAGTGCCGCTTACACACATAATAATGCCCACAGTATCAGTGCCGCTTATACATATAATAATGGCCATGGTAGCACTGCTGCTTATACACATAATAATGCCCACAGTATCAGTGCCGCTTATACACATAATAATGCTAGCGGTATTAGTGCCCGTCCCTGTGGATAAGTCAACGACCCTGGGTGGGGTCTGCGTAGCTCAGGTTACATTGGAGACTTCCACCTGCAGCATGTATTGTGTAGTGCAGAGGCTCTCATACACAGTCCTCAAGGCACCCCAATGTTCCAGGTTTTAAGTTTAACCATACTCGTCCACAGGTGACTTAAATAGTACCTCAGTCAATTTGATTTAACTGTCTATGCTGAGCCATGGATATACCTAAAACCTGGACCGTTGGGATGGCTTTAGGACCGCGTTTGAGAACCTCTGGTGTAGTGTTTATATTTGGCTAGAGCTGAGAATGAAATGCTTTCTTAACCACCCAGTTGTTTTCATTTCATCAATAAAAGCTGTGACTTTTAGCTCAGTCTTTGGTGTCAGTGTATTTGTTTAACTTAATTGAGGTTGCTGTAAAAAGTTATATTGTTAAATGTCATTCTTAAGCCTTTCAAATGATTGGCAGCTTAATTTTTTTCCATCTATGTTTCATCTTGCTTCCTCTTTGTATAGCCCTAAAGGTCTGTATCATATGGTTCTTGAGCTCATCACAGGAACCAATTGACCCATTTTAAATATCCAGAGACATTTAATCTGTACGAATCAATGCTAGTTGAATGGAACCAGCTCTGGAAAATCAACATAACCCGTCCTTGTGATATAACAGAACTGTTTGTCATCAAGTAGTAAAACAGAACCAGGGTGGTCATTCCGAGTTGTTCGCTCGGTATTTTTTTCTCGCAACGGAGCGATTAGTCGCTAATGCGCATGCGCAATGTCCGCAGTGCGACTGCGCCAAGTAAATTTGCTATGCAGTTGGGTATTTTACGGCATTACAAGGTTTTTTCTTCGTTCTGGTGATCGTAATGTGATTGACAGGAAGTGGGTGTTTCTGGGAGGAAACAGGCCGTTTTATGGGTGTGTGCGAAAAAACGCTACCGTTTCTGGGAAAAACGCGGGAGTGGCTGGAGAAACGGGGGAGTGTCTGGGCGAACGCTGGGTGTGTTTGTGACGTCAAACCAGGAACGACAAGCCCTGAACTGATCGCAGATGCCGAGTAAGTGTGGAGCTACTCAGAAACTGCTAAGAAGTGTCTATTCGCAATTCTGCTAATCTTTCGTTCGCAATTTTGATAAGCTAAGATTCACTCCCAGTAGGCGGCGGCTAAGCGTGTGCAAAGCTGCTAAAAGCAGCTTGCGAGCGAACAACTCGGAATGAGGGCCCAGATCGGGTCACTGGGGAATTGTGCACATGACCAGGACTTGCAGAACTCGCTATTATTCTGGGGTGTGGTTCATTAGGTCGACATGAGTTATGTGTGATACATGGGGTGTATTACATTATTGTCGACATGTATCGTGTTGACATGGGATAAGGTCGACATGCGTTTCTCACAATTTTGTTTTTAATTTTTTGACCTTTTTCATACTTAACGACCCACGTGGACTACAATTGGGAACGGTAACCTGTGCCGAGTGCAGCGACAGCGAAGCGAGGCACCTTGCCCGAAGCATGGCGAGCGAAGTGAGTCATGCGAGGGGACGTGGTGCACTAGTTGGGGTTCCCCGTCACTTTACGAAGAAAACGACACCAAAAAACCTACAGTAGCACATGTTGACCTAATGACCATGTTGACCTAGTGATCATGTCGACTTAATGCATGTCGACCAAATGTGGTTGACCCAATGTATGTCGACCTAACTCATGTTGACCTAATGACCGCCATCCATTATTCTGATCATTCCATCACTTACAAGCAGAGAAGGGTACACTTATTTATTATTTATTTATTAACAGTTTCTTATATAGTGCAGCATATTCCGTTGCGCTTTACAATTAGAACAACAGTAATAGAACAAAACTGGGTAAAAACAGACAGACACAGAGGTAGGAAGGCCCTGCTCGCAAGCTTACAATCTATAGGGAAATAGGAAGGATACACAAGGATAGATGTGTGGACCTATTGCATAATGATCCACCAGATTGCTAGGTTCTTAATGGGTTGTATGATACCCCACAAAGTTATCCAAGTGTCAGGAGGGTGTGAGACTAAAGAAAGACAAGATATGTGATGTTATGAATACTCTACAGAGGATGTAATTAGATAGGGAAGCACTGAAGTTTATGTGGGTGGGTCTGGAATTTGAAAGGCTTGTCTGAAGAGATGAGTTTTCAGGGAATGTTTAAAGGTTTGGAGACTAGAGGCGAGTCTTATTGTGCGTGGGAGGGCATTCCACAGAGTGGGTGAAGCCCGGGTAAAGTCCTGTAATTTTGAGTGTGAACAAGTAATGCGTGTGGATGAGAGACATAGATATTGTGCAGAGGGAGATATTTTGAGATGAGTGAAGAGATGTATGTTGGTGCAGTTTGGTTAATAGCCTTGTATGTGAGTAAAAGTATTTTATATTTAATACGGTAGAATACCGGTAACCAATGGAGGGACTGACAGAGCGGATCTGCAGACGATGAACGTCTGGCAAGGAAGATTAGCCTCGCAGCTGCATTCAAAATGGATTGTAGTGGTGAGAGCCTATGTTTGGGAAGACCGGTCAGGAGACTATTACAATGATCAATGTGGGAGATAATGAGAGCATGGATTAGAGTTTTTGCTGTGTCTTGTGTAAGATAAGGGCGTATTTTGGATATGTTTCTTAGATGTATGTAACATGATCTTGAGACAGATTGAATGTGGGGAACAAAGGACAGTTCAGAGTCAAGAATGACACCTAGGCAGCGAGCTTGTGGGGTAGGGATGATTGCCGAGTTCTCAACAGTGATAGAGATATCAGGTTGGAAACTACTATTGGCCGGTGGAAATATAATTAAATCTGTTTTGGAAATATTAAGTTTGAGGTGGCGAGATGTCATCCAAGATGAAATGGCAGAAAGGCATTCAGTGACACGGCCCAATACAGATGGTGACAAAACAGGGGAGGATAGGTAGATTTGAGTATCATCTGCATACAGATGGTTCTGAAATCCGAAAGAGTTGATTAGTTTGCCAAGAGATGTGGTATAGATCAGGGCCGTAACTACGTGTGTGCCAAGTGGGCTTGGCACACAGCGCAGTTGCCCTGAGGGCGCACGGCCAGCGGCATGTAATGAGTCAAATTGACTCAATACATGCCGCCTCTGAAGTCTGCGCCGCACGCCGCCGCCGCACTGAGGAGGAGAGCAGTGCTGGGCAGCGGAGAAGGAGGAGGAGGGAGGGGGACTGGAGCCGCAGCAGCGCTATTTCATTGGTAGTAAGGGCTGCTGCAGCATCCCCCTCTCCTTCCGTATTGGCTGCCCGGCGCTGCTGTGGATGCTGGGATGCGGTTCCTCCATCCCAGCATCCAAAGCAGCGCTGGGCAGCCAATACGGAAGGAGAGGGGGATGCTGCAGCGGCGCTTACTACCAATGACATAGCGCTGCTGCGGCCCCAGTCCCCGTCCCTCCTCCTCCTTCTCCGATGCCTGCACCGAGGGAGCTGCACGAGGAGCCTGTCAGCGGGGAGATGGTAAGTATATCTGTCTCTCTCTCTCTCAGGGGGACACCGTCTGCCGTAATGTGCAAAAAGGGGGCCTGGCTGCCGCAATGTGTAAAAAGGGGGACTGGCTGCCACAATGTGTAAAAAGGAGGCCTGGCTGCCGCAATGTGTAAAAAGGGGGCCTGCCTGCCGCAATGTGTAAAAAGGGGGACTGGCTGCCGCAATGTGTGAAAAGGGGGCCTGGCTGCCGCAATGTGTAAAAAGGGGGACTGGCTGCCGCAATGTGTAAAAATGGGGACTGGCTGCCGCAATGTGTAAAAAGGGGGACTGGCTGCCGCAATGTGTAAAAAGGGGGACTGGCTGCCGTAATGTGTAAAAAGGGGGACTGGCTGCCGTAATGTGTAAAAAGGGGGACTGGCTGCCGTAATGTGTAAAAACGGGGACGCTGTCTGCTGTAATGTGTAAAAAGGGGACGCTGTCTGCCGTAATGTTAAAAAAGGGGACGCTGTCTGCTGTAATTTGTAAAAAAGGGGATGCTGTCTGCCGTAATGTGTAAAAAGGGGGACTGGCTGCCGTAATGTGTAAAAAGGGGGACTGGCTGCCGCAATGTCTTAAAAGGGAGACTGTCTGCTGTAATGTGTAAAAAGGGGGACGCTGTCTGCTGTAATGTATAAATGGGGCTCTACCTGGTGTAGTGGCGCTACTGTGCAGCGTAATTTGAATAATGTAGACTACTGTGCACCGTAGTATGAATTGCTATTATTTTGTGGCCACGCCCCTTCCCCATGAAGCACTGCCCCTATCTTACATGGGTGGGGGGGGGGGCGCCAATGTCGTTTCTTGCACACAGCGCTAAACTGCCTAGATACGGCACTGGTATAGATAGAGAAAAGCAGAGGACCTAAGACTGAGCCTTGTGGTACTCCACTTATCACACATAAACAGAGTGGGCCTGATTCCGAGTTGCACGCCATTTTTGAATGCGGATGGATCGCGCCATTTTTAAAATAAGTGGCAGGTGGCATACGCATATTAAAGTATTTATGAGTGATATTGAGTCTCAATTGATTCCCACCACGCGGCCGGATTTATTATTATTTATTAACAGTATCTTATATTGCGCAGCAAATTCTATTGCGCTTTACAATTGGAAACAATAATAAAACAAAACTGGATAATAACAAGCCGTCATAGAGGTAGGAAGGCCGCAGTCTCGGAATCACCATCGCGTCCATTGCAATGTTTTTAGGCATTGGAAGTTTACTCAGGCTGGCCGTCGGATCCAGACACCTGGGTCTAGTAAAATCTATGTTCAACGACGCATGCCCTGGATCTGTCATACCTTCAAAACGGGGGCAACACTGACGCATTTTGAAGAACGGTGTTGTATGTGGCACCCCGCTCTGCCTCCCCAACGACACAATATACAGTAGCAATCATGCTGTGGCTGACAGGGTTGCGAGCGATATTGCAATACCCATTCTTCACAACCATCGGGTTTGTAAGTATATCATCGGGTTTATGTACAAATCTGAGTTAGGCCCAATGTATGCTGGATGCTTTAGTACGAGTCTGCGCTGTGCTATAATCCATCTGATTTCAGTCAGATATCCTGCACAAAGGATGGGTGCTGGTGCAACTGCATATGGCAGTGATGATAGCGGATCTCGCAGGGCTGGGTGTGGTGTGGCCGCATACAGGGGCACTGACAGCTCTGCCGGACCCCTGTGATTGGAGGGGACATGGCTAATGGGAGAGGCGCGGCTAGGCCCCCTCCTTACATGTTATTTATGTTAGGCAGCGAAGCGGGTGAGTACGCCGTCAATGCCAACGCCTTTCTTAGATTTGGAGGGGAGCGGGGGGCAAGTGCGATCGCTTCCCCACCGCAATTAGTCCACTCTTCCTGTCTGCCCACTGCCTTCAAATGTGAAGAGGTGGGAAGCGGGACCCAGGACCCTGCTGGGCCCCTCCAACAGGCCCGGGCCCAGGTAAAGAGTACAAGCTCCCCCACCCACTCGGCGTCTGTGGTTGAATAGATCATATGACACACAATGCTGGCAAATGTTCACATGGGATTGCAGTAAGCAGCCGTAACTGAGACCATGTAAAGGGGGTAATTCCAAGTTGACCGCAGCAGGATTTTTGTTAGCAATTGGGCAAAACCATGGGGGGTCATTCCGAGTTGTTCGCTCGCAAGCTGCTTTTAGCAGCTTTGCACACGCTAAGCCACCGCCTACTGGGAGTGAATCTTAGCTTATCAAAATTGCGAACGAAAGATTAGCAGAATTGCGAATAGACACTTCTTAGCAGTTTCTGAGTAGCTTCAGACTTACTCGGCATCTGCGATCAGTTCAGTGCTTGTCGTTCCTGGTTTGACGTCACAAACACACCCAGCGTTCGCCCAGACACTCCTCCGTTTCTCCAGCCACTCCCACGTTTTTCCCAGAAACGGCAGCGTTTTTTCGCACACACCCATAAAACGGCCAGTTTCCGCCCAGAAACACCCACTTCCTGTCAATCACACTCCGATCAGCAGAACGAAGACAAAACCTCGTAATGCCGTGAGTAAAATACCTAACTGCATAGCAAATTTACTTGGCGCAGTCGCACTGCGGACATTGCGCATGCGCATTAGCGACTAATCGCTCCGTTGCGAGAAAAAAATAACGAGCGAACAACTCGGAATGACCCCCCATGTGCACTGCAGGGGAGGCAGATATAACATGTGCAGAGAGAGTTAGATTTGGGTGGGGTGAGTTCAATCTGCAATCTAATTTGCAGTGTACAAATAAAGCAGCCAGTATTTACCCTGCACAGAAATAAAATAACCCACCCAAATCTAACTCTTTCTGCACATGTTATATCTGCCTCCCCTGCAGTGCACATGGGCCCTCATTCCGAGTTGTTCGCTCGGTAAAAATCTTCGCATCGCAGCGATTTTCCGCTTAATGCGCATGCGCAATGTTCGCACTGCGACTGCGCCAAGTAAATTTGCTATGCAGTTAGGAATTTTACTCACGGCTTTTTCATCGTTCTGGCGATCGTAATGTGATTGACAGGAAATGGGTGTTACTGGGCGGAAACAGGCCGTTTTATGGGCGTGTGGGAAAAAACGCTACCGTTTCCGGAAAAAACGCAGGAGTGGCCGGAGAAACGGAGGAGTGTCTGGGCGAACGCTGGGTGTGTTTGTGACGTCAAACCAGGAACGACAAGCACTGAACTGATCGCAGATGCCGAGTAAGTCTGGAGCTACTCAGAAACTGCTACGAGGTGTGTAATCGCAATATTGCGAATACATCGTTCGCAATTTTAAGATGCTAAGATTCACTCCCAGTAGGCGGCGGCTTAGCATGAGAAAATCTGCTAAAATCCGCTTGCGAGCGAACAACTCGGAATGACCTCCATGGTTTTGCCCAATTGCTATCAAAAATCCTGCTGCAATCAACTTGGAATTACCCCCAAAGTGCGACTCTGCATCAGGCTCGCACTGTCCCTGGATACTAGTGGAGTGAGTGACAGCATATTCAGACATTTTGTTTAACTGACTCCATTTTATAGTGAGTTGTATTTTTATGAGGTGTGACAGTTAGCTTAATGTTGGATTAATTGATGCCCATTCCCATCACCGCAAAACACACTTGCCGACCTTGGGGCTGCCCCCTCCGAGAGGGGCAGTCAGACCGGCATTGTTGGGCGCATGGCACGGCAGAAGTGGGAGCTGCTGGGGGAGTGGTGACATGATCTCATCATCGTCGCCTCACCCCCATCTAGACGGTGATTACCAGAATGGTGAAGTGGGGGGCAGGATGATAATGGCACAATTCAATGCAAATTGCATCATTGGCGGTCTGTACTGCCCACTTCGGTGGGTGGCAGATGGCTTCTAGAGACATTCCCACTTTTACAGGTGGCAGGGAACGCTACCTGATCTTTGGGAGCCTCTTGGCCGTTCTGGGAGAGTATGCCACAAAATCTCTCCAGAAACTTTGCAGAATTTATTGAAAACAGTCAGACAGTCCACAAACACACGCTTCTGCTTGTCCGTACAGCGCACGATCTCAACTTTAAAAATGGCTCCATAGACTCCGCTGGGAAAGTGCTTCTAGCCTCCAAATTACCATATAGATGATATACTTCTTATTCAGCTTTGCAAAGCAGTAACTGTTAGCGCCAGATAATTCAGGAATCAGGATAATGTCCGGGATGCTGAAATTTAAGAAAATGCTTTTATTACAGAGCAAATCGTACTTGCTGCTACTTGTGCTCCTCAGCTTACTGTCACTTTCTCTTCTCCTGTCTTCTATACCTTTATTCTTCCTTTATTACCAAATTAACACAATTACAAAACACAGAGCCTAATTCAGACCTGACCGGTGCAGTGCGTTTTCGCACAGCAGCCGATCAGGTCTGAACTGCGCATGCCAGACAGTCGACAGCCGTCTCAGCCCTGCGATCGCCTCTGCCTGATTGACAGGCAGAGGCATTTGCTGGACGGGAGGGGGCAGACCGGCGGCCAAACGCGGTCCAGGCAACACAGGCGTGCACGGACCATTGGGGAGCGGGCCACGGTGGCTGCGTGACGTCACACACAGCCGCAGCGACCCTCACAGCGAGGAGTAGCTCCTGCCAGCGCACAGGAGCTGCGCTGGCAGGTAGCTACTTCTAATGTACAAAAGCATCGCCGCTGTGTGATGCTTTTGCACCCTTGCAGGGGGAGTCAGGTATGACATTTGAGGCGGACTAGCCCTGTGCTGGGCGTCCCCTGCATGTCTGTGTGACTGATCGTAGATATGCTAAGTTTAGCACATCTATGATCAGGTCTGACTTAGGCCCACGGTGCACTAGATTTGTGGTAAATATATGAATAATAGCCCCCCAGGGCTGTCTTAGCCTTACAGGGCAGGGTACGCAGCAGAAGGGCAGCAGAAAAGAAAAAAACAATGTCTCTCACCACTCTGCACAGGAAGTGGCAAAAGAGCTGCAACGCAAAGGGTCCTTGCCGATCCTATCTGGCAGCTGGCACGACTCCTCCGATTTTGACTTCCACCGGAGTTCTCCTATTGCCCTCTCTCTAGGGGTCCTCTGTAAGATGTTCTTCAGGCAGAGCCCTCACTATAGGGATTCTTCTGTGGGTCCGGACGGGTCTTGAAGCCAGTGGGGGTTGTCTTCTGTGGTGCTTGCACACCCTTGGTCAACACTGCCAGGTCTTCTGTGGCCACAAGAAAAAGGGGGACTCCACCATTTTGTTCCCCTCTGTCACGACTCCTGAGCAGCTTGATCCTTCCAGGGGTCTCCTCCTGGATGACTTCCATGCATACAGGCACTCTGAGGACACTCAGGCAGCAGACAGGGGTCTTCTTCAGCTTAGATGCAGTCGGCTCCTGGATCCGCAGCGCTGCTGCCACTCCAACATGCCGGCTGTAATCCATAAAGTGCAGACTCCAGTCACTGGCTCCCAAACTCCCACTGCCGGCGGTTCCTTTCTGCTAGGGTCGCGGTTGGGAAAGGTAGCTCCCTGGATGCTCTGACCCTCTTCAGGTGAGCATGACCTTCGCACGGTCCTGGCGCAGAGGGAAGGCTGATGCTCTCCCCAAGCAGAGCCGGACCTAACCAGTTTGATGCCCTAAGCAAGATTTTGGCTGGTGCCCCCCCCCCACCCCACCCAGCATCGACACTAGTTCTGCCTCTGACCCATCACCCTTCACCCAGCAGTACAGATCACAGCAGCAGCCAGCAACACCCATTACCCCTCAGAAAGGGGGAGAGAGGGAGAGAGAGATAGCGGGGTTAGAGAGTGAGAAATAGAGCCGGGAGAGAGAAAGAGAGAGTGGGTAGAAAGAGAGAGAGACAGACAACAGAGTAGAAAAAGCAGGACGAGAGAGGGAGAGAAAGAGAGCGAGAGAGAGAGTAGGGAGAAAGAGGGGGAGTGAGAGAGGGTTGACAGAGAGGGTGAGCAGGGTGTAAGAGATAGAGAGGAGAGGGATAGAGAGAAAGAAAGAGGGGTGAGACGGAGGAAGGATGAGAGATAAGGTTGAGAGAGAAAGAGGTGAGATAAGGTTGAGAGAAAGGGTTGAAAGAGGATATGGGGCAGGGGAAGAGAGATCAGGGCAAAGAGAGAGATAAAGCATGAGAGAGTGAGAAATAAAGAGAAAGCATGAAAGAAAGAAAGAGAGAGAAAGAAAGGGAGAAAGAAAGAGGTGAGAGAGAGGGAACTGGGGGAAGTGTGAAGGGGAAACAGGCGGGGGACAGATAGAGTGCGGGGAGAGAGAGAAAGAAAGAGAGTGAAAGAGGTGAGACAAAAGTGGGGGTGTGAGAGAGAGGGGAAAGGGGGAAGAGAGAGAACACAGGAGAGAAAGAAAGAGAGAAGGGGGTGAGAGGGTTGACAGAAATGGGACAGGCAGGGGAGTGAGAGAGGGAGGGAAAAGAAAGAGAGAAAGAAAGAAAGAAAGAAAGAGATGAGACAGAGTGGGGATGAGAGTGAAAGAGAAAGGAGAGAGAGAAAGGGGAGGGAACAAGAGCATGAGAGAAGAGACAGCAGGGAAGAGAAAGCAGTGTGAGAGAGGAGAGAGAGAGGCACGAGGGGAAGAAAGAGAGAGAGGAGGAGAGAGAAAAAGAGAGAGAGTTGATAGAGTGGGGGAGCAGAGTGAGGGAGATTAGAGAGAGTGAGAGAGAGAGAGAGAGAGAGGGAAAGAGAAAGAAAAGGAGAGCGCAAAAGAAAGAGGGAGAGACGGGGAGAAAGAGGGTTCGAGAGAGAGAAAGAGAGAGAGGTGAGACAGAGAGTGAGGGTGAGAGAGTTGAGAGAGAATAAGAGGTGAGAGAGATGGAGGATGAGAGAAAAAGTTAAGTGAGACGGGGGTTGAGAGAGAGGGTTGAAAGAGGGAGAGGGGGGGTGGAGGAGTGAGAACAGGGCAGAGATAGGAGGCGGAGCAGAGAAAAAAAAAGTGAAAGAAAGAGAATAAAAAATAGAAAAAAGAAAGAGAGATAGAGAGTTAGAAAGAAAGATGAGATGGGGTGAGAGAGAGAGGGAGGCGGAGGGTACAGAAAGCAGGAAAGAGAGCGGGAGAGAGAAAGAAAGAAAGAAAGAAAGAAAGAAAGAAAGAAAGAAAGAAAGAAAGAAAGAAAGAGAAACTGAGAGAGAGAAAGGGGAGAGAAGTGAAAGAGGAGGGGGGGGGGGGGGTGAGAGAGAGGGGAGGGGAACATGTGGCACTGTGTACCTCGCTCTGTCCCCCTATCTCCGATACAAGTGTCACTGTGTGTCGTCGTCCCCTTAAGTACAATAGGCACTGTGTACCTCAGGCAGCAGTGGGTCCCCCTTCTAATCAGTGACGGTAGCAGCGGGTCCTCCTTTCAGCACAGCAGCAGCAGGTCCCCTCTTCTAGTTTTTGTGGAATTGTGATGTCGGGCAACAGCAGCAGAGAGGGGAAGAAAAGGTGAGAGGAGGGTCTGGATTGGCTGGACCGCCTCCTCCTCTGAGTACTGCACTGACAATGCTGCTGCATGCCCCTATATTGCACCAGAAAAGTAGCAGAAACAACATGGGGTGGGAACGTGCCCTTGTGCCCCCCTCCCCCCCCCCTCTACCTGATCCGACAGTGCCTCCAGTCACCACATACACAGCCTGTTCCCCCCATTCAAAACATACACACACACACACACACACATACACACACACACACACACACACAGCCTGGCGTCTCCAATCATTATACACACAGGGGATGTAGTTATGTGACCGGCAGTCAGGAGACAGCCAGTCACAATACCGACACCGGGATCCCGAAACCTCAATATCCCGCTGGTCGGCATGCCCACCAACAGGGACTATTCCCACTCGTGGGTGTCCACGACACCCATAGAGTGGGAATAAAAACTGTAGCGAGCACAGCGAGCCACCGAGCCCACTACGCAGAGGCTTTGTTGCGCTCGCTCCATGCCGGCCATCTAAAAGCCGGGATCCCGATGTCAGTATTGTGACCTGCTGTCTCCTGACCGCCAGTCACACATACCCAACCCACACACACACAGCCTGTTATCCCCCAGTTGCCACACACACATACACACAAACACACACACACACACACACACACACACACACACACACACACACACTGTCCCCTCCAGTCACCCCACCTCCCCCACACACAGAGCCGGCCCTAACCAATATGATGCCCTAGGCAAGATTTTGGCTGGTGCCCCCTAGCACCACCGCTGGTTCCGCCTCTGACCTTGCACCTCTTTCTCAGCACCATCACCCCTCACCCATAGCAGTCCTTATTTTGGTGTTTGTACCCCCTATATTTTAAATAGGAACAGTTCGCACATTTGGCGCACAGCCCAAAAAGGAGTGTGTTTTTGCTGGCAAGGGGCATGGTCACACAATAGTAACTCCAATTCCAATTACGCCACACAGTACTGCAACTTTACTCACATTTGATCATGCGATAGTGTCCATAATTCATATTACATCCCACAGTAGTATCACTTTACCTTATAAACGTTACTCCTCACAGTAGAGCCCCTTATTCACATTACATCACACTGAATTGCTCCTTATTCACATTACACCACACCGTATTGCTCTTTATTCATATTAGACGACACAGTAATGCCCTTTCTATACGCAACGCCACATAGTAGAGCACCTTATACACATAATGCCACACATTAGTAATGCATTCATATACATAATTCCACACAGTAATGTCCCTTACACATTATTAATGTCCTTATAAACATAATGCGTCTTACACATTATGACAACCTTTATTAATGCCCCTTTACACATAATGTCCCTTACATATATGCTGCACATTATTAGTGCCCCTATACACATAATGACACGCATACAGTAGTACCCTGTTACACATATGCCGCACATTACTACATTATACACATAATGACACACATAGTGCCCATTACACATTTGCTGCACATTATTAGTGCCCCTATACACATAATGACACACATACAGTAGTACCCTGTTACACATATGCTGCACATTACTAATGCCCTTATACACATAATGACACACATAGTGCCCCTTACACATATGTTGCACTTTATTAATGCATTTTTACATGACACACATAATGCTCCTAATACATATTCCGAACACTACTGCACAACCAACCCACTCACATGCACACAGCACTCACACTGCCACTAACACTGTGACCTCTGCCTCTGCTTGGATACAGATGTGTCCTCATAAATCTTGCCTCAATGCTAATGTTGGGCACCTTTTTTTATGAAAATGCATCTTATTTGCATTGCTATGTGGCTAGGATGCACAAGCAGATTCTGCTGATTAAAATGATATGCAGCATGCCTATATACTGTGTGAGACTGTGGCTGTATCTGCATAAGAATTACCACATACAGAATATAGGCATGTCGCATATCATTTTAATCAGCAGAAGCTGCTGATGCCCTTAGGCATATCAAATGCCCTAGGCAATTGCCTAGTTTGCCTATGCCTATGGTCGGCCCTGCCCACACAGACACATACATGCATGTATCTATATATTAAACTGTATTACATACATTAATACATGTTGCCTACATGTCCCCACAGATGTAGCAGGCAGGGCTGGGCTACTCCCCCACCAGTCTCTCGCCCCTCCACCTCTGACACACACACACACACACACACACACACACACACACACACACACACACACACCCTGTCCCCTCCCTCCAGTCACCACACCAGGGCCGTAACTAGGGGGGGCTAAGGGGGCATGCGCCCCAGTTGCAGTATTTGAGGGGGCGCCAAGAAGTTACAGAGGAACAGGGTTTCTTGTTTTTGTTTTTTTACCATCAGTGTTGTGCTGCCAATGTCTCTGACCCACTTGGCTCCAACGCTGTATGGGTGAGCTCCAGTACCTGGGATCTCTCCTATGCCGGCTACTTTCTTAAACTCTCTTCTTTGCCATGCAGTGCTGCGACTAGCGTGCGGTGCACTGTACAAGCTATAGAAGTGCACTGTGCTCTCAGTTAGCAGTATCAAGCTCTGCTTTGCCTCCCAGATGGGGGGATTTGGTGTAACTTATAGGGGGATGTAGTGTAGTGATGTAGTGTACCATATAGGGTATGTAGTGTAGTAATGTATTGCAGTATATAGGGGAATGTAGTGCACTGATGTGGTGTAGCATATAAGGGGATGTAGTGTAGTGATGTAGTGTAGCATATAGGGTATGTAGTGCAGTGCATAGGGGCATGTAGTGTAGTGATGTAGTTCAGCGTGTAGGGGATGTAGTATAGTGATGTAGTGCAGTGGATAGGGGAATGTAGTGCAGTGATGAAGTGTTATGATATAGTGCAATGTATGGGGACACACAGTGGAGCATGTAGTTGAACACACTGGCAGGGCATGTGACGCATACTGTAGGGCATTTGTGGCACATAGGGGAATATTGTATCCCTTTTTTCAAATTCACTGGTAATCTGACATTTTAGTCTGAGCTGAGTTTGTTTTACTGTTGTTCTGTTATTGTTGTTTTTTTTTTTTTGGGGGGGGCGCAAACTATTGCCTTGCCCCGGGTGAAGAAAATCCCAGTTTCGGCCCTGCGGGCAGGGTTACACTACTATCTGTCACATATCCTGTGATTGGCAGCCATCAGCTCCATTTGACCTGCAACATTGATTAATTTAATAAAAAAAACCAAGCGCTACCCTGCCCCCACCACATAACTGACCCCAAGAGTGACATCTAAGCACAATTTACTGTATTTATTAATATTTGCTGAATTTTTCAATAAGAAACTTCTGTCCTAGAGGTGCTATGAAAATAATTCTGATAATGTAGGGTGCTGTTATTACAGAAAGCTTGGGAACAACGCATGTGCAGTAATAGGTTTGGCGGCCATCTTGGTTAGGAAATGTAGCCTCCCTGTAGGAACCAGTATGGAGTAAGCACAGTAGCACATGCCTGATCAATCACTTATTCTGCCTTTTTCCTTTCTCTTCAAAGCTATATTTGCTAGTCTTATTACTATACACTGTGTGCGGGTCTCCTCTGTGCACCATCCAACAGTAATGTCCCACGACACTGTCACTCCATTCTCCCTGGTATCGTTACTTCATCTCCTTTGCATCTTGGGTTAATCTTTCATCTTCCTCCTCACTAATGGCTCCAAGGTCTTCAGGTAATAGAACAGCCTAATGCTTTGTGTTCTTCTGCCATGTTTTCCACCAGGGGTAGCTGGGATATTTGAGGTTCCAGAAGAGAAGGATTGAGATAGTGTTCTATGTATTATCATTACACATAATAGTCATTCATCATCTGGGTGCTGCCAGTCACAGCAAGGCTATCAGGATGAAGGGACGGGGCTGCCTGGGGTGGTGCACACAAGTACCATAACACTAAGCTATAATTCTGTTATTCAGATCCGGAATCAGCTGCTACAGGATGCACAAGGCACTGATTACTTGCACTTAGCACATGCGCAGGAGCCGGTTTGCAGCGTACGAGAATGGGTCATGTGATGTAGCACGCATTCTGGCACCAGAATAACAGTTATTGACCGTCTGATGTGGATTGCGGGTGGGAAGAGGCCGGGGATCTCCGTCACAGGATGGAGATATCCTGGCCTGCGAAGGTGCCGATGGTGAGTGACCGTTCCAATGCTGCCATCTAGGTGGAATCACTACTGCAGTAGGAGGTGTATACAGGGTGATTCTAAAGTTGCAGTATACACTTTTGTTTCAAAAACTGTGCAAAAAATGGGAAAACTGAATACTCCAGTAAGGTATGGGTGAGGTGAGCTATCTTTTAGGGTATGTGCGAACATGGGCGCCATCTTGAAATTAGACATCTTGAATCTAAGTAATTTTTTTCAAATGGAAAGGGGGTCATGTAACATGTCAAACAACATCAGAAATTGCTGAAAAGTGTATTGTTGCAAACAGATTTGAAATAGCAGCTATGGTTCAAAAGTTACAACACTTTTTTGTTGCAGGTAACTGAAGATGGCTTTGACAAAAGAGGAGAGAATTGAGGCCATTTTGATGTCTGGAGAATGAAGTTTCCACGTAATAGCTGCAGATTTTAACAACCGGCACCCAGAAAGACCTCCAATTTTACATAACACTGTCAGGTGCCTAATTTCCAAATTGCGAGAAACTGTGACTGTGGCTGACAAGTCACGGAGTTGTCATCCAAAAAGTGCTACTGACGAGACAACCTCAACAATGGTTTTGGCATCCTTCATGAAGAGCCCACAATGCAGCACACAATGTTTGTCATTCTCCAGACATCAAAATGACCCCAATTCTCTCCTCTTTTGTCAAAGCCATCTTCAGTTACCTACAACAACAAAAAGTGTTGTAACTTTTGAACCATAATTGCTATTTCAAATCGGTTTGCAGCTATAAACTTTTCAGCAAATTCTGATGTTGTTTGACATGTTACACGACGCCCTTTCCATTTGAAAAAAACTGATTAGATTCAAGATGGCCGATTTCAAGATGGCGCCAATGTTCGGTACATACCCTAAAAGATAGCCTCACCCATACCTTACTGGAGTATTCAGTTTTCCCATTTCCTGCAAATTTTTTAAAGAAAAGGGTGTACTGCGACTCTTAAATCATCCTGTACATACCTCCCAACATGACCCTCTCCAGGAGGACACAATGCTCTGCTCCTGCACTTCCCTCTTACTGTATGATTATCATCACCTGTGTTGTACCCTAATACTGACCCAGTGCTCATACCTATGTCATACCTCCCAACATGACCTCTCCAGGAGGACACAATGTTCTGCTCCTGCTCTTCCCTCTTACTGTATGATTACCATCACATGTGCTGTACCCTAATACTGACCCAGTGCTCATACCTATGTCATACCTCCCAACATGACCTCTCCAGGAGGACACAATGCTCTGCTCCTGCTCTTCCCTCTTACTGTATGATTACCATCACCTGTGCTGTACCCTAATACTGACCCAGTGCTCATACCTATTAGGCCAGATCTGGCCAAACCAGTCCTCGAGATCTACCAACAGTTCACATTTTCCAGACCACCTAGCTGGTGCACAGGTGTAGTCATTACTAATTAAGATGTGCTGCATTCATTCCTAACTGACAATTCTACAGATCTCCAGGAGACCTGGAAAACATGAACTGTTGGTAGATCTCAAGGACCGGTTTGGCCAGCCCTGTATTAGGCCCTACACACTGGCCGACATAAGCCAAAGATATGAACGATCTCGTTCGTAAATGAACGAGATACCGTTCATATCTTTGAGTGTGGAGGCTCCAGCGATGAACAATGCAGCTGGGTGATGGGGGGAGTGAAGAAACTTGTTAAGACGAGGCTATTATTATTGTATAATGTAAATCATACTTGCCTACCTGACCCTCTCCATGAGGGAGAAAATGTTCTGTTCCTGGACTTTCCTGGTAATGTATGATTGCCATCACCTGTGGTGAAACACCTTTCTTATCAACAAACTAGCTCACTATAGGTGATGGCAATCATACATTACCAGGAAAGTCCAGGAACAGAGCATTTTCTCCCTCATGGAGAGGGTCAGGTAGGCAAGTATGATGTATATAGAGCTACTATGTGTGTGTGCTAATTACTGCCAATTACATTTGCAGCCCATTAGCCAATTAAGGATAGTACTTATATGCCGGGCTCAGTCATCATTACCCCACATGCCTCTGAGGAAGCTGGTGTATTAACTGTGTAAGGTAATGGTGCTGGTGGTCTGGCTGGTATCTGTGGTCCCACCTGGGACATTTCCTGCTCACCATGGACCTCTGTCCATACACTGATCACTTATTCATCACTTTCTCCCCTACTTACCTGTCTCACCAAGTATGTCACTAATCTGCTGCACAGATATCTCCTGCCACAGATGCTGCACCATTGGGTATATACCTGGGCTACACCTGATACCTAGCACAGAGCTGCACCATTGGGTATATACCTGAGCCTGCAGCATAGAGATGTTGTATACAAGCTTTGCATTGCTTATAGAAAGCTCTGTGTACTGGAACCTGGTATTCTATGTCTGATACAGTCTATAATTACGTTGGGTTGTCTGATGTAGTTCCTTACACTTCCATGTTACAGGAGGCTAGTGTAATATGATTGTTTCTGTCTTCTCATCCCTTTTGGTTTTGAACTAGTTTTCCCTAATTATAATATATCACAGCAATACACCCCATTGATTAGTAATCTCCTACCCCCTTCTGATGAGACATGGGAATCTGGTGGCTCTAGTAAAATGTTGAATTCCCAACCTCAGCCGGACCCTGGTAATGATCAGCGCTAGTCCTGGGTAGTCTGCTTTCACATGACGCAACGTCCTGGGCTGCTGCACATTCACTAACCCTGGACACTTCTGTGAGTGTGAAAGGGGTAGAAGTGAATTCTCTCCCAGGTAACCACTGCACGTTCCTGTACTTGCTGCAGGCATTCCCAACCTCACTCCTCAAGGAACACTAACAGTCCAGGTGTTAGTGATATCCATGTCTGAGCACACGTGATGTAACTACTACCTCAGAACCTGGGTCACTGAGAACTGCTTCAAGCCGTGTTACAGAAGCTGTAATCAGTGTTCAGACTGGACCCCAGTAACTATTGGCCCTTACTAATGTCTGCGCATGGAGAAATTATCATAGGCCTGTAATGGGACCTAAGTTGGATGATTTGGATCACCCGTTTACACTGCCCATCAGCTGGGTCCAACCCTGCATGCCACCTGGGTTGGATTACCGGTCAATTGGACCTGGGTTATTTTTCATGGACCCTATTACAAGAAGCCGCGTTCCGGCAATCATCAGTCTCCATGCTCTGTACTGCGTGACTGGGCATGTGCGGAGGGAGGCCCCGCATGTGACTGCTTTCACTATAGCAGCAGCCTGATGGGGACACAGCGCTGTCACACAAGCTCCTTCCCAGCACTATATCCTGTGATATCTGACTGACATTCAGGGGCGGATCCAGGACAAAATGACAGGGGACGCGCCACAATAGGGGAAGGAAGGGGGGGGTGTTGGCACATGTGCTCCTGTGAAAGGTGTGTGTGGCTTTGTAACCAGGGGTTTGGCCTCACCGAGAATGCCATACCCATGAGTCACGCCCTCGTTTTCAACGCTGGGGGCATGGAGTACAAGGGCAGTGGGTGACAGGATGAGAGTGCGGGGACAGGCCTGGTAGTGGACAAGGCGAGAGGGCAGATAAGGCAAGTGTGCGGGGACAGGCATGGTAGGGGATAGGGCAAGTGTGCGGGGACAGGCATGGTAGGGGATAGGGCAAGTGTGCGGGGACAGGCATGGTAGGGGATAGGGCAAGTGTGCGGGGACAGGCATGGTAGGGGATAGGGCAAGTGTGCGGGGACAGGCATGGTAGGGGATAGGGCAAGTGTGCGGGGACAGGCATGGTAGGGGATAGGGCAAGTGTGCGGGGACAGGCATGGTAGGGGATAGGGCAAGTGTGCGGGGACAGGCATGGCAGGGGATAGGGCAAGTGTGCGGGGACAGGCATGGCAGGGGATAGGGCAAGTGTGCGGGGACAGGCATGGCAGGGGATAGGGCAAGTGTGCGGGGACAGGCATGGCAGGGGATAGGGCAAGTGTGCGGGGACAGGCATGGCAGGGGATAGGGCAAGTGTGCGGGGACAGGCATGGCAGGGGATAGGGCAAGTGTGCGGGGACAGGCATGGCAGGGGATAGGGCAAGTGTGCGGGGACAGGCATGGTAGGGGATAGGGCAAGTGTGCGGGGACAGGCATGGTAGGGGATAGGGCAAGTGTGCGGGGACAGGCATGGTAGGGGATAGGGCAAGTGTGCGGGGACAGGCATGGTAGGGGATAGGGCAAGTGTGCGGGGACAGGCATGGTAGGGGATAGGGCAAGTGTGCGGGGACAGGCATGGTAGGGGATAGGGCAAGTGTGCGGGGACAGGCATGGTAGGGGATAGGGCAAGTGTGCGGGGACAGGCATGGTAGGGGATAGGGCAAGTGTGCGGGGACAGGCATGGTAGGGGATAGGGCAAGTGTGCGGGGACAGGCATGGTAGGGGATAGGGCAAGTGTGCGGGGACAGGCATGGTAGGGGATAGGGCAAGTGTGCGGGGACAGGCATGGTAGGGGATGGGGCAAGTGTGCGGGGACAGGCATGGTCGGGGATGGGGCAAGTGTGCGGGGACAGGCATGGTCGGGGATGGGGCAAGTGTGCGGGGACAGGCATGGTCGGGGATGGGGCAAGTGTGCGGGGACAGGCATGGTCGGGGATGGGGCAAGTGTGCGGGGACAGGGCCAGTGTGCTTTTAGTTACAGCGTCCCCTTCTGTAATTATTTTTGTTATAGTCCCCATCTTTTGTTGGAGTGGTCCACCTGCTTTTGTTTTTTCTTATAGTGCTCCCCTTTTTCTGTTTTTTGTTATAGACCCCTCAGCTCCTGCCAGTGTGTTTTTTATGTAGTGCCCTCTGTCAGGGGCGTCGGAATAATTTCACGCTGGGGGGAGCAAGTTTGAATTTAATTCTGGCACCCTGCTGTGGTGCCGATCCCCTCTCCTTCAACCCTCTCCATCCCCTCCCCTCCGCTGTAGTGCCAGTCGCTCTCCTTCAACCCCCCCAAATCAGTGGGGGGGGGGGGGCTTACCTCTGTGTCCCCTCTTCTGTAATACCCGGCTGTCTCCTCAATGGTGATGCATTACTGGGAGAAGGCGTGGCCCACAGCCATGCCTCTTCCCAGTACGATATTGCCAGTTAAGAGACAGCCGGCTAGCACAGAAAAGGGCGACGACGCATCATGTTTGGGGCGGTCAAGCTGCCCCCTTGCGCCCCCCCCCCCCCCCATATTACAACGCCTATGCCCTCTGTCCCCCGTCCTGTTTCAGCATCTACCTGTCCACCCACCTCACAGCAGCAAAGCATTTTTTCTTCTCCCGCCTCCTCTGTCAGGCTGTGGCAGTGTCGCGTCCTCATTACAGCAGATGAACGACATTGCCGGGAGCCGGGACTGGCGCTGCTGTAAGGGACTATCACGAAGCCAGTGCACATGCAGCTAAAATTAAAGTAAAAAAATCTTCTAAATGACAGGGGTGGGGACGTGCCTGGGTGCCCCCCGCCCCTGGACCCACCACTGGTGACATTATCGCATCACCACCACCTTTACACCCTGAGTATAATGCTGTGGTACTGTGTGATGGGATTTATAGTCTAGAGTTTTTTGTTTTTAAACCCCTTTATTACTTTTACCAACAAGCTTTAAGCACAAAAGAGACATGTCTGTACAGTATGTGGGACTGAGGCATCCTAAATGATTATTTTATGAGTCTGTGAGGAGACCTGGAAAACATGCACCGTGTGGGGTCCTGGGGACAGAGTTTGGGAACCTGTGATCTATGGTACTATGTGTTTACGTAACTATATATAGTTCCTACTTCACTCAATGACTTTCCTGTTTCTGCGTACAGAGACCTACCCCCCCCCCTTCTCTGCCTTGTCCTCTGTGTACAACCGCTCCCCCCCCCCCCCCCCCCCCCTGCCCCATCTCTCTGCCCCGTCCTTTTGTTTTCTTCTCTAGCTGCGTCCATTATCTCCTCATGTAACTCTGTTCTTCCTGGGGTCTTTGTGCATATTTATCCCCCACAAGAGATGTCTTATTACACGTTTCCCTTCTAGATATTATACCACACCGCTGAGCTCCAGCCACTGTTACCCATCTACAGCCCAGAGATGCCTACACAGTTGGAAAGCGCCATACAGCGAGTGATCTCCACCTTCCACCAGTTCGCCTCAGGGAGAGGTGGGGAGGACAAGCTGAACAGGGGGGAGCTGAAGAAACTACTAAGGTACCAGCTGGGGGACTCTATAAAGGTGAGATCCCTCTAGTGAGGGTGTGGTATGCGTATGGGGTCACTTAGGGTGTGTAAGTGGCTAGTCACATAAAGCAGGGGTGCCTCAGCTGTCGGTATCTGGAAACGTATTTTGGGGTCACAGTGGCAGATCTGGTCAACGCTATACTGGTCTGCGCTTGGGGTCCCGGAAGGCTGTGTGGCAGAACATTATGATTCTATTGGATGATTCTGGCGCAATATGTACTTCTTGCTTATGGGCCGGTTATAGGCTGTTCTGGCAGGTATGTTTTAACTGCGGCCCTCCAGCTGTTCTGAAACTACATATCCCAGCATGCCCTGACACAGTTTTGCTGTCGGAATGTTAAAGCTGTGTCAGGGCATGCTGAGATGTGTAGTTTCTCAACAGCTGGAGGGCTGCAGTTTGGACATGCCTGGTGTATAGCTGGAGTAACAGGGCTTGGTGGGAAATGCAGTAACATTGCTATATGTCAGTGGTTCCCAAACTCTCTCCTCAAAGCACACTAACAGTCCAGGGTTTTATGATACCCATTTTCCATCACAAGTGGCTTTATACATAAAATAACATAACTTAACATTCTGTGCTCAAACATGGATATCCTTAAAGCCTGTACTGTTGGGGTGGTTTGAGGGTAGAGTTTGGTAACTGCTACTGTATGTAGTGTGATCAGAAGTTTAGATAAAGGAGATGGGTAAACCTGTGTATTATAGTAATACGAAGCCTAAAGGGGAATTGGGTAGGAAGCCATAATCCAGGACCTGCTGGAAATGGGTTTGGGTGTCGTGTAGTATCACGGTAGCGTTACCCCTGTTATGATTGAATGCCAGAATGTGAATAACTGCAGATAATATTGTTTTGATCAATCTCTGCAAATGCCTTGTGTGTGGTTATATATAAATCCTGTGTGAAAAGGTCATTCTGACTGTCCATTCACAGCCGGAACCCTGCTATGTGTCAAGGTAGCAAGCTCTGGGATAAGTCAAGCCGAGAAGGCTTCAGGGAAGCATATTGTATCCATAAACTATATTAAGTAGTACTGTATTTGCTCTATTGTGTTGTAAATGTCTTCTCAGGACAAATAGAATAGTACTGGCCTAGCTAGTATATTGTTAGAATAGTACTGGCCTAGCTAGTATATTGTTAAAGACGGCTTCAAAGGAGGGTTTGATGAAACCCTTACCAGAATGAAGACATTAAAGTAAAGGCAGGTCAGGCCTGAAACATGTTTTCTCCACTAGCTTGTGTATCTCCTAACAGGTTGTTTACTGACCACAGGGGTCACGAGAGAAGACATGCTGGCTAGGGAAGGCGATAAAACAGTCTCTCGGCTAGCTATGACTGTCTTATAGGCCCTACACACTGGCCGATTTTTTTGAAAGATATGAACGATCTCGTTCATAAATGAACGAGAACTCGTTCATATCTTTCAGTGTGGAGGCTCCAGCGATGCGCGGCCCCGCGCTCGTTCATCGCTGGTCTCCCGTCGGCTGTGCATGCAGGCCAATATGGACGATCTCGTCCATATTTGCCTGCACTTCAATGCAGCTGGGTGACGGGGGGAGTTTCTTCACTCCCCCCGTCACTACCCCCCCCCGCCGCCGGGTCGCTCGTCAGCCGTATCGGCCGTCGGGCACCTCGGCGGCGCATCGGGAAATGAGTAGGGCCCCTTAGTATGATTGATAAATCTGATTGCCCAACTTCAAAATTAATGGGAAAAGTAATTAGCCAGCCCCTGTGTATATGACCAAGAGAACTCATGTCACAGTTGTGTTTACACAAGAACCATGACCAGAGCTTCAAAGGCTTAGACGATAAGGCCATTTGCCCATGAGCGAGTGGCTAGGAAGCCCAGTATGAGCTGACACTCAATACCTTCTCTTGCTTTGGAAGGGTTAAAATTAACTCCAGGAAGAGGGGGGCTGAAGGGGCAGCCTGAGTTTTAAATAGGAGAAACACAGACTGCAAATTATGCATTATCAAGGAAGCGAGTTAGGAGAAGAATCCTGGCTCTGTAGTTCCCAAATATCTGAAGAGGCTTCACTTCATCCCATTGTTCCACTCTGCATGTGCTAGGATCTGTGGATTTTATCTCCCTATTTTTCTTGAAACTCTTTACTGCATGTGACTGACTTTTTATCATATCTTGTAACTTTTTTTTCTTTTTCTGTAACACAAGCTTTGATGTTTCTTTTAATTAGATTTTAATTTAACTTTAGCTCTGGCTTTCTGTTGTGTATCCAACTCTCTGAAAGAGGTGTTACCAAAATATTATTAATTGTAGGTTCCGGCAAAAGCCATAAGTTTGCCTTGGGGTCATACCCTAAACGTTTGTACTTTGGCTGGTGGCAGTGGCCGTGTTGAAATTAACGCACGTGCTCGGGTATCCAGTAGCAGTGTCACATGGCAGGGATCTGCAGATTGGTGTATCTAGGGAATTGCGATGCCTAGGATCGTGATAACCCCAACCAGGTGTATGCAGTCCGTCCTAGCCACAGAAACTTGGCTAACTTCGGAATCATTGCATAAACGTTCTTGGTAAGTGAGGCTGAGCAGTGGTAATGGAAGAACTCCCAATGGGTAAGTAGTCTCAGATGCACTGCTGCTATTTGTCCAATATAATTGTTACTTGGGGGGGGGGGGGGTCTATTTACTAAGCCTTGGATGGAGATAAAGTACCAGCCAATCAGCCTCGAACTGCCATCTCACAGGCTGCGTTTGAAAAATGAGTTAATAGTTGATTGTCCAGTTCTTTATCTCCATCCAAGGCTTGGTAAATGGACCCCTTGGTCCCTAATCTGTAAACGTTGGTCATCCTGATGTGTTCTAACCACCTACCTTCCTATGACAGACCGTGACAGATGCATCATATGTGAAACAGATCATGGAAGGCCTGGATGAGAACAAAGATGGACTGGTGGATTTCCGGGAGTTTGTAACGCTGGTGGCCAATTTGCTTGTGGCTTTCAACAATGCTAGGCAGCCACGGGCCTGATGCCCTTAGGGGCTGCTTGTGGTTTCACCTGGGGCTGATTGTGCCTGAATAAACATATTGTAACAGTATATGTCTCATGTGTTATATAGGTGTTATCCCTGAAGGAGCAGTGAGATGTGAAAGCCGGCCTGTAGATGTGATGGGATGTTATGGCAGGAGTGTGTAGTCTTGCTTGCAGACTGTGACTATGGTGTGGGGATGAATGTAAGTGAGCACAGAATGAGCAATGTTATCATTCTATATAATAAAAGGCTAACTCTGCTCCTCACCTCTATTTGAAGTGATTTGTTGACCAGTAGACACTAGATGGCGTGTGATGGAGCAACACTGTAACTGCTCCATTTGGGCTCACACAGCCACGGGTGTAGACAAAATGGTTATGTTCTGTCATGTTGGTGGGCTGGTAACTGGTTTCACACACCATAATCCATTATACAGCAATCTGAGCAGAGTCTGGCTGTTAGCTAATGGTAAAGGTTGTGGGTTTTGCTCAGTGAAGGGTCCTAATCCTACAAATCCCCAACACTGGTACTGTCGGCTCTCTTAACCAGAGATGGAGGATTGGTGGGATGCATAGCCAAATTAAGGGGAGGATGCAGAGCATACTGTATCGGGGCGCCTCCCCTGTCCAGAGCACACTAAAATCACTAGCTTTCAGTCTTAAGCAGCAGCAGCCTATATCATGAGGCCTACTGTGACAAATTACATGGCCCTATGTGGGCACTGCTATCATGTAGTGTTAGGACTAGAGATGTGCGGCTGGCACTTTTCGTGTTTTGGTTCTAATTCCATTTTCGTGTTTTGGCTTGGTTTTGCCAAAACCACCCTTTCGTGTTTTGGTTTTGGGTCTGGATGATTTTTGGAAAACATAAAAACAGCTAAAATCACAGAATTTGGGGGTAATTTTGCTCCTACGGTATTAACCTCAATAACATTCATTTCCACTCATTTCCAGTCTATTCTGAACACCTCACAATATTGTTTTTAGGCCTAAAAGTTGCGCCGAGGTGTCTGTATGACTAGGCTAAGCGACACAAGTGTGCGGCACAAACACCTGGCCCATCTAGGAGTGGCACTGCAGTTGCAGACAAGATGGCACTATTCAAAAACTAGTCCCCAAACAGCACATGATGCAAAGAAGAAAAAGCGACGCAATGAGGTAGCTGTATGACTATTCTAAGCGACACAAGTGTGCGGTACAAACACTTGGGCCATCTAGGAGTGGCACTGCAGTGGCAGACAGGGTGGTAGATTTAAAAAAATAGGCACCAAACAGCACATGATGCAATGAGGTAGCTGGATGGCCAAGCTAAGCGACACAAGTGGCCGACACAAACACCTGGCCCATCTAGGAGTGGCACTGCAGTTACAGACAGAATGGCACTTAAAATAACTAGTCCCCAAACAGCACATGATGCAAAGAAGAAAAAGAGGTGCAAGATAAACTTGTCCTTGGGCCCTCCCACCTGCCCTTATATTGCATAAACAGGACATACACACTTTAACAAACCCATAATTTCAGCTACATTGTCTGCCATACAACTGTGGCTGAAATGACTGGTTTGTTTGGGACCCCACCAAAAAAGAAGCAATCAATCTCTCCTTGCACAAACTGGCTCTACAGATGCAAGATGTCCACCTCATCATCATCATCCTCCGATTCCTCACCCCTTTCACAGTGTAAATCCTCCTTACTGAGTATTAATTTGTCCCCACTTGCAGGGGTTGTGCAAATGGTGGAAGGAGCCACCTCTTACCGTCCAGTGTTGGGAAGGTCAGGCATCGCAACCTCTGACACACTTGGACGCTCCTTGGGGATTTGTGATACCATCTCAGAGCACACAGTTCTTTTCTGTGCTCTTTCCAGCTTAACTATTTTCATTTTTCTAGCGGGAGGATGAGGGCTTCCATAGTCATGTGAAGTTGAACCACTAGCCATGAACATAGGCCAGGGCCTCAGCCGTTCCTTGCCACTCCGTGTGGTAAATGGCATATTGGCAAGTTTACGCTTCTCCTCCGACGATTTTGATTTTTGAGTCATTTTTTTTTTACTGATCTTTTGTGTTTTGGATTTTACATGCTCTGTATTATGACATTGGGCATCGGCCTTGGCAGACGACGTTGATGGCATTTCATCGTCTCGGCCATGACTAGTGGCAGCAGCTTCAGCACGAGGTGGAAGTGGATCTTGATCTTTCCCTATTTTTGGAACCTCAACATTTTTGTTCTCCATATTTTAATAGGCACAACTAAAAGGCACCTCAGGTAAACAATGGAGATGGATGTATACTTATGGATGACGAGTGACTGACGACACAGAGGTAGCTACAGCCGTGGACTACCGTACTGCGTCTGCTAGTATAGAGATGATGATGATGATGATGATATATATATTTTTTATATCACTACTGCAGGTATATATAATATAATGATGGACCTGCTGGACACTGTCAGCAGACTCCTAAACTACTAGTATGAAGAAGATAGAAAAAAAAAACCCCCACCACAGGTAGGTATACAATTATGGACGAGCACTGACGACACAGAGGTAGCTACAGCCGTGGACTACCGTACTGCATCTGCTAGTATAGAGATGAACAAAAAAAAAATATAACACTACTGCAGGTAAATATATATAATATAATGAATGACGGACCTGCTGGACACTGTCAGCAGAATGCGTTTATAGAATAAAAAAAAAAACACCACAGGAGTGTTTGTTTAACTTTTTTAGGCAGACAATATACTGGTGGTCACTGGTCAGTCACACTGGCAGCGAAAGTGTGCACTGTACTTCTGCTATAACTGCACCCCAGTCTCCCCCACAATTCAGCTGTGTGAGCAGTGAGCACTCGGCACAGTCAGATATACATAGATGATATTATCATGCAGCACACTGAGGCTGAGCACAGATATGGTATGTGACTGTGTATCGTTTTTTTTTCAGGCAGAGAACGGATTATAAATAAAACTGGTGGTCACTGGTCACTATCAGCAAAACTCTGCACTGTACTGAGTACTCCTAATGCTCCCCAAGTAGTAAATCAAGTGTCTCTCTAATCTATTCTACACGGAGAGGACGCCAGCCACGTCCTCTCCCTATCAATCTCAATGCACGTGTGAAAATGGCGGTGACGCGCGGCTCCTTATATAGAATCCGAGTCTCGCGAGAATCCGACAGCGGGATGATGACGTTCGGGCGCGCTCGGGTTAGCCGAGCAAGGCGGGAAGATCCGAGTCTGCCTCGGACCCGTGTAAAAAGGCTGAAGTTCGGATTCCGAGGAACCGAACCCGCTCATCTCTAGTTAGGACTGCTGACATCGGAGAAGCTGTGATGTGGCTCGGCAGCTTAAACATGTGTTTGCAAACGTGTAAACTAATTCTCTGAATTTCTATTACCAGATAGGTTCAGGTATGGTTACAGGTAATTTTCTAGTGGGCTGAAGGGAAATGTAGGGGTGGGATTTGCAACCCTCCCTGTTAAGCAGAAGCAGCCAGAATGTGAGCAGGACCATATGCAGTGCAGGCAGAGGCACAGGAATGACACAGCTTTCAGACCAGAGGAGGGTGGAGACGGCTGTAAGTGACACAGGGATCCCAGCTTCTCCTCCTGGGTGTCTGAGTCCTGTGTAAACTGTTATGTAACTAAACTATTTGGTATAAACAGTACCCAGCCATTATCTAACGATTAGTTAAAACTATTATACACCATTGGTTTAAATTTAATATACACAATCTATTCCTCCCAATATGACACATTCCAGGAGGACAAAATGCTCTCTACCTGGACTTCCTTCTTAATTTATGATTGCAATCACCTGTGTTGAAATATCTATCTTAATTAAATAGTTTAGACAGGTGACGCCAATCATATATTATGAGGGAAGTCTAGGTAGAGCATTTTGTCTCTCCTGGAATGGGACATGTGGAAGGTATGCACAATTTAATCTACTTTCCCCACCTTCCATCAGGGCCCACCTGTCTTAAGTACCCCGTGCCCCCCCAAAGGCTTACATCCCACCAGGGCGGATTATCAAGCCTTGGAGAGAGACACCCACAGAGGGCAAATTGCCCTTACCCTGGACACCCATGGAGGGGGAATCGCCTACCTTACCAGTACATCAGCGGCAATATGGTGACCTGTCGGTATTGTGATAGCCGGGATCCCGACGAGTGATATGCTGACCACATACCGGTGGGGTTAGAACGTCAAAGAGAAAAGTAACTGACAGAATGTGGTCTATTTACTAAGACTTGGATGGAGATAAAGTGCCAGCCAATCGGCTCCCAACTGACATTTTTCAAACCCAGACTGTGTCATGGCAGCTAGGAGCTGATTGGCTGGTACTTGATCTCCATCCAAGGCTTGGTATATAGATGTCAAAGTGTTTACCTGCAAGGTGTAACAATTCTCTCCTCAATCAAACCTCGTACATATATGGGATTCTGATAGCACTTGCAATTGGCTTACCATAAGCCTGTATCTGCTTGCTGGTGCTCATTAGCTAGATGAGTAACATAGCACCTGATGCTTCTCTAATGTTATATCACATTTGGGTTACAGGTGCCATTCCCCCAGCAGGGACACCAGATGGGAAAACTAGTGGTGGAGCAGGTGCGGGCAATGCAGCACTCTGCCTCCTACCACTAGCACTGGGCATACATTGTCAGATGTCTGTCAGACTTTGATAGCCTGGTCATACATGGATATATCAGTATATGGCCACAATATCTTGTCTCCTCTTCAGGGGAGAAACCAACTTCCCATCCTCCCCCACCCTGTGATAGAACAGGGAAAATGTTGGTAGGCTTCATCAGTGCATATATTATAACTGACTGGTACACCTCCATCTCCAACCTGCCTACTCTCCTGGAAGCAGCAGGAACCTCCCACAACCCTGGAACAATAGGCGGGTCTCCTGCATCCAAGTGATGTGGGCAGGATGGAGAGAGACTCGTCTGTATCTGCAGGTCCGTGGGGTGAGGAGGGAGTTAAAATTACACAAATTGTACAATTTTAGCCCCACACTCTTCCTGTGGACCCACAAATTGTGGGGGTGAGGCTTGATGATGTTATAGCCCGCCCCTGAAGTCTCCTGCAGCATCTCCTCTCCAGGCTGCTCCCGGAGAGGAGAAATTTAAAGTAGGCAAGTATGCTCCACCTACTCCAACCTGTTCTCCTTCTGGTACACGCTCACAGCCAGTCGTGCCGAGAGGCAGGGGGAGCAGGTACAAATTGCCTGGGCTGCTGCAGGGGTCCAAGGTGGGGACTGGGTAGCTAACTTCCCTGAGGATACCTGTACTGTGGCTAACTGGCAGTGGCGCTGCCATCTTCCCGTGATATCTTCAGGAAGATGTCACCTCACATAGAAAGCAAAGACTCTGGCACTGTGCTCTCTAGTAGCCAGTGTCCTCTTCTCAAATATCACTGGGAAGATGGCAGTGGCTGGGGAGGAGGGACCTGCTTCCAGATCAAGTACAGTAGGAAGCGTGCAGCTCCTAGCTACCATGTCACAGGCTGTCCCCTATGTTAAAATAGTGCATTCCCCTTGTGGACCACACGGGGCCACTTCACAGACCCACAATTATTTTGTTAGTCACATATTTTTATACTAATATGCATAACCATGCCCACTTAATAAGCCACACCCCCAGGTATTTACAGGGTCTCGACATGGCTCTCAACGGCACTACTCACATCTCCCCTGCTCCCCCCGCCATAGTTGCTGACATTCTTGCTGCCTCTTCCGGGAGGAGGCAGCCAAGTCGGCACAGCAAGGGATTTGGTGTCATGGAGGGGGGTTGAGGAGCAGTGGGCGTGGCTGCAAGAACGTGTTATCATGGCCCTGCCCCTGTTACACTAGATTGAGATTAAAGGTATGGGAGGGGGGGGGGGGGTCATGATGACACAAATTGAGTCATTGGTACCCCTGCTACAAGGGATATATGAGTGTTTCTCCTGGGGGTGCAGGGACATGGCTGCTGGGAGGGAGACTTTCCATCTTTTCCAGGTGGGCGGGAGGGCCACGCCATTTTCAGTAGCCTCCTGTACATTCCCGGAGAGTAGGCAAGTGTGACTCGCACGGACACACCCTCACACCGGCCCAACTTGCACGGACACACCCTCACACCGGCCCAACTTGCACGGACACACCCTCACACCGGCCCAACTTGCACGGACACACCCTCACACCGGCCCAACTCGCACGGACACACCCTCACACCGGCCCAACTCGCACGGAGCGGTTCTTGGTGCGGGCAAGCAGTGTCTGCACCCGGGGAGCTGCGGCCTGGGGGTCCGGCCGCAGGCACCGCCGCCTGCCCACACCCCGCTCCCCCGGCTGCAGCAGATGCCGTGGGCTTCCACTGCAGCCGGCTCCAGGGAAAGACACTAGAGGTCAGTATTGACCTCTAGTGTCTGTGCGGTGCTCCTATGGGAGAGACGTCATGATGAGCCGCGGCGGCCAGACAGAGCCGCGGTGGCAGTGGTCGGGAGCAAGGCAGTGGTACGTATTTTTTTTTGTGTGTGTGTGTTTGACTGGGGGCACAGCAGCAGAGGGCACAACTATTGGGGGCACAGCAGCAGAGGGCACAGCAGCAGAGGGCACAACTAGGGAGGCCAAATCCCAGGATCGGCGGGATCCTGGGATTTGGGCCCAAAAATGCTGGGATTTGAATCCTGGGATTGGAGCATCCAATCCTGGGATTCACGGGATTGCACTGCGCATGTGTGGGAGGGAGTGTGTGTAAGTAATACTACTTACACTTAGGTGGGCGGCAGCCATAGACGAACGCTGAACGCGGCGACACTTCAAATGTGGCGCCGGCCGCCAGCCAATCAGAGCTGGCGGACCGGCAGCCAATCAGGAGCGACTGCTGCGGCCGCTTCCCTGATTGGCTGCTGGTCCGCCTGCTCTGGTTGGCTGGCGGCCGGCGCTTCATTTGAAAAGCCGCCGCGTTCAGTGTGTCCATGGCTGGCGCCCACCTAATAGTAAGTGTTATTACTTACACCCAGCCTCCCTCCAGCGCCGCTACCAACCCTCCCCGCTACCTACTGTACACCCTCCCGCCCAGCTACCTACACCCTCCCGCTCAGCTACCTACATCCTCCCGCCCAGCTACCTCCACCCTCCTTCCCTTCCCTGCCGCTACCTACACCCTCCCGCACCGCTACCTACCCTCCAGTGCTGCTCCCTACACCCTTCTTTACTGATCCCTACTGCAATCCCGAATCCTGGGATTGAAAAAAACGGCTCGGGATTGGCCTCCCTAGGCACAACTATTGGGGCACAGCAGCAGAGGGCACAACTATTGGGGCACAGCAGCAGAGGGCACAACTATTGGGGGCAAAGTGACAGGGGGCACAACTTTTGAGGCAAATCTACTGGGGGCAAAGCAACAGGGGGCACAACTACTGGGGGCATAACTGTGGCCATGCCCCTCCCCTATGAAGCCACGCCCCTAGTTTTTGGTGCACGCCTTCTGCGTGCACTGTTTTGCCGCGATAGGGTGGGGGCGCCAGTGGAAACTTTCGCACTGGGCGCCACAAGGTGTAGAACCGGCCCTGACCACACTTCCCCCACACAGACACATACATACATGCATGTAAATATATATATATATTTATATATATAAATATAAACTGTATTACAAACATTAATACATGTTGCCTCAATGTCCCCACAGATGTAGCAGGCAGGGCCACACACAGTCTGTCCCCTCCAGTCTCTCTCTCTCACACACTCACACACACACGCGCGCGCACACACACATCACCACCGAAGACCAGACAAAAGTTGGGGGCGTGGCCTAATAATGGACCTCTGTGACCACACCCCTTTAATAAAAAAAAACAATTGCATGCAGCAGGGGCACCTAGGCTGGAGGCGGAGCTGTCCTAGGAGAGAAGGAGGAGGCACTGGAGTCGGGATCTGCTGCCCAGCTCCAGCGGCAGAAGTCAGGTGCCTGCAGCAGGTACTCCCGCAGTGCCGAACAGCTCTGCATCTGCTAGGACACCCAATCGGTAGTGCACAGCACAAATGCGCTCCCACTGCAAGTGCGCTGTGTGCCAGGCACACTAAGCACACACCTAGTTACGGCCCTGACTCCTACAACAGACTTGCCTACTCTCCCGGATTCTGCGGGAGACACCCGGTTTCTCGGGTAGTCCCCCGCAGCCCTAGGAAAGTGGGCAGAATGGGGAGCTAAACAGTGCTGAATCGAGGACCCGGCGGAGGGGGTGGGGCTTAACAATGCAATTATATGCTAATCGTGGCCCCGAAGCTCTGCCCATATGGAAATACCACCCTATCGCGGTATTTGCTTGTGCAGTGGGTGGAGCCTGATGATGTCATTGACCCATCGCCGCCCACCTGTTTCTCCTCTCCAAGGGCGGGATGTAGTATAAGACATCGCCGCCCCTCGCCGCCTACCGCAGCGATACTAATCGCATATGTACTAACATATGCGATTAGTATCGCAATGCGGTATAAGAGGCCCCCAGCGATGATGTCTGCCAGGGTCAGTGGGGGTCGGCGGGGGTCTCCGTCACCTCCCAGACTCGGGAGGTGACGTGTGCAGGGAGTCCCCGGGCTCCTCCTCCTCCTCCTCCCCCCTGCAGCTGGAAGGAGACAAGGCTGTGATGCGGGGGAGAAGGAGGAGGGGGGCCGCACCAGCAGCGGCTCAGGTATGCTGGGGGGAAAGGGTGGGTCGTCATGAGCGGTGCGGCGGCGGTGGTAAGAATCCCATAGACTTCTATAGGGTATCGCCATAAAAAGATGGCGATACCCTATGGTGCGAAAATGCGGCGATCGGGAGTTAGTACATATGAAAATGCGGTAAAACAGGGGTTTTACCGCATTTTCCCTTTAGTAAATCCTGCCCCAAGTATCTCCCGGAGAGGAGAGAAGAAAAGTAGGTAAGTATGTCCTACAACAAGAAATACTTATTGTGTTACTCTGGTTCATTCAAGTTTATAGGGTCCGTTTATTAAGATTGGCAGTGCGGCCCCAAGATCTAACAGCAAAATGCTCGCTTTCTATAAATCCAGGCCTCCTCTTAAACCCATCAAAAACTTCACTCCTAAGCTGTTATTTTATCCCCGTAAGCAGCATCATAATGCAGTCGGTGACTGAGGAGTTCTATGGGTATGCACATAAGATAATTTACTGTCATTGTACAAAATAACAAAATGATAAACTAGGTCACCCACATATGCATTACAATTCAGAACAGCATACTGATCAAAAACCCCCAGCCAGGTTTATTCTAACAATAATAGATTGTACAAAAACTGTCCCTATACTGGGAAGTTCTGGATAAGATACACCGAAAACGCCTTTCTGAGGGTAAAAGAGAAAACGCACTGTGATACGGTATACATTCGATTTACCGGCGGACGAGATGCTGGCTGTCATGATCCCGTCCGCCACAGTGCCAGCAGCGGGGCAAGCGCTAGGAAGCCTCTTGCGGCCTCGCTACACTCGCCATGCTGCTGGCATGGTGGCTTGCTGCGCTCACCAAAGATCGGGTGGCGTTCCCTGTCACCTGTAAAAGTGGGAATGTCTCTAGAAGCCATCTGACACCCTGAGCACATGTATTTGAAATGGAAGCATGGTCTACAGAAGGGACATTGCCTAATGGGACACGCCCATTTTCATCTCTCTGGGGGGGTGCTCAGCACTCCTGGAGATGCCAGGCTATCCTCGCACTTTGAAGATGAAGTGTAAATGCACACCGCAGCAATTCACACAACACCAGATCAGTTACAGTGCTCCCACAACTGAACACGCCCACCCCTCCCCCTTCTCCCATGAGACACTGCAGCCCCTGGATTGGATGGCAGGACGGTCCCTGGAAAGCAAGACTGTACTGCACAAAACAGGTGTGGGCATTGGTGGCTGCAGCGCCGAGCATATAGTGCATGGGGTATCCGTTTAGCAAATATAAATATACATGTTCTGATCAGGGGCAAACGCAGGATTTATTCAGGGGGGTTAAACATCCTAGTGACATTTGGTGGACCCCTTCGTTCTAAGTAAGCATTCGTTACCTCTTATACCCATAAATAAAGACACGGAGACTTGAATTTGGCAGAAAATTGCTAGCTATTTATTTGACCCTACCATAGCACACCTGTAATGAAAAGCTTTGGTTAAGATGCCAAATCAGCCGGCATATGGTGGCAGAAAAAAGAACGGCTCTATTAAACTGACGCTAACCTTAAAAGACTGCTAAAATCAAAACTATCTTAATTTAACTACAAACTATCAAAAACGGTAATAGGTGCTAGCTCCACCCCCACAATGACTTCCCACCCGGAGGGGTGCCCCATTCCGCTGCCTCCCGGTCGGGTGGTCGAGCGGCAAATAAGTCGATGGAGGTGAGTGCACCTAAACCAAATCAAACTGTAAATCACTACAGCTTACCATACAACTACAAACTGCCGTTCTTTTCCGCCAACAGCGAAAGACTCCTCCCCAGAGTCTTCGCACCGCCACCATAACCTCACCCTAACTCCTGCAACACTAGGAACAGATCCTCCAGGAAAAACATCATCCCCTCATTGGATAGGTGCACACCATCAGGCCGAAAAAGGTGACTGTCTCGGAACCGAATCCAAGGGTGGCGAACTACCTTGCCTCCGTGGGACAGCACCCACTTCGCCACCGCCCCATTCACCTTCTTTCTGGCCTCATCAATTACGCGTCCGTCCGCCACACCTCGCCAACTCAATCTTGGCACCATCAATGAGAACACCAATATGCAATTGGTCCATGCCGCGGCCACACTTGCCAGATCCTGTATCATGGCCCACCGCAACTCTAAAGACGTCCTCTTCCCCAGGTCGTTGCCACCCAGATGGACAACCAATACTCTAGGAACTCCATGCTTGCTGGCCTGACTGACTAGTCTACTCCTCAGCTCTTTCCACATCATTCCTCGCCAACCAAGCCATCTAACTCCCTGAGCCCTAGGAAACCGCTGAGCCCCAGCCGAGGCTAAAAACTTTGCGGCCCAAAAAACATACGAGTGGCCCACCACCCAAACGGTCAAGTCATCAGCAAACCAACCTGAAGAGGAGGAAAAGGGGGTAAAATTGGTTACTAAATATCTAAACTATAATTCAGTAAGTGCATTAACCTGAAGGATCTGCCAAAAATAAAAATTTTGTTTCCGAATATTGCAGAAATCTCGGCCTAGCCGATCTGCACGAGCTTCGAGCCAATTTGAAGCATAACATGAACACACAAATGGGGAAATTGAAACAAAATTTAAGAAAATAAAAAGTGGGGGGGGGGAGGGTTAAAAAAGGGGTAAAACATGTAAGAACTCAGCTGGAGGTGAAAGCGTAAAGACCTGCTGAGGGACTCTGATTAGAACAGATCAGCCGAATTGTGGATTAGAATTCAGTCCGTCAAGTCAGGCAAAAAAATCGCAAAATAACTCCAGACCCCCGCTGCCGGCTCATGCCAGCAACGGCGAGTAGCTAATCCCTGAGTAGGATAAAAAGGGGGAAGACAAACAAACGCACAACACCATAACGTACTGAACTGTACAACATGACTGAACAACTGTAATTAAAACAACAAACTACGCGCGAGCCAACATCTCACGCAACGGGGCGAATATACCGTCTGTAACTCGACGACTTCCATCGCCCCACCGCCTGGATCTCAGCCATGGAAAATCCCGCCGCCGCAGCCGACGTCGCAGCCCCTATGCGGAAGGAATGCGTCCCGAACGCAGCGGGTGGAAGGCCCAAGCTCGCAAGACAGCGACCCAGCATCCAACTAAATTGATACTTCGTCACCGGCAGCCCGTCATAATGCAGCAGCCATGACCCCCGACCGCCGGGCCGTACTGCCGCATACTGCACTGCCAAACTTACTGGGCAAATGCTCTCATCCAGTGCCGGAACCAAGGTGACCCAACGACCTCTCCCCACTTGGTCCGTCTTAGAGCGACGCAATCTGCAAAGCAAGGACCTCTCACCCACCACCACGTCCCCGACCAGCATGCGCGAATCTGCTCGCTTAGAAGGCGCCACCAATTCCGAAACCCTAAAGGCCCCGTGGTAAGCCATTGAGAACGCCAATCTGAACAACAGCGACTCAAACATGGACGATGCGACACCTCCTACCGCCCTGATGACAGCCGGCAACAAGGCCGCATCAATGGGCCGCCTCCTGTCAGGCGGCGTCGGCGCGACTCGCGCCCATCCCTTCATTGCCTTCAGCAGAATCCCACTTTTCGTCACGTAGGGGACGCCCTTTATTTTGCTGAAAAACGAAATCCCAGCCAAGTACCGGGCAACCACCGCTCTGGACCTACCCGTAACATACAGCTGCCAAATAAAAGAAAGCATCATCCGATGCCCGCTCTTACCTTGTGAATTCCGTCCTTGAACAAACTCCTCCCACTCGCTCCAGGCTTGCCTGTAAGCCGTAAGCGTAGTTGGCGCGACTGACCGCAACGCTAGACCCTCCAGTCCGGCCCGATCACCTGCCAAACATAACCGGGACAATGAAAACCATGCTCGTCGGCCTCGGGCGCCAACAAACAAAATCTTTCCCACTGCCCTCGTGATAACGCATCAGCAATTCCGTTCTCTAGCCCCGGCACGTGCTGCGCGCGGAACCACACGTTCCTACGTAGGCACGTCAACAGCAACTGCCCCAGCACCCGCAGAACGACCAGCGACTTCGCCCTCTGGTTGTTAATCGCATGCACCACACCCAGATTATCACATCTAAACAAGATGCTGCGATGAGCCAGCCGATCGCCCCATACCTCCAGCGCCACCATAATGGGGAAAAGCTCCAGAAGCAAAAGGTCCTTTGTCAAACCTTCGCGATGCCATTCCGCCGGCCACGAGGCAGCGCACCAAGATCACTCCAGATAGCAACCGAATCCAGAGGCACCCGCTGCGTCGGTGAACAACTGCAACCTAGCGCTGTCCACCATTGGGGCCTGCCATATACACACCCCGTTGAAGTCCTCCAGGAACGAGGCCCATATTGCCAAATCCCTCTTAATCTCTGAGGACAAACGCACGAAATGGTGTGGTCTGGCACACCCCGCAGTCGCCCTTTCCAGCTTCCGGCAGAAAACCCTGCCCATCGGGATTACCCGACTGCGCCTGCCGTAGTGTGACCTTACGCGACCCTACAAACCGGCAAATGGCGTCGCGGAGCTTCACCACCTTGTCCCAAGGAAGCCGACACGCTCCTTCTACTGTGTCAATCTCAATCCCCAAGATTGGCCACCGCTCCTTGGCCACCGGAACGCCGAAGTGGAAAAACAGCGCTCGGATGCTGAAAAGCAAGTCGCTGCACCGAGGTGAATTTGCCGGGCCCGCGCACAGGAAGTCATCGAGGTAATGGGCGACCCCGTGACCCCCTGATGAAGACTCCACGCACCAATGTAAAAAAGTGCTGAAACGCTTGAAAAATGAGCATGAAACGGAACATCCCATCGGCAAACATTTGTCGATGAAATACTCCGCTCCAATCCGAAAACCCATAAAACGGAATGAGTCCGGGTGTAATGGCAGCAACCGAAACGCGGACTCAACATCTATCTTAGCCATAAGGGCCCCGGTCCCGTAACCGCGGACCATCTCCAACGCCTCGTCAAACGACTGATACACCACCGAGCAATGAGCCGGCGGTATTGCGTAGTTGACCTGAATGAGCCGGAAAGCGCCTGGAGTCTTCTTGGGAACCACCCCCACCGGAGAGATGACCAAGTCATCCACCGGGGGCGATGGAAACGGTCCCCCCAACCTGACCTCCTTATCCACTTTCTCCCTCAGTACTAACGGCAAGGCTCGGGCAGACTGGAGGTTCCGCTGGGCACGCACGGACACCTCGCTCGCAACAGGCAAGCGAAACCCAAACTGAAAACCGGAAAACAAAAATTGTGCATCCTCCCTATTCGGATACAAGTCCAACCACCAGCCCATAGTCTCCAATTTAATTGGTGTTGGCGCTCTGCGAAGCGCTCCCACTCGCGGCTTGTCTGGTGTAAGGTTGTTTACCCCGGGCACCCTGCCGACCGCCTTTGAAGCAGGAGGAAGCTGGGTGGGATCCGCCGCATTGGAGGCACGAGTGTCGAAAACGACACTGCTTGCCGAAGGAACACGCCGCGTTGTTAAACGCGAAACATTTTCCTTTTGTGGCGGCACGCCCCCCTGCACGGACGGCCGACCTACCTGGCTTGGCCAATCCGCCTTCCGCGCCGGACCCTTGGGCGGACGACCCTGCGCGGTGCCCGTCCGACCCCGGCTTCCGGGGCTCCTCACCCTGTTGCGAAGCCCGAGTGACCTTGAGCCAGACCTCAACGTCCTTGAACCCAAAGTCCAGGACCTGCAATCCATCCTGCTTTTCCCTGAATTCCTGGTCGTACCTACGCCACTCCGATCCTGCAGACGTGCGCTGCATGTCATGTACGAGATGCAGGTATCGGATTATGTTCATGTGCTCGCTTGGCCTGTCCTCCAGGTAACATGCCGCGAAGACCCAAAACCCGGCCAGCCAATTATCGAAGGTACGGAATGCCTCCGTCCCAATACCCTTCTTTGCGGCCGCCGCCTTATACTCCCTCTTCGCGTCCTTCGTCAGGACGAACACATCAACGAAGTCCCCTCTGCGAATCTTCCTGCGACAGCTATCTCGAAGCCCCCGCATAACGGCAGTATATTCGCAGCGCACTACCCCGGGCAAATCACGGCGCTTCTTGGCCCTACGAGCTTCCTCACTAAGCCGCTTGCGCCTCTTCCGCCTCTTCTGCTGGCCCGCTGCCCTCTTGGCGAATTTCGTCGCCCGCTTCCTTGCCCTAGTCGTGCTACTGACTGCTGACACTTGCGACGACAGAGAAGACGAAGAGGAGGAAGAGGAAGAACCACGAGAACTAGAGCTCGTGGAGGTAGCTGATACCGACTGCACCACCTCACCTGATGCCGCCGACCCCGACATGAAATCCTCCGGCGTGGCCCAACCGCCGTCTTCCTCTTCGTATTCGGCCACCGAGGTCCCCTGTAACAGAGAAAGAAACGGGGGACCCAGCCAGCACTTGCGGCGCATGCCGCGCCCTCCGTGAGGGGGGAGTTGTCGCCGAGCACCCCTGCGCGTCCTGCCCCGGACCCTGCTCCAATTCCGCGGGGGCGCCGCCCGAGCTCCCGGCAGGCGCGTGCCACTCGCTGCGCCGCAGCAGCCCTCCGACCACCGGCCCCGCCTGCCGCCGCAGGTTCGCCGGAACTAGCAGTCGTCCTCGGGGAGTCAGCCGCTGCTAACGGCCCTAAAGCCTCCACCACAGTGGCCAGGGCCGACGCCAGCGCTCCGGAGGGGTTGCGACCCCCCCAAAACGAGCCATCGGGCCCCGATGAACCTCCCGCCGGGGCCCGCGCGCGACCACGCGCCCGCCCGGCGGCAACCGGGCACCCAACGCCCCCTGCCCCGGTGGGAAGACGGGGGCGCCCCCGTCGGCGCCTGCGCTGCCCTCACTCTCCGCCTCCGAGAACGCCACCTCCCCCTGCGATCGGGAACTATCTCCCGCCGCTAGGGGGGAGACGCCCCGGGAATAAGCCGCACGCGCCGCCGCCCTGCGGCCACTGACCCATTCCCTGTCACCCCTCCTCCCCCGCGGGCCGCTGGATTCCGGCCCCAGGGGAGTAATTAGGGGAGACCGAGAAACTCGCGGCGCCCGTCCGCGCGCGCACTGCCCCGCTGACATTGGGCACGGGTAACTACTAGAGATGAGCGGGTTCGGTTTCTCTGAAACCGAACCCGCACGAACTTCATGTTTTTTTCACGGGTCCGAGCAGACTCGGATCCTCCCGCCTTGCTCGGTTAACCCGAGCGCGCCCGAACGTCATCATGACGCTGTCGGATTCTCGCGAGACTCGGATTCTATATAAGGAGCCGCGCGTCGCCGCCATTTTCACACGTGCATTGAGATTGATAGGGAGAGGACGTGGCTGGCGTCCTCTCCATTAGAAATTAGATTAGAAGAGAGAGAGAGATTGTGCAGAGTCAGACAGAGTTTACCACAGTGACCAGTGCAGTTGTTGTTAGTTAACTTTTATTTATTTTAATATATCCGTTCTCTGCTATATCCGTTCTCTGCCTGAAAAAAAACGATACACAGCAGCAGCCAGTCACACAGTGTGACTCAGTCTGTGTGCACTCAGCTCAGCCCAGTGTGCTGCACATCAATGTATAAAAGGCAAAGCTTATAATAATTGTGGGGGAGACTGGGGAGCACTGCAGGTTGTTATAGCAGGAGCCCCCAGGAGTACATAATATTATATTAATTTAAAATTAAACAGTGCACACTTTTGCTGCAGGAGTGCCACTGCCAGTGTGACTAGTGGTGACCAGTGCCTGACCACCAGTATAGTAGTATATTGTTGTATGTATTGTATACTATCTCTTTATCAACCAGTCTATATTAGCAGCAGACACAGTACAGTGCGGTAGTTCACGGCTGTGGCTACCTCTGTGTCGGCAGTCGGAACTCGGCAGGCAGTCCGTCCATCCATAATTGTATTACAATATATACCACCTAACCGTGGTATTTTTTTTTCTTTCTTTATACCGTCGTCATAGTGTCATACTAGTTGTTACGAGTATACTACTATCTCTTTATCAACCAGTGTACAGTGCGGTAGTTCACGGCTGTGGCTACCTCTGTGTCGGCAGTCGGCAGGCAGTCCGTCCATCCATAATTGTATTATTATTATAATATATACCACCTAACCGTGGTTTTTTTTTCATTCTTTATACCGTCATAGTGTCATACTAGTTGTTACGAGTATACTACTATCTCTTTATCAACCAGTGTACAGTGCGGTAGTTCACGGCTGTGGCTACCTCTGTGTCGGCAGTCGGCAGGCAGTCCGTCCATCCATAATTGTATTATTATTATAATATATACCACCTAACCGTGGTTTTTTTTTCATTCTTTATACCGTCGTCATAGTGTCATACTAGTTGTTACGAGTATACTACTATCTCTTTATCAACCAGTGTACAGTGCGGTAGTTCACGGCTGTGGCTACCTCTGTGTCGGCAGTCGGCAGGCAGTCCGTCCATCCATAATTGTATTATTATTATAATATATACCACCTAACCGTGGTTTTTTTTTCATTCTTTATACCGTCGTCATAGTGTCATACTAGTTGTTACGAGTATACTACTATCTCTTTATCAACCAGTGTACAGTGCGGTAGTTCACGGCTGTGGCTACCTCTGTGTCGGCAGTCGGCAGGCAGTCCGTCCATCCATAATTGTATTATTATTATAATATATACCACCTAACCGTGGTTTTTTTTTCATTCTTTATACCGTCGTCATAGTGTCATACTAGTTGTTACGAGTATACTACTATCTCTTTATCAACCAGTGTACAGTGCGGTAGTTCACGGCTGTGGCTACCTCTGTGTCGGCAGTCGGCAGGCAGTCCGTCCATCCATAATTGTATTATTATTATAATATATACCACCTAACCGTGGTTTTTTTTTCATTCTTTATACCGTCGTCATAGTGTCATACTAGTTGTTACGAGTATACTACTATCTCTTTATCAACCAGTGTACAGTGCGGTAGTTCACGGCTGTGGCTACCTCTGTGTCGGCAGTCGGCAGGCAGTCCGTCCATCCATAATTGTATTATTATTATAATATATACCACCTAACCGTGGTTTTTTTTTCATTCTTTATACCGTCGTCATAGTGTCATACTAGTTGTTACGAGTATACTACTATCTCTTTATCAACCAGTGTACAGTGCGGTAGTTCACGGCTGTGGCTACCTCTGTGTCGGCAGTCGGCAGGCAGTCCGTCCATCCATAATTGTATTATTATTATAATATATACCACCTAACCGTGGTTTTTTTTTCATTCTTTATACCGTCGTCATAGTGTCATACTAGTTGTTACGAGTATACTACTATCTCTTTATCAACCAGTGTACAGTGCGGTAGTTCACGGCTGTGGCTACCTCTGTGTCGGCAGTCGGCAGGCAGTCCGTCCATCCATAATTGTATTATTATTATAATATATACCACCTAACCGTGGTTTTTTTTTCATTCTTTATACCGTCGTCATAGTGTCATACTAGTTGTTACGAGTATACTACTATCTCTTTATCAACCAGTGTACAGTGCGGTAGTTCACGGCTGTGGCTACCTCTGTGTCGGCAGTCGGCAGGCAGTCCGTCCATCCATAATTGTATTATTATTATAATATATACCACCTAACCGTGGTTTTTTTTTCATTCTTTATACCGTCGTCATAGTGTCATACTAGTTGTTACGAGTATACTACTATCTCTTTATCAACCAGTGTACAGTGCGGTAGTTCACGGCTGTGGCTACCTCTGTGTCGGCAGTCGGCAGGCAGTCCGTCCATCCATAATTGTATTATTATTATAATATATACCACCTAACCGTGGTTTTTTTTTCATTCTTTATACCGTCGTCATAGTGTCATACTAGTTGTTACGAGTATACTACTATCTCTTTATCAACCAGTGTACAGTGCGGTAGTTCACGGCTGTGGCTACCTCTGTGTCGGCAGTCGGCAGGCAGTCCGTCCATCCATAATTGTATTATTATTATAATATATACCACCTAACCGTGGTTTTTTTTTCATTCTTTATACCGTCGTCATAGTGTCATACTAGTTGTTACGAGTATACTACTATCTCTTTATCAACCAGTGTACAGTGCGGTAGTTCACGGCTGTGGCTACCTCTGTGTCGGCAGTCGGCAGGCAGTCCGTCCATCCATAATTGTATTATTATTATAATATATACCACCTAACCGTGGTTTTTTTTTCATTCTTTATACCGTCGTCATAGTGTCATACTAGTTGTTACGAGTATACTACTATCTCTTTATCAACCAGTGTACAGTGCGGTAGTTCACGGCTGTGGCTACCTCTGTGTCGGCAGTCGGCAGGCAGTCCGTCCATCCATAATTGTATTATTATTATAATATATACCACCTAACCGTGGTTTTTTTTTCATTCTTTATACCGTCGTCATAGTGTCATACTAGTTGTTACGAGTATACTACTATCTCTTTATCAACCAGTGTACAGTGCGGTAGTTCACGGCTGTGGCTACCTCTGTGTCGGCAGTCGGCAGGCAGTCCGTCCATCCATAATTGTATTATTATTATAATATATACCACCTAACCGTGGTTTTTTTTTCATTCTTTATACCGTCGTCATAGTGTCATACTAGTTGTTACGAGTATACTACTATCTCTTTATCAACCAGTGTACAGTGCGGTAGTTCACGGCTGTGGCTACCTCTGTGTCGACAGTCGGCAGGCAGTCCGTCCATCCATAATTGTATTATTATTATAATATATACCACCTAACCGTGGTTTTTTTTTCATTCTTTATACCGTCGTCATAGTGTCATACTAGTTGTTACGAGTATACTACTATCTCTTTATCAACCAGTGTACAGTGCGGTAGTTCACGGCTGTGGCTACCTCTGTGTCGGCAGTCGGCAGGCAGTCCGTCCATCCATAATTGTATTATTATTATAATATATACCACCTAACCGTGGTTTTTTTTTCATTCTTTATACCGTCGTCATAGTGTCATACTAGTTGTTACGAGTATACTACTATCTCTTTATCAACCAGTGTACAGTGCGGTAGTTCACGGCTGTGGCTACCTCTGTGTCGGCAGTCGGCAGGCAGTCCGTCCATCCATAATTGTATTATTATTATAATATATACCACCTAACCGTGGTTTTTTTTTCATTCTTTATACCGTCGTCATAGTGTCATACTAGTTGTTACGAGTATACTACTATCTCTTTATCAACCAGTGTACAGTGCGGTAGTTCACGGCTGTGGCTACCTCTGTGTCGGCAGTCGGCAGGCAGTCCGTCCATCCATAATTGTATTATTATTATAATATATACCACCTAACCGTGGTTTTTTTTTCATTCTTTATACCGTCGTCATAGTGTCATACTAGTTGTTACGAGTATACTACTATCTCTTTATCAACCAGTGTACAGTGCGGTAGTTCACGGCTGTGGCTACCTCTGTGTCGGCAGTCGGCAGGCAGTCCGTCCATCCATAATTGTATTATTATTATAATATATACCACCTAACCGTGGTTTTTTTTTCATTCTTTATACCGTCGTCATAGTGTCATACTAGTTGTTACGAGTATACTACTATCTCTTTATCAACCAGTGTACAGTGCGGTAGTTCACGGCTGTGGCTACCTCTGTGTCGGCAGTCGGCAGGCAGTCCGTCCATCCATAATTGTATTATTATTATAATATATACCACCTAACCGTGGTTTTTTTTTCATTCTTTATACCGTCGTCATAGTGTCATACTAGTTGTTACGAGTATACTACTATCTCTTTATCAACCAGTGTACAGTGCGGTAGTTCACGGCTGTGGCTACCTCTGTGTCGGCAGTCGGCAGGCAGTCCGTCCATCCATAATTGTATTATTATTATAATATATACCACCTAACCGTGGTTTTTTTTTCATTCTTTATACCGTCGTCATAGTGTCATACTAGTTGTTACGAGTATACTACTATCTCTTTATCAACCAGTGTACAGTGCGGTAGTTCACGGCTGTGGCTACCTCTGTGTCGGCAGTCGGCAGGCAGTCCGTCCATCCATAATTGTATTATTATTATAATATATACCACCTAACCGTGGTTTTTTTTTCATTCTTTATACCGTCGTCATAGTGTCATACTAGTTGTTACGAGTATACTACTATCTCTTTATCAACCAGTGTACAGTGCGGTAGTTCACGGCTGTGGCTACCTCTGTGTCGGCAGTCGGCAGGCAGTCCGTCCATCCATAATTGTATTATTATTATAATATATACCACCTAACCGTGGTTTTTTTTTTCATTCTTTATACCGTCGTCATAGTGTCATACTAGTTGTTACGAGTATACTACTATCTCTTTATCAACCAGTGTACAGTGCGGTAGTTCACGGCTGTGGCTACCTCTGTGTCGGCAGTCGGCAGGCAGTCCGTCCATCCATAATTGTATTATTATTATAATATATACCACCTAACCGTGGTTTTTTTTTCATTCTTTATACCGTCGTCATAGTGTCATACTAGTTGTTACGAGTATACTACTATCTCTTTATCAACCAGTGTACAGTGCGGTAGTTCACGGCTGTGGCTACCTCTGTGTCGGCAGTCGGCAGGCAGTCCGTCCATCCATAATTGTATTATTATTATAATATATACCACCTAACCGTGGTTTTTTTTTCATTCTTTATACCGTCGTCATAGTGTCATACTAGTTGTTACGAGTATACTACTATCTCTTTATCAACCAGTGTACAGTGCGGTAGTTCACGGCTGTGGCTACCTCTGTGTCGGCAGTCGGCAGGTATCCAATACTAGTATCCAATCCATCCATCTCCATTGTTTACCTGAGGTGCCTTTTAGTTCTGCCTATAAAATATGGAGAACAAAAAAGTTGAGGTTCCAAAATTAGGGAAAGATCAAGATCCACTTCCACCTCGTGCTGAAGCTGCTGCCACTAGTCATGGCCGAGACGATGAAATGCCAGCAACGTCGTCTGCCAAGGCCGATGCCCAATGTCATAGTACAGAGCATGTCAAATCCAAAACACCAAATATCAGAAAAAAAAGGACTCCAAAACCTAAAATAAAATTGTCGGAGGAGAAGCGTAAACTTGCCAATATGCCATTTACCACACGGAGTGGCAAGGAACGGCTGAGGCCCTGGCCTATGTTCATGGCTAGTGGTTCAGCTTCACATGAGGATGGAAGCACTCAGCCTCTCGCTAGAAAACTGAAAAGACTCAAGCTGGCAAAAGCACCGCAAAGAACTGTGCGTTCTTCGAAATCCCAAATCCACAAGGAGAGTCCAATTGTGTCGGTTGCGATGCCTGACCTTCCCAACACTGGAGGTGAAGAGCATGCGCCTTCCACCATTTGCACGCCCCCTGCAAGTGCTGGAAGGAGCACCCGCAGTCCAGTTCCTGATAGTCAGATTGAAGATGTCAGTGTTGAAGTACACCAGGATGAGGAGGATATGGGTGTTGCTGGCGCTGGGGAGGAAATTGACCAGGAGGATTCTGATGGTGAGGTGGTTTGTTTAAGTCAGGCACCCGGGGAGACACCTGTTGTCCGTGGGAGGAATATGGCCGTTGACATGCCAGGTGAAAATACCAAAAAAATCAGCTCTTCGGTGTGGAGGTATTTCACCAGAAATGCGGACAACAGGTGTCAAGCCGTGTGTTCCCTTTGTCAAGCTGTAATAAGTAGGGGTAAGGACGTTAACCACCTCGGAACATCCTCCCTTATACGTCACCTGCAGCGCATTCATAATAAGTCAGTGACAAGTTCAAAAACTTTGGGTGACAGCGGAAGCAGTCCACTGACCAGTAAATCCCTTCCTCTTGTAACCAAGCTCACGCAAACCACCCCACCAACTCCCTCAGTGTCAATTTCCTCCTTCCCCAGGAATGCCAATAGTCCTGCAGGCCATGTCACTGGCAAGTCTGACGAGTCCTCTCCTGCCTGGGATTCCTCCGATGCATCCTTGCGTGTAACGCCTACTGCTGCTGGCGCTGCTGTTGTTGCCGCTGGGAGTCGATGGTCATCCCAGAGGGGAAGTCGTAAGCCCACTTGTACTACTTCCAGTAAGCAATTGACTGTTCAACAGTCCTTTGCGAGGAAGATGAAATATCACAGCAGTCATCCTACTGCAAAGCGGATAACTGAGGCCTTGGCATCCTGGGTGGTGAGAAACGTGGTTCCGGTATCCATCATTACTGCAGAGCCAACTAGAGACTTGTTGGAGGTACTGTGTCCCCGGTACCAAATACCATCTAGGTTCCATTTCTCTAGGCAGGCGATACCGAAAATGTACACAGACCTCAGAAAAAGAGTCACCAGTGTCCTAAAAAATGCAGCTGTACCCAATGTCCACTTAACCACGGACATGTGGACAAGTGGAGCAGGGCAGGGTCAGGACTATATGACTGTGACAGCCCACTGGGTAGATGTATGGACTCCCGCCGCAAGAACAGCAGCGGCGGCACCAGTAGCAGCATCTCGCAAACGCCAACTCTTTCCTAGGCAGGCTACGCTTTGTATCACCGCTTTCCAGAATACGCACACAGCTGAAAACCTCTTACGGCAACTGAGGAAGATCATCGCGGAATGGCTTACCCCAATTGGACTCTCCTGTGGATTTGTGGCATCGGACAACGCCAGCAATATTGTGTGTGCATTAAATCTGGGCCAATTCCAGCACGTCCCATGTTTTGCACATACCTTGAATTTGGTGGTGCAGAATTTTTTAAAAAACGACAGGGGCGTGCAAGAGATGCTGTCGGTGGCCAGAAGAATTGCGGGACACTTTCGGCGTACAGGCACCACGTACAGAAAACTGGAGCACCACCAAAAACTACTGAACCTGCCCTGCCATCATCTGAAGCAAGAAGTGGTAACGAGGTGGAATTCAACCCTCTATATGCTTCAGAGGTTGGAGGAGCAGCAAAAGGCCATTCAAGCCTATACAATTGAGCACGATATAGTAGGTGGAATGCACCTGTCTCAAGTGCAGTGGAGAATGATTTCAACGTTGTGCAAGGTTCTGATGCCCTTTGAACTTGCCACACGTGAAGTCAGTTCAGACACTGCCAGCCTGAGTCAGGTCATTCCCCTCATCAGGCTTTTGCAGAAGAAGCTGGAGGCATTGAAGAAGGAGCTAACACGGAGCGATTCCGCTAGGCATGTGGGACTTGTGGATGCAGCCCTTAATTCGCTTAACAAGGATTCACGGGTGGTCAATCTGTTGAAATCAGAGCACTACATTTTGGCCACCGTGCTCGATCCTAGATTTAAAGCCTACCTTGGATCTCTCTTTCCGGCAGACACAGGTCTGCTGGGGTTGAAAGACCTGCTGGTGACAAAATTGTCAAGTCAAGCGGAACGCGACCTGTCAACATCTCCTCCTTCACATTCTCCCGCAACTGGGGGTGCGAGGAAAAGGCTCAGAATTCCGAGCCCACCCGCTGGCGGTGATGCAGGGCAGTCTGGAGCGACTGCTGATGCTGACATCTGGTCCGGACTGAAGGACCTGACAACGATTACGGACATGTCGTCTACTGTCACTGCATATGATTCTCTCAACATTGATAGAATGGTGGAGGATTATATGAGTGACCGCATCCAAGTAGGCACGTCACACAGTCCGTACTTATACTGGCAGGAAAAAGAGGCAATTTGGAGGCCCTTGCACAAACTGGCTTTATTCTACCTAAGTTGCCCTCCCACAAGTGTGTACTCCGAAAGAGTGTTTAGTGCCGCCGCTCACCTTGTCAGCAATCGGCGTACGAGGTTACATCCAGAAAATGTGGAGAAGATGATGTTCATTAAAATGAATTATAATCAATTCCTCCGCGGAGACATTGACCAGCAGCAATTGCCTCCACAAAGTACACAGGGAGCTGAGATGGTGGATTCCAGTGGGGACGAATTGATAATCTGTGAGGAGGGGGATGTACACGGTGATATATCGGAGGGTGAAGATGAGGTGGACATCTTGCCTCTGTAGAGCCAGTTTGTGCAAGGAGAGATTAATTGCTTCTTTTTTGGGGGGGGTCCAAACCAACCCGTCATATCAGTCACAGTCGTGTGGCAGACCCTGTCACTGAAATGATGGGTTGGTTAAAGTGTGCATGTCCTGTTTTGTTTATACAACATAAGGGTGGGTGGGAGGGCCCAAGGATAATTCCATCTTGCACCTCTTTTTTCTTTTCTTTTTCTTTGCATCATGTGCTGATTGGGGAGGGTTTTTTGGAAGGGACATCCTGCGTGACACTGCAGTGCCACTCCTAGATGGGCCCGGTGTTTGTGTCGGCCACTAGGGTCGCTAATCTTACTCACACAGCTACCTCATTGCGCCTCTTTTTTTCTTTGCGTCATGTGCTGTTTGGGGAGGGTTTTTTGGAAGGGACATCCTGCGTGACACTGCAGTGCCACTCCTAGATGTGCCCGGTGTTTGTGTCGGCCACTAGGGTCGCTAATCTTACTCACACAGTCAGCTACCTCATTGCGCCTCTTTTTTTCTTTGCGTCATGTGCTGTTTGGGGAGGGTTTTTTGGAAGGGCCATCCTGCGTGACACTGCAGTGCCACTCCTAGATGGGCCCGGTGTTTGTGTCGGCCACTAGGGTCGCTTATCTTTCTCACACAGTCAGCTACCTCATTGCGCCTCTTTTTTTCTTTGCGTCATGTGCTGTTTGGGGAGGGTTTTTTGGAAGGGACATCCTGCGTGACACTGCAGTGCCACTCCTAGATGGGCCCGGTGTTTGTGTCGGCCACTAGGGTCGCTAATCTTACTCACACAGCTACCTCATTGCGCCTCTTTTTTTCTTTGCGTCATGTGCTGTTTGGGGAGGGTTTTTTGGAAGGGACATCCTGCGTGACACTGCAGTGCCACTCCTAGATGGGCCCGGTGTTTGTGTCGGCCACTAGGGTCGCTTATCTTACTCACACAGCGACCTCGGTGCAAATTTTAGGACTAAAAATAATATTGTGAGGTGTGATGTGTTCAGAATAGGCTGAAAATGAGTGTAAATTATGTTTTTTGAGGTTAATAATACTTTGGGATCAAAATTACCCCCAAATTCTATGATTTAAGCTGTTTTTTAGGGTTTTTTGAAAAAAACACCCGAATCCAAAACACACCCGAATCCGACAAAAATAATTCGGTGAGGTTTTGCCAAAACGCGTTCGAACCCAAAACACGGCCGCGGAACCGAACCCAAAACCAAAACACAAAACCCGAAAAATTTCAGGCGCTCATCTCTAGTAACTACACTCCGGTGCTCATAATGCCCCACCACTTGTGCCTCCTGCCTGCCCCTTAATGCTCCCCTCACTGATAAACCTCTCCTGCCTCCCCGGCCCCCGCCGGACTCCGGCTGCCGGGGAGTTAACGGCAGTGAACAGGGGGACAACAGGGCTGGCGGCGCCGGAGGCAGGCGTGGGCGCGCGCGCACCTCGTGCGCGCTTCCCACTGGTCTCCGTCCCAGCTCTCCCGCTCGCCGCACTAAACATACCCGCCGCGCGAGGCCCCGAAGCAAGCCCCGCGCGGCGAGCCACCGACCCCCGCCCGGCTTCCACCCCCCGCCCGGCACTCAGCTCCGGCCGCGGCAAGGGGGGAGAGACAGGGGCCGCCTGTGCAGGAGGCCACAGACACTACTGAGCCTTATTTTGACTTGTTTTAAGGACATTACATCAAAGTTGGATCAGCCTGTAGTGTGTTTTTCCATTTTAATTTTGAGGGTGACTCCAAATCCAGATCTCCATGGGTTAATAAATTTGATTTCCATTGATAATTTTTGTGTGATTTTGTTGTCAGCACATTCAACTATGTAAAGAACAAAGTATTTAATAAGAATATTTCATTCATTCAGATCTAGGATGTGTTATTTTAGTGTTCCCTTTATTTTTTTGAGCAGTGTATAAAATGCCGGCTGTCGGAATCCCGCCGCTCAGGAGATGGACACCAGAATCCCGACAGCCGGTGAAATATTGAACAAAATCCCGACATCCACAGGGTATTCCACTCGGTTGGTGGGTCCAAGCCACCAACCGAGTGGGAATATAACATGTGGCGAGCGGAGTGAGTCACCGGGTCCGAAGCGGTATTTATACACATGTATAAATACACACACACACACACACACACACACACACACACATACACGTACGTTACGGCGGCACTCCAAGAGGACTTTCACTCAATCAGGAATAAAGAGACAAACGCCCCTGTCCAATGTTAACGTTTCAGTCTTATTGACTTTCGTCAGAACAAAGTGTGGATTAAACAAAACATACCTTTATACCTTGCCATTCCCATCCCCGCGTCTCCAGGTGCGGCACTCAGGTGGATCCGACTTAACGTATCGCCCCACGTGTGCGGCGCGCTCCCTATCCCTGCCCGGCGCCAGTCACCTCTCATTGTCCCCGGCCTGTCCGCTCGGCGGGTCCGGATGACGTCATCCCGCACACGCATGCCACGTTTCCTTGTCCGTCCCAATGCCGGTTGCCTTGGAGACATAAACACAAAACAAACTCATCACCTTATGTGAATACAAAACCAGAAAATACTGAATAAAACATACAATAGTACAACATCAAATCAATAGAGCCATATGGGTACACTAAATACACAGCAACTAGACACATTGTCTAATTAAACAATTTTTATACAAGTTTACTCAAAGTGTAGACCACATGATGATATGATATTATAAGAAGCAATGGAGCCCCAACTGCTCATTCAGTCCTGCCGGGACTAAAGTGTTCAGCCGGTGGATCCATTTAGCTTCTCTTTTCAGGAGGGCTAGATTTCTGTCACCACCTCTGATGTTAATGGGTTGCTGATCGATAATTTTGTATCTGAGGGAAGCTAAATTATGTTTAAAGGTTTTAAAGTGTCAGGCTACTGGTTGAGCTTGTGGATTGCCCTCCAGAGCAGCTCGGATGGCAGATCGATGCATCGCCATCCTTTCACGGAACTGCCTGGAAGTTTTTCCAATGTAATATAACCCACACGGGCACCTAATAAAATAAATTACATGGGTACTAGTACAAGTGAGTACTTTGTCGATTTTTATAATTTTACCTGTATGGGGATGTGGGAACCCCGTGCCTGTCTCCATATAGCTGCACGTTGTACAGCCAACACATTTGTAACAACCTGGTTTTCTAGATAGAAATGTTGTTACAGGTTTTGGTTTATATCCCGATATGTCATTGTGAACCAACATATCTTTTAGATTCTTATTGCGGGTGTAGGAGGGCAACAACCGTTCTGATTTCAGCATCGGCAGATCTCTATCCGAAGTAATAATCGCCCAACTGCGTTTCGCTATTCTGTTAATATCCTTGCTAATAGAGCTATACTTTTGAACAAAAGGAATTTTGTGTGACATAGCCACAGATTTTGGTTGAGAGCTCTGTAGTACCTCATTCCTCTTCATACCAAGTACTTTCTCCTTGGTGGCCATTAGCATAGACCAGTCATACCCTCTGGCTTTAAAGTCTAGGGCTATCTTCATAATTTCTACCTCTGTTTGTACTACATTATCTGAGATACGGTGGATCCTTAAAAATTGAGAATAAGGTAGGCTATATTTAGTCGCTGGTGGATGGAAACTTGATGCCTGTAGAACGGTATTTTTGTCAGTTGGTTTTTTATATAAATTCGTGTGTATGTACCCATCTCTGATGGAGATTTCTACATCCAGGTAATTTACCTTTATATTACTCACATTAGCGGTAAATTTGATGTTCTCATCAGCTATATTGATTTTTTCTAACAATCCATGTAGAGCTAATTCAGTGCCCTGCCAAATTAAGAACAAATCATCTATGTATCTTACAAAAAAGATGATGTTCTTAGATACTTCTCTGTCCGAAAAGAACATATCCCTCTCCACTTCAAACATAAAGCAGTTGGTGAATGCTGGAGAAACACAGCTTCCCATAGCACAGCCCTGACATTGCTCAAACCACTCGTTATCAAACAGAAAATAATTTTTGACCAGAGTTAATCATAATAAATCAATAAAAAACATTACATCAGGACCATTATACTGAGGAGAACTAGATAAAAGTCTCCTGGTCGCCTCTACACCTCTCCCATGGGGGATATTGGTGTAGACTGGCTAACCACATCTAGAGTGCATAGTAGACAATCAGTAGGTACTTTAGATAATGCATTCAATTTATTAATTAAGCTTGTCGTATCTTTCAAGTATGTTGCTTGTGCTTGTATAACCGGCTGAAAATAATAGTCCAGAAATTGTGAAACTTTGTAGAAAACAGAGTCCCTAGCGGAAATAATGGGTCTTCCAGGCGGATTAACCGGGTCCTTGTGTATTTTTGGAATCAAATAAAAGACCGGAGCTACCGGATGATCCTGTACTAAAGCGTCCTGTATTTCTGCAGAGATGATCCTGTCATTTACCGCAGACTGCAGTGATGCTTTAAGTTCTTTGTTATACTTTTCCGTAGAGTCCCCTGGAAGTCGTCTGTACACATTAGAGTCCATTAACTGCCGATATGCCTCATTTTTGTAGTCAATTAAGTCCTGAACTACAATGCCGCCACCCTTGTCCGCAGAGCGGATTACTATCATTGAATCTTTGCTTAATCTGGTTAAGGCATCTATTTCACCCTTAGTTAGATTATCCTGGGGGTGAGATGATTTTTTTGACAGTTCCTTGACCTCAGATTCCATTACTCTAGCGAAACATTTGAGGGAGGCATTATTCGTGTTTGGATCAAAACGTGAGGTTTTTTAAAAATTTTTTGGAACATCTGATTTCTCAGGTGTTGATGGCTGGTTGTCAAAGAACTCTTTCAGACGAAGTCGTCTATTTACTTTGTGTGAATCTATTTTCCACTGAAATTCATCAAACTTCTGTACTGGAATGAATGACAATCCTTTATTAAGTAAAGACAGTTCATCCGACGTTAAGGATTTGGACGACAAGTTGAAAACTATGTTGTTTTCTTTCCCTTCGTTCCTTTTTTCGATTCTTTTGTGCTGCCCGCCGCGCCTCGTGCGTTGTCTTTTTTTACACCGCGCATTGCTCGTGTGTTCACCCCTAAAGGGGGTTTACCAGTGTTGGAAGTAGTTGGAATATCGCTATCACTGGTGGAGGTGTAATCGCCGCTTGATGATTCCTGGCCTGGCCTCAATCTTGATCTCTGTCTATATTTACGTCTAAACTGAGGTTTTCCGTCTGGGTTATTGGCCCATGTATAGACTCGTCCCTCCTTGTAGTCTGTCTGTACTGTTGTCAACTTTTGCCATTTAAAGTTAACCAGCTCTTGTCGATATGCCTCAACTTGTGTCGTAAGTTTTTCCATCCATTAATTTTCAGTATCAGATTGTAATTTGGTTAGATGTATGTTCTCAAATACTACAATCATTTCTTTGATTAACTTCATTTCTCTCGCAGATTCTTCTATCACCAGAAGAATTAAATCTAAGGAACATTTGTTCAAAATTCCTATCCATTTGCGGCAAAAGTCCACATTATATTTTCCAATCGTTGGCATATTTCTGATTCTAAACCCTCTTGGGATTTGGCGTGTACGATGATAATCAGATAAGGTGACTCCGTGCATGAAAAAATCAGTTTGCTTTTTGTGCAAACGTAGTAGTTTGGCAAATAGTTGCTCATTGCTTTCTGCCCCACCTGGGGTGGCCAAATCCTCCTTAAACCTTATGCTTTCTGCAACAGCATCTGAAAATGACCAGACATCGCACGCAGCTACATCAATGTGTCTAAACCCACTTGGCTCCATAGGTTCATTGTTGGACGACATTTATAACACCTCCGTGCGTGTACAATCAATGTGCAACAAGGATACTGATGGAAAGTATAATACAATAATTAATGGTGGTGCCTTGTAGATACCAAACCTGGGTGGTTCTCACATATAGTGTCAACTCACTGACAGATGGTTATATACTGTATATATATATCAGACACATATATAAATACACACACACACACACACACACACACACACACACACACACACACACACATATATATATCATACACATTCATAGTACATACATACACACTTCATGTACAGTACAAATATATGCAAATGAAGGGGGAATAAAACAATTAACAAGTACACCAACTGCCCCAGCAACATCTCCCCCCCCCCCCCCCCTTACCCCGTCACTTGGCGCGGTCCCGATGGTCCGTGCTGTGTTACCGATATGGTGCTGAAACTGCCGCTGGAGCCGGACACGGGCAGCATCCCCCTGGATTTTCTGGCCGCATTCCACCACCACTTGCTATATGGGGAAGCTGCTGACGTCACTGTGTGCCCTCACATAATTATAAATGTATATATATATATATATATATATATATAATATAGACATCCACAACATAAGAGGTAGCACTCAGAGGCTTGCAATCAGTCTATTTGGATACACGTTTTTCACTTGATTGCAAGCCTTTAAGTGCAGCCTCTTATGTTCTGTATGTCTGGTGGGATGACAGCAGGGCCAGGGAACCCTTTTAGGGCTTCAGGAGTGTCGGGACTGTGTGTTCTGTCAGGAGGGAGGGAGCTGCTGTACCTGAGCTTCCAGCAGCTCCCCCCCCCCCCCCCCCCACATCTTCCACCCCCCCCCCCTCCCCGGACTTTCACTATTTCACTATGCAGAGAGAGCTACGGCGGTCGCGATCGCGGCTTTTGCCGAGATGGAGACAATGCTGTCTCCTTCTCAGTAAAAAACACATTTGGCTCATCAGGGGGGGTTTACAGGTACTCAGAAACCCCCCCCTGCGTGCGCTACTGCTGATGTATGTAATATATGTGCTGGCTGGTTTCCTCTGTGGTTGGCAGAGCTGTGTGCATCAGGTGCCATGTGGCAGGACCACAGGAGTGCAGAGGAAACTCCTGGTGGGCTTCACTACCTGGGGGCCCACCTCATCTTCCAGAGAACAGGTTCCAGACTGTGCATTTGAATTACATTAAGGGGCTAATTCAGTAAGGATAGCAAATTCTGCTAATCAGCAGAATTTGCTATCCTTTTGCTCCATGCTGGGGCCACCCAGCATACTGACTGGTGCCTCCCCCCCTTCGACAAGTAGAAATTGCGATCGATTTGCAATTTCTGCTTGTCAGCAGAAACTAAAGATGACTCCCGCCGATGCAGCTTAGCTGCGGCCGCAGGAGTCTCGGCGCCATTTTACCTGTCACGGCGGCTGCGTGTGATGTCACGCAGCCGCCACGACCACTCCCCCGATACGCCCCCATTCGCGTTGCACCGCCCACCGCTTGGGTCGCCCCTCCCCCGCAACGCTCCATCTCCTCCCTGGAAACGGAGCGTTGCCGTCCCACCTCCAGCCCCACGATCACCTCTGCCTGATTGACAGGCAGAGGCGATCGCATTTTCTGCGGCCCCCCGCAGAAAGTGCATGCAAATGTGCAGTACGGGCTCATGTGCATGCACTTTCTGTATAATAGGGCACTCAGAATTGTAGAAAAACACAAAAAAATTATTTATTTTCACCCAAGCTGGGCACTTTGTAAACAAGTCCCAAAGAATGGTGACCCAGCATCAATATAGAATAAATTCACATACATCCATAATAGCAATTTGATATGCTTGTAAAAAATTAAATACTCATATTTGTAGAAAAAAGAAGAAGATGAATTGGTCACTGATTGGCCTCTCTCTATATATATATATATTTATCAAGGTGCCCAGACCATGCACTCTATTGGTTAGACAAACCTCTGTAGTGGCTGGCCACACCCTCTCTGGAGACTGGCCACACCCTTAAATATGATCCCCTACCACTGCATTCCTCTGTGGGCTATTCATGCCCCAGTCCGACACTGATGATGACAGACTTCTGTAAAGCTAGCCAATAGGAGTCTGGGGATGGGCTTAGGAGGAGTATATGAAGCTACCGGGTGCCACACGGCGCCTTATGCACACAGCACTGCCGATCCCCGGGGGGAACCAGCCAGCACATATATTACATACTGTACATCAGAAAATATATTTGTGCTAAGCAGTTCCCCCCCTGCACTATGTGGTCAGCGCTTCAGCCACTGGTTGTGGGGTATACGTAAGTTGCATCACAACTTTTTAAAAGTTCCTCTGCAGCCATTGTTCGCATGACTGCAGATAGTAAGTCCTACTTCTTCAGTACTTTAGAGTCCTGTGATGATTTGCACACAGACCACTTTACAGTATTCATGAGCAACAAAGTGCCAAATTAGCAAAACAGGCCTTTTCAGAGCACCTGTCCATTGTGACATGATACAGTATGTAATACTGTCTTGGAGTAATTCTTGACTCCTCCCTCTCCTTCAAACCACACATTCAGCACCTCTCGCAAATCTGCCGTTTTCATCTAAAAAATATTTCCAGGATCAGACCCTTTCTGACCCAGGATGCTACTAAGACTCTTATCCACTCACTGGACATCTCCAGACTGGACTACTGTAATCTCCTCCTGACTGGCATTCCTGACAAATACCTCTCTCCACTCCAATCTATCCTCAATGCTGCTGCCAGGCTCATTTTCCTCACGGACTACGTCTACCTCTTCTCTCTTACAAAACCATCACTGGTTCCCCTTCCCTTTCAGAATCCATTTCAAGCTTCTCACACTCACTTACAAAGCCCTCACCCACTCCTCTCCCATCTACATCTCTGACCTTATCTCCCTTTATACTCCCACCCATCCTCTTCGCTCTGCTAATGCACGCTGACTCTCCTGCCTACTGATTACTTCCTCCCACTCCTACCTCCAAGATTTCTCACGTGCTGCTCCATTTCCCTGGAATTCCCTACCTCTCCCCCTCAGACTCTCCACCTCACTACAAAACTTCAAACGGGCTCTTAAGACCCACTTCTTTACCAAATCCAGACAAAGCTCATCCTAACCATCTGTTCCACGCTCTCTATGTACCCCGTCTGTGTCACCCCCATCTGTCTACCCCTCCCCTTTAGAGTGTAAGCTCTCACGAGTAGGGCCCTCTTCCCTCATGTGCTTATCCTTTTTCTTACTTTAATAATCTTCAACTGCACCACATCCAGCAGTCTTCTGCCACTTGATACTTATTCCAGTGTCATCTGCTGATGTAGCTATGTTTATTTACCCTGTACTTGTCCTATACTGTCATCAACTGTAAGGGGATGCGGTCAACATCCCGCTGGACGGGATCCCGGCGGTCGAAATACCGACGCCGGAATCCCTACCGCCACAATCCCGACATATTCTTCCTCCGTGGGTGTCCACGACACCCATAGAGGGAGAATATAATAGTGTGCCGAGCGTAGCGAGGCACCGTGCCCGCAGCGTGGCGAGCGAAGCGAGTCCGCAAGGGGCTGCGTTCTGCTCGCCACCCCTGTCGGGATTGTGTGGTCGGGATTCCGGCGTCGGTATTTTGACCGCCGGGATCCCGTCCAGCGGGATTACGTACTGATCCCACTGTAAATTGCTGTTTTCCTGTTTTTGATTATTCGTTTATGTACTCTGTAATTGGGCGCTGCGGAACCCTTGTGGCGCCATATAAATAAAGGATAATAATAATAATAATACTGGATATACTATAGGTAGGATATCTCAATGGGTCATTCAATATACTGTATCTTATGCTGTATACTGATTTTATATATGTTTCTTAGATGGACGATCACCCTTAAAATTGACGGAGTATCTCCGAGATGAATTAGAATTTTATAGGAGTGAATTTGATATTTTATGACACTAGACATAAAATCAATAAAACTTCCCCAAGCAAAAAAAAAAAAGCCTTTGATTTGTATTTTTTTAAGTAGGAACAATTCAACCAAGTCCATTCAAAATGAAAAAGTAATTTGTGAAAATGTTTATGGTTGGGGGGAAATTCTGAATTCACATCTGCACCGGCTGAGCTCATCAATAATACTTTTGTTGCCATCTATCATTTGGAGAGATACAGGTACTACGCTCATTTGAGGTTTGGGGGGGGGGGTATAATTAATTAAAGAGGCATATTGTTATATCTGCTGCATATAGGCCCTCGTCCAGCATCAGCAGCAGTCTTACTACATTAGCAAAATTGCAACTGCCGGCGATCGCATGCTGGGGACCGCCCAGCACAAGGCAAGGCCGCCCGACATGCTAATGGTGGGCAGCGATGTGATTGCAATTATATTGTGATTGCATTGCTGATTAAGGGAAGCTCCCCTGCCTGCACAGCCTGGCTGCGAAAACAGTTGGGCCGCCACCATTTTCCGTGTTGCAGTGCCTGCGCATGACGTCACGCATCCACCCCGTACCCGTTCCCATTTTTACCAGCACCCCCCTGCAATGCCACATCGCCATCCCTGCAATGCTGCGTCGCCGCCCTGTCAATGCCTGTGTCTGTCAATCAGGAAGAGGCGTTCTCATCAATGCGATGCAAATGCATTGCCAGGTCCGAGCATGCGCAGATCGGTCACTGCACGTGTGCACTCATTAGGAAATGGGCAGTATGCGATCGCATCTCAGATGTACTGAATAGGGCCATTAGCGTTATCTACGTGTATATCCCGCATACAGGGTTAAAAAGAGACATCAGTGGCATGACATTTGAGGAATGTACAGAAGTGGTAAGACTAATGATGAATCTGCAATGTGGAGGCAGGCAACCACCATGCTAAATATTTTTTTTTAAATCCCAATACAGATATGATCAGGTCGCATTGTATGCCCTGGGCAAAGCAATGCACTGGCGCTCCCACTCACCCTTTCATGGGCATCCTGCGCTCCCGCTCCATCTCTCCACATGAACCCTGGTACAGTGAATGGCTGTCAGTATTCTTTGGTGAACAGCTCCAGCCATCCACCTTTCAGCATACTGACAGCCATTCTGTGTCTGGCTGCAGGCTTGGAGACCGGTTGAGAATGCTGCCTGTCCACTCAGATTGTGTGACCACCACCCACCCCTGCTTGAAGGCCCCTAGAATTGTGGGGTTCTGAGCAGCTGCCCAGTGTGCCTTTATGGTAAGATGGCCCTGTATCCGATGTTAGTGAAGAGCAGGCATTCCCAAACTCGGTCTTCAAGGGACACTAACGGTGCATATCCAGACTGCAGCATAGGTAGTTAAACAAATAACTGAGGTACTAATTACGTCACCTGTGCTAAAGCATGGATATTGCTAAAACCTGGACTGTTAGTGTGCTTTAAGGACCAAGGTTGGGAATGCCTGGTATAGAGGCAAGGAGCCTGTGGCACTCCAGATGCTATGGAACTACACATCCCAGCCAGGGCCAGTTCTACACCTTGTGGCGCCCAGTGCGAAAGTTTCTACTGGCGCCCCCCCGCTGCAAAACAGGGGCGTGGCTTCATAGGGGAGGGTCGTGGCCACAGTTATGCCCCCAGTAGCTGTGCCCCCAGATTTGCCCCAAGTAGATTTGCCCCCAGTAGTTGTGCCCCCAGTAGTTGTGCCCAAGCAGCTGTGTCCCCAGTTAATTTGCCCCCAGTAGCTGTTCCTCCTGTAGCAGTGCCCCCTGTAGTTGTGCTCCTAGTAGTTGTGCCCCCTGCAGCTGTGCCCCTTGTAGCAGTGCCCCCTGTAGTAGTGCCCCCTGTAGTAGTGCCCCCTGTAGCTGTGCCCCCAGTTGATTTGCCCCCAGTAGCTGTTCCCTCTGTAGCAGTGCCCACAGTATGTGCCCCCTGTAGTTGTGCCCCTTGTAGCTGTGCCCCCTGTTTGTGCCCCCAGTAGTAGTGCCCCTTGTAGCTGTTCCCCCAGTAGTAATGGCCCCAGTATGTGCCCCCTGTAGTAGCTGCGCTTTGAAACCCTAAAAGAAAAAACACAATACTTACCAGCCTCGCTCCTGCTTCCGGACCGCTGCTGCCGCTGTCTCCGGGCGCCGGCTCCTCTCCATGGGAGAGACGTCATGACGTCTCTCCCATAGCATCGTCGCACTGACATTAGGGGTCAATTTTGACCTCTAGCGTGAGTCAGCGACACCGGCTGTAGCGGGCGCACACGACGCTCGCTGCAGCCGGGGGCCGGGAGCCGGGGAGCGGAGGATAATTAGTAGTGGCTCTTGCCACAGCGGCGGCGCCCTCAGGGTAGCGGCGCCCCAGGCAAAAAGCCTGCTTGCCCATGGCAAGAGCCACTACTGATCCCAACATACCTTGCCACATGTTTGCTGTTAGAGCATGCTAAAACAGTGGCAGGGCATGTTGGGATGTGTAGTTTTGCAGCAACTAGAGTGCCACCATTTCTTAACCCTGTTCTGTCTCTGTGGAAATGTGTGGGTAGATTTCTAGCCAGTGGACAGAGCAGTTCTCACTTTTGTGAAGTCACACGGCCCCTGCGCTAGTAATTAGTAATGCATAGAAATGGTTAGTCTATCACTGAGAGGTGATATTACTCATCTGCCATCGGTTAAATGGCTATGAAACTTATACAGATTAAAAATCTAGATTGTGCTGCAACGGCAGATATAAGGAAACATGACTGTTATGAATATACTAATGATGCATGGCATGCCAGGTTTTCCAAGCTGCCTTCAAACGTGGGTTGTCAGTGAACTCCTTAGGGATCCCTTGTTTGCGAAGATAGAAGGAGACAGTAAAGGTCATGTCCAACAAGAAAGATTGCTGTAGTTCAAGAATGCCATACTTGTCCTTATGCTGCCAGACTCTGATATATCTCGCAGTCCCTGCCTATCTGCATAATTTCACATTAGGAAAATGCATCACACTCTCTGATGAGTCCTAGAACGGTGTCTTTTAGCCTCCCAGAGACACTGCAGATATTCTTTATTTACCGAGAGCGTAATGGGCAGATTGGTAAAGGATACAAGAAAGTAGGTATACTGTATATAAGCCTGCTATCTCCTTTCTGAACACCTGGTGGTGCCAGAGCCAGATTGGGCAGCACAATTCTAGGGGCCTTTGAGTATTGGAAGTATTTGTGAGCAACATGCTGATTGATAGATGGCTGGAGTTATCTACCAATCAGAGTGCAGTATTCTCTATCTGCCTCCCAGCCTGCTGCCAAACAGAGAATGGCTGTCAGTATGCTGATTGGCGGAGCTATCCACCAATCAGAGGGCTGACAGCCATTATTTGTTTGGAAGCTTGTGCAGAGATGGCGTGGGAACGCACAAAGAGTAAATTATGATAGATTTGTATAAAAGTATTCCTGTGAATGAGTGGATAGGGTCCCCAGTGCATTGCTTTGCCCAGGGCATACAGTGCTGTTAAGACAACTCTGGGTGGCACATGCCAATAATTACCTGCCAAAATCCCTACACAGGGTCAAAGTGCATGGAAATAAAGAAGCAAACTGACTATACAATCACACGTGAAAATAAACTGACCTTTACGAAGTTCCTATACTGAAGAATTACATTTCCATTGTACTGATTCATTTGAACTCACAATATGCTATTAGTTTTGGTTCCGGCTTCAACCAGAGAGAGGTTGCGCAATATTATTATTTATAACATACACCTCATACGGAATGTAGTCAAAACCGTTCAGGGTACCGACGCCAGAACCTCAACAGCTGGTATTTTGCCGATGGTTGGAATACCGACACCCACCCCTAATTCACACTCTGATGGTGGGTCCATGCCACCAACTGAGTGGGAATAGAATCTGTGGTGAGCAGAGCTCGCAATACGGCCCGATGCGTTGCGAGCAAAGCGAGACCGCGAGGGTACTCGCTGCCGGTATTCTGGCAGACAGGATTCCGCTGTCTGTATACTGAAAGCAAGCATCCCGTCTGCTGGTATTACATACCAGATCCTCTCATACAGATGTGTCCTCTTATATCTAGTATCCATACACCATGAAGCGCACCCTGCTACTTGTGTCCTGCCACGTCGCTGCTTGGTGTCCTAAGTCACATCATGCTGTATTAAGTCGCATTGTATTGAGATGCCTGAAAAGCCAGAGAGTGTACCACAACTTTCTGTCCACCAGATGTCGCTTTTCCTGAACTGTACTGCACATGCGTCAAATAGTCAATGAAGTTTCTGTAGCACCACCTGCTGATTGGCTGAGGGAAACCTGTCATTCGGTACACTATAGTACAGTGTGTTTGAGTGGGTATTAAAGGATTAAGGGGCCTATTTATTAACATTATTTTTACTAAAATATTGTGAAAAAGGGTGTTTTCACACCCTTTTCACATTATTTTAGTATCACCTGAATGTATAAAAGGGCATTTGGAGCAGTTTTCATGAAAAACTGCTCCAAACCCTTTAATTCACGTTTTTTTAGTAAGCCACATCGCATTCCCCATACTTATAATGGGAAATCCGATCTGACCAGATTTACAAAAAATATTATTTTTTTTTTAAAATACCGCAGTGTGCCCTGTAATAATCTCGCCAGCTCAGGCTGGTGAGTTCATAGGGCAGCACTGCGCTAAGTTCCCTTTTGCCCAGCTTTCTCTGCCCCTGGCGCCCGGCAGCCTCCTGAAGCAGCGCGGACCGGCTCCCTGGACAGGTGAGTATATTATCCTGCTGGGGGGAGGTCCGCGGCGCGTGGGGTAGTCGCGACAGGGGGGTCGACCAGGCGGCGGTAGTAGAGGCGATGTCGGTAGGGGCGACGCATGCGCAGCATGACATCGGGGCATAACTGGCACTGTGGGGGCATTTATGTATCTGGCACTGTGGGGGCATTTATGTATCTGGCACTGTGGGGGCATTTATGTATCTGGCACTGTAGGGGCATTTATGTATCTGGAACTGTGGGGACATATCTGGCACTGTGTGGCCATTTATGTATCTGGCACTGTGGGGGCATTTATGTATCTGGCACTGTGGGGGCATTTATGTATCTGGCACTGTAGGGGCATTTATGTATCTGGAACTGTGGGGACATATCTGGCACTGTGTGGCCATTTATGTATCTGGCACTGCTGGGGGGCATGTCATGTGTTGCTGGCACTGCTGGGGGGCATGTCATGTGTAGCTGGCACGGCTGGGGAGCATATCATGTAGTGTTCCCGCTAGGTGTCTGTGGCTAGGCAATGTGTCTAACGTGCTGTGCCTGGCTCAAAGTGTATAGGAGGTTCTACCTGGTGCAATGTGTATTACTACTGTGTGGTGTAATGCAAATTGCCACTATTATGTGGCCACACACCTTCCCCACGAAGTAACGCCCTAAATTTTTGCTGCGCGTATGCTTTACCATGTATGTAGATGAGCACCAAGCATTACAGTATGTACATCATTTTGCCCTCCTAACTTAAAAATGTGCCCTCCCTGTGAGCAGCACCCTGCTCTAAAAAGTGAATACTATCATGTGTAGCTGGCACTGCTGGGGGGCATGTCATGTGTAGCTGGCACTGCTGGGGGGCATGTCATGTGTAGCTGGCACTGATGGGGGGCATGTCATGTGTAGCTGGCACTGATGGGGGCCATGTCATGTGTAGCTGGCACTGATGGGGGGCATATCATGTGTAACTGGCACTGCTGGGGGGCATGTCATGTGTAGTTGGCACGGCTGGGGGGCATGTCATGTGTAGCTGGCACTGCTGCGGGGAATGTCATGTCTATCTGGCACTGCTGGGGGGTATATCATGTGTATCTGGCACTGCACTACTGTAGACATTATGTGTAGCTGGCACTATACTGGAGACATTGTGTGTAAGGAACACTACTGTGGCTGTTATGTGTAAGGCTGCTAATTGTGTGCGTAGAGGGGGTGTGAAAATATATTTATAGTCTAATAATATGAAGTTATGAGGCCACGCCCACTTTTCCAGAGGCCTTCGGCGCACGCATAGTGGTTGGCGGGGGGGCGGTCGCTTTTACATGTTCTCGCTCAGGGTACTAGTAGGCCTGGAGCCGGCCCTGCTGCAGTGCACATGGTTTTGCCCAACTGCTAACAAAATTCCTGCTGCGATCAACTTGGAATTACCCCCATAATCACCTACAACATATAGCATTCCCCTAATAAGAACAATGGTGACAACACTTCTGGTGAGAGCTATGCAGCTAAGACACCCCTCCACCCATCCTGCCCTACAGCGCCACCATGCACCGGCTCTCCGTGACGCGAAAAAATCAGTATCGTTACTTTCCGGATAGACCCTGTATGTGACATACATTATCACTGATTATAATTAACCATAGTTAGAATTTATCTAATAAAAAGAGACACATGGCAACAGGAGTTGTCACTTCAATTAGATCAAATTTGATTTGACATTAGAATTCATATTGATTGGTGTTAATTAAATAGGGTGATTGACTAAAGATTAAGAATGGGCAAAAGATAAGACAAATCACATTCATCCAAAACTGTTAAACCATCCCACTAACTGGAACACACCCAGCTGGTCAGTGTCAGTGCCCAGCAGGGACAATTGGCCTACTATCTGTTACTGGGGAGAGCACACCCGACTGATAAACCTTGGAATATGTGGCTACTATTTGGTGATAGTATAAGCAGTGTAAATAGTAATAAAAATTGCCATGTGAGACTGAAAGACCAGTCACTGGCAGCGAATATGAGACGTGGCCCCTTCCCACTATTTCAAGATCACAGACTGCTAAAATGTTGAATTTACCAAGCTCCGGAACGGGTAGCATGCTGGAACTTGGGGGCAAATGTATTTAACCTGGAGAAGTGATAAAGCAGTGATAAGTGCAAGGTGATAACGTACCAGCCAATCGGCTCCAATATGTAAATTAACAGTTAGGAGCTGACTGGCTGGCGTGTTATCATGTTGCACTTATCACTGCTTTATCACTTCTCCAGGCTTAATACATCTGCCCCAGAGTCCTGATAGCTAAAGTCATCTGAAGATGGCGACAGCCATTGTAGATAGTGGGCTTCCTTCTACAAAATTTCCTTGGACATGTATCTGAAAGATCCCTCCCCAATACTGTCCACTAACACAGGTGTGGCTTGAGGAAAGCTGTAAACATGGGCTTAGCATCCAATGGGCACAAATGAAATTCTGAATACGTAGAATCCCAGTAATGTAGAATCTTTGACCAACGTCAGAACATATAGAACATGTCTCAGATAATTGTGCTTTTTAACTTTCCTGAAAACCTATAAAATGCACAGGCTAATATCGGACATCCAGTCACTTGGGGGCAAGGCCCAGACCATGTACTGTAGTTGCATAGATGCTGCCCCTACCTGCACTTTTCCATGTTCTGCTTGGGTTGGCGACACCCAACTCGTCGCAGACCATGGGGCTAATTCAGACCTGATCGTAGATGTGCTAATTTTAGCACATCTACAATCAGCTCCCGCTGACATGCGGGGGGACGCCCAGCACAGGGTTAGTCCGCCCCGCATGTCGGTCCCTGCCCCGTCGCACAAGTACAAAAGCATCGCACAGCGGCGATGCTTTTGTACTGGAAGAGCAGCTCCCTGCCAGCGGGCTGGCAGAGAGCTACTCGTTGCTGCTCGGATCGCAGCGGGTGCATGTGACGTCACGCAGCCGCCGCAGCTCGCCCCCCAAACTATCCGGGCACGCCTACATTGCCTGGACTGCGCCCTCTAAACAGCGGCCAAACGCCACCGGCCCACCCCCTCTCGCCCAGCGACAGCCTCTGGCTACCAATCATGCAGAGGCGATCGCAGGGCAGAGACAGCTGTTGGCTGTCTGGCATGTGCCGGCACACTCCGGTGCTGGCGCATGCGCAGTTCAGACCTGATCGCTGCTGTGCGAAGACGCACAGCAGCGATCAGGTCTGAATTAGCCCCCGTATCCTTTCAGTGGTGCACTGCCATGAACACTGATTCATGGGCCTCTACTATTGCACTCCCCTAGTAAGTCCTTATTTCATCATCCTAATACCCCTTTCAGATCTCCAATGCCGGATCCCACCCGGGAATTGGAAATGGGTCCTTCCTGGGTGGGATCTGGCATTGGAGCCTCTGCGCTGGCTTTCCGACCCGGCAATATGATGGGTCGGTTTCCATAGTGGCAGGGGGGGCGGAGCCGGCAGCGGGGGCGGGGGTGGAGGCGACGCTGGGAGATGAGCTTATCTCCGCGCCGCCTCTCCCTATGTAATAAACGGGTCCCGGGTCGCATCGACCTGGGAATCCATTTACGCTGCCAGTGACCCAGTATTCAACCCGGGAATAACCCTTTTTATTACCCGGATTGAATTACCGGAGGCGACCCGGGAATTCTCATGGGGCCCTTTCACATCGCACACTGACCCGGGTTATTTTTGCCATGTGAAAGGGGTATTACACTTCAGTTCCAGAGGGGAGGGTTGGTGCTGTAGAATGCAGTGTCTCCATGCTATGCCTCTCTATAGTACCACACACATGTAATATATTATTCTACCAGCTCGGCTTTGCGCATATTCTAACACAGGGGCATAATAAAAGCTGGGGGACCATGTGCAGCAGATCTCCCATACATGGCCCTACTGGTGCCATATTTCTGGTGATATATTCGGCATATGTACAGAAGAGAGCAAAAGACTCCGGTACAGAGCCAGAAACTTTGCTAGTTAGTATAGGGAGGCTGATGCGTGGCATGGGCAGCCGCAGAGGTTGGCCCTGAGTGCACCCAAAATATGACACAGTTCACTTTTAAGGTCACCTAGTGGTTTAGTGGAACACCCGTGTCAAGATGAGTGTATAATAGCTGCCTGGTAGAACACTGAGATGGAATACCCCACAGATATGTCCTCATACATCTTTACTGCAGTCACGCCAAACAGTCCCTCTTGGCTCGCCAAGTTGTGTGAGAATCTTCTAACGTTGGGCGTTTTTTTTTTTGCTGATAATGCGTCTTAGTCGCAACGCAATGTGACTAGGATGCACAAGGAGACTGATCGGATTAATTGGGTAGGTGACACATGTAGAGTATATTTTGTGAGACTGAGTCTCTGAATCTGTACACAAAGTGCTACAATGTAGCAGCAGCAGCTTTTCTCCAATACAAGTTCTGTTCTGCTCCATATACAGACTGTGTCACAGACAGTATACAAGTGTCATATATAAAATTAAGCAGCATAGGGCCCACTTCAGGCCTGATTGCTGCTGTGCGTTTTCGCACAGCGTGCGATCAGCAATAGACTGCGCATGTGTATGAACCACAATGCGCACGCATGTCAGCAAACAACAACAGGCATCGCCGGTCAGTGACAGGCTGGTGCGAAAACTGCAATCGCACAGCCATTTGCATGCTGATTGACAGGAAGAGGCCGTTTGTGGGTGGTAACTGACCATTTTCTGGGTGTGTAAGCGAAAACGCAGGCGTGCCCAAGCATTTACTGGGTGGGTGTGTGACGTCAGCTCCGGACCCAATTAGCCTGTTCTCATCGCACTGTAGGAGTAAGTCCTGGGCTGCGCACAGACTGTACACAGTAGAAAAACCATTAACTGGTGAGTGAAGTGTGAACAGATTTGTAGCTGTCCACTGACTGAGGTTTTTTTTTCAGCAGCTCGGTGTACACATGCGATCGCACACTTGCATGGTGAATATGCACTCCCCTTGGGTAGCGATTATCTGAACGTAGCACAACAATTTTAGCAGCCTAGCGATCTGGTCTGAATCACCCCCACAGTCTCTCGCAGCGTTGTGCATCCTTGTCGCATTGTGTTGCCCTTAATTAGTTTAGCTTGATACACTTTTCTAATAAATGCAATTTATTGCTGAGATTTTCACTTTCATGCAGCTCATATTTATTTTGCCGTTTCACATACTTTCATTACCATCTAAGGGTAATTACACTGTTTTATTACAATCATCTAGAAGTGGAAGAGACCTGCTGCTTATGTATACACCATTCCCATATACAGTCTCCTGTTAGCATTGCAGAATCTTCTCCAAGATTGGCCACTGTGAGTTCCAAGCAACAAACTTTGCTTCTGACATTTGCTGTTGTCCTGGGCCCATAATCTAATTAGCAGCAGATAACTCAGAAAACTGTCCAAGTGCATTTATTATAAAGCATCTAATTCCAGCTGCTTCTCATGCCACAGAAACACACATTCGCCACATCCAGAGGTACTGTGTATATCACATGGTATAATCCGGCGAGTGTGCACTCACTGAGTGACTGCTAAGGATTACTCAGCCCAGCCTGGCTGTGTGTAGAACTAAAGTGCATATTTAGTAAACCAAAATTTCGGGGGTACCATTTATGATGGAGAGACAGCAGCAGATATCTCCGATACGGTATCTTTCACATTCGCCCCTTTTCCGACCGCAAAGCAGCCTCATTAGATTTCTATGAGAGTTGCTATGGTGCCGGATATACAGAGCTCCGGAATGCAAAGTGTATTACTGTCCAGACTCCAATCTTCCTGCTCTCCAGGGAGGCTTCATGCCCTATCCCAAGATGGCTGCCAAGATCTCCACTGAGCATGTACTGAGCCATCTTGGGACTGTTGAATAGTGACATGGAGACAGAAGTCTCTTGCTTAGCCGCTATGGGAGACCTGATTACATACTTGCATACTCTCCCACAAGTTGCGGGAGACTCACAATTTTTTGGGCAGTCCCCTGCAGCCACGGGTGAGCCAAATCTCCCACATTCCACCCACTTCCAAGTAAAGTGGGCAGGATGAGGAGATTATACCTGTGATCCCGCCTCCGTATAGAGGGGGTGCGGCTACATGATGCAAATGCCCATCAGTTAGTCCTACCCCGCCCCTCCCTGCGAGACAGCCCAACCCCGCCCCCCGAAGTGTCCTGCAATATCTCCTCTCTGGGATTCTTCCGTTGAGGAGAACATACAAGTAGGTAAGTATGTCTGATTAATACATGCATACTGTATGAAGCTGTTCCAGCATCCCTGAAGCTGTTTGCAGTACACACTGGTTAGCTGTATGAAACTCCCTTCTGCTCCATCACCAGAGTACATGTACCAGATATTACAGCTGTACCTACTATCGATCAATGAATAAACCAACACCATTGGTACATACCCTCCAACTGTACCTTTTTGGCAGATAGAGTACCTTTTTTTATGGTCTGTACCGATTTTCGGCTCTCCAAACTTTCATTAAAAGTATAGGAAAAGGGGCGTGGCCACCCCCTCTTTCCCCGTGGCCACGCCCCCTTCTCTAATTTGTACCGATTTTTATATATAAGATGTTGGAGGGTATGCTGGTATAGTAACTGAAGGGTTCATACTTTGGGGGGAATTCAAATGTTTGAAAAGTCAGTTGGGTGTCTGTTTTTTCCTATATAATAGACAGGAAAAAACAGACACCCAACCGACTATTCAAACATTTTAATTTCCTCCTTTGAGTCATCCGCTGGTGTGTGCCTACTGTATATAACTCTGCAATATAAACTCCTGTACTGTACACTAGTGATGAGCGGGTTCGGTTCCTCGGAATCCGAACCCGCCTGAACTTCACCTTTTTTTTACACGGGTCCGAGCGACTCGGATCCTCCCGCCTTGCTTGGTTAACCCGAGCGCGCCCGAACGTCATCATCCCGCTGTCGGATTCTCGCGAGGCTCGGATTCTATCGCGAGACTCGGATTCTATATAAGGAGCCGCGCGTCGCCGCCATTTTCACACGTGCATTGAGATTGATAGGGAGAGGACGTGGCTGGCGTCCTCTCCATTTAGAATAGATAGAGAGTGAGACACTTGATTTACTGGAGCATTAGGAGGAGTACTCAGAGAGTGCAGAGTTTTGCTGATAGTTATACTAGTGACTGACCACCAGTGCAGTTTTATTTATTTTTATTATTTAATATAATCCGTTCTCTGCCTGAAAAAAAACGATACACAGTCACATACCATATCTGTGCTCAGCCTCAGTGTGCTGCATCATCTATGTATATCTGACTGTGCTGAGTGCTCACTGCTCACACAGCTTAATTGTGGGGGAGACTGGGGAGCAGTTATAGCAGGAGTACATATTTAACAGTGCACACTTTTGCTGCCAGAGTGCCACTGCCAGTGTGACTGACCAGTGACCACTGACCACCAGTATATTGTGATTGTCTGCCTGAAAAAGTTAAACACTCGTCGTGTGGTGTTTTTATTCTATAAACACATTCTGCTGACAGTGTCCAGCAGGTCCGTCATTATATAATATATACCTGTCCTGCAGTAGTGATATATATATATATATATTTTTTATATCATTATCATCCAGTCTATACTAGCAGCAGACGCAGTACGGTAGTCCACGGCTGTAGCTACCTCTGTGTCGGCAGTCGCTCGTCCATCCATAATTGTATACCTACCTGTGGTGTTTTTTTTTTTCTATCTTCTTCATACTAGTAGTTTACTTTAGGAGTCTGCAGTGCTGACAGTGTCCAGCAGGTCCATCATTGTATAATATATACCTGTCCTGCAGTAGTGAAATATATATATATTTTTTATATCATTATCATCCAGTCTATACTAGCAGCAGACGCAGTACGGTAGTCCACGGCTGTAGCTACCTCTGTGTCGGCAGTCGCTCGTCCATCCATAATTGTATACCTACCTGTGGTGTTTTTTTTTTTCTATCTTCTTCATACTAGTAGTTTACTTTAGGAGTCTGCAGTGCTGACAGTGTCCAGCAGGTCCGTCATTATATAATATATACCTGTCCTGCAGTAGTGATATATATATATTTTTTATATCATTATCATCCAGTCTATACTAGCAGCAGACGCAGTACGGTAGTCCACGGCTGTAGCTACCTCTGTGTCGGCAGTCGCTCGTCCATCCATAATTGTATACCTACCTGTGGTGTTTTTTTTTTTTTTTCTATCTTCTTCATACTAGTAGTTTACTATAGGAGTCTGCAGTGCTGACAGTGTCCAGCAGGTCCGTCATTATATAATATATACCTGTCCTGCAGTAGTGATATATATATATTTTTTATATCATTATCATCCAGTCTATACTAGCAGCAGACGCAGTACGGTAGTCCACGGCTGTAGCTACCTCTGTGTCGGCAGTCGCTCGTCCATCCATAATTGTATACCTACCTGTGGTGTTTTTTTTTTTTTCTATCTTCTTCATACTAGTAGTTTACTTTAGGAGTCTGCAGTGCTGACAGTGTCCAGCAGGTCCGTCATTATATAATATATACCTGTCCTGCAGTAGTGATATATATATATATTTTTTATATCATTATCATCCAGTCTATACTAGCAGCAGACGCAGTACGGTAGTCCACGGCTGTAGCTACCTCTGTGTCGGCAGTCGCTCGTCCATCCATAATTGTATACCTACCTGTGGTGTTTTTTTTTTTTTTTCTATCTTCTTCATACTAGTAGTTTACTTTAGGAGTCTGCAGTGCTGACAGTGTCCAGCAGGTCCATCATTATATAATATATACCTGTCCTGCAGTAGTGAAATATATATATATTTTTTATATCATTATCATCCAGTCTATACTAGCAGCAGACGCAGTACGGTAGTCCACGGCTGTAGCTACCTCTGTGTCGGCAGTCGCTCGTCCATCCATAATTGTATACCTACCTGTGGTGTTTTTTTTTTTCTATCTTCTTCATACTAGTAGTTTACTTTAGGAGTCTGCAGTGCTGACAGTGTCCAGCAGGTCCGTCATTATATAATATATACCTGTCCTGCAGTAGTGATATATATATATTTTTTATATCATTATCATCCAGTCTATACTAGCAGCAGACGCAGTACGGTAGTCCACGGCTGTAGCTACCTCTGTGTCGGCAGTCGCTCGTCCATCCATAATTGTATACCTACCTGTGGTGTTTTTTTTTTTTTTTTCTATCTTCTTCATACTAGTAGTTTACTATAGGAGTCTGCAGTGCTGACAGTGTCCAGCAGGTCCGTCATTATATAATATATACCTGTCCTGCAGTAGTGATATATATATATATATTTTATATCATTATCATCCAGTCTATACTAGCAGCAGACGCAGTACGGTAGTCCACGGCTGTAGCTACCTCTGTGTCGGCAGTCGCTCGTCATCCATAAGTATACTAGTATCCATCCATCTCCATTGTTTACCTGAGGTGCCTTTTAGTTGTGCCTATTAAAATATGGAGAACAAAAATGTTGAGATTCCAAAAATAGGGAAAGATCAAGATCGACTTCCACCTCGTGCTGAAGCTGCTGCCACTAGTCATGGCCGAGACGATGAAATGCCAGCAACGTCGTCTGCCAAGGCCGATGCCCAATGTCATAGTACAGAGCATGTAAAATCCAAAACACCAAATATCAGTAAAAAAAGGACTCAAAAATCTAAAATAAAATTGTCGGAGGAGAAGCGTAAACTTGCCAATATGCCATTTACCACACGGAGTGGCAAGGAACGGCTGAGGCCCTGGCCTATGTTCATGGCTAGTGGTTCAGCTTCACATGAGGATGGAAGCACTCAGCCTCTCGCTAGAGAAATGAAAAGACTCAAGCTGGCAAAAGCACAGCAAAGAACTGTGCGTTCTTCGAAATCACAAATCCACAAGGAGAGTCCAATTGTGTCGTTTGCGATGCCTGACCTTCCCAACACTGGACGTGAAGAGCATGCGCCTTCCACCATTTGCACGCCCCCTGCAAGTGCTGGAAGGAGCACCCGCAGTCCAGTTCCTGATAGTCAGATTGAAGATGTCAGTGTTGAAGTACACCAGGATGAGGAGGATATGGGTGTTGCTGGCGCTGGGGAGGAAATTGACCAGGAGGATTCTGATGGTGAGGTGGTTTGTTTAAGTCAGGCACCCGGGGAGACACCTGTTGTCCGTGGGAGGAATATGGCCATTGACATGCCTGGTGAAAATACCAAAAAAATCAGCTCTTCGGTGTGGAAGTATTTCAACAGAAATGCGGACAACATTTGTCAAGCCGTGTGTTGCCTTTGTCAAGCTGTAATAAGTAGGGGTAAGGACGTTAACCACCTCGGAACATCCTCCCTTATACGTCACCTGCAGCGCATTCATCATAAGTCAGTGACAAGTTCAAAAACTTTGGGCGACAGCGGAAGCAGTCCACTGACCAGTAAATCCCTTCCTCTTGTAACCAAGCTCACGCAAACCACCCCACCAACTCCCTCAGTGTCAATTTCCTCCTTCCCCAGGAATGCCAATAGTCCTGCAGGCCATGTCACTGGCAATTCTGACGAGTCCTCTCCTGCCTGGGATTCCTCCGATGCATCCTTGCGTGTAACGCCTACTGCTGCTGGCGCTGCTGTTGTTGCTGCTGGGAGTTGATGGTCATCCCAGAGGGGAAGTCGTAAGACCACTTTTACTACTTCCACCAAGCAATTGACTGTCCAACAGTCCTTTGCGAGGAAGATGAAATATCACAGCAGTCATCCTGCTGAAAAGCGGATAACTGAGGCCTTGGCATCCTGGGCGGTGAGAAACGTGGTTCCGGTATTCCTCATTACTGCAGAGCCAACTAGAGACTTGTTGGAGGTACTGTGTCCCCGGTACCAAATACCATCTAGGTTCCATTTCTCTAGGCAGGCGATACCGAAAATGTACACAGACCTCAGAAAAAGACTCACCAGTGTCCTAAAAAATGCAGTTGTACCCAATGTCCACTTAACCACGGACATGTGGACAAGTGGAGCAGGGCAGGCTCAGGACTATATGACTGTGACAGCCCACTGGGTAGATGTATGGACTCCTGCCGCAAGAACAGCAGCGGCGGCACCAGTAGCAGCATCTCGCAAACGCCAACTCTTTCCTAGGCAGGCTACGCTTTGTATCACCTCTTTCCAGAATACGCACACAGCTGAAAACCTCTTACGGCAACTGAGGAAGATCATCGCGGAATGGCTTACCCCAATTGGACTCTCCTGTGGATTTGTGGCATCGGACAACGCCAGCAATATTGTGTGTGCATTAAATCTGGGCAAATTCCAGCACGTCCCATGTTTTGCACATACCTTGAATTTGGTGGTGCAGAATTATTTAAAAAATGACAGGGGCGTGCAAGAGATGCTGTCGGTGGCCAGAAGAATTGCGGGACACTTTCGGCGTACAGGCACCATACAGAAGACTGCAGCACCACCAAAAACGCCTGAACCTGCCCTGCCATCATCTGAAGCAAGAAGTGGTAACGAGGTGGAATTCAACCCTCTATATGCTTCAGAGGTTGGAGGAGCAGCAAAAGGCCATTCAAGCCTATACAACTGAGCACGATATAGGAGGTGGAATGCACCTGTCTCAAGCGCAGTGGAGAATAATTTCAACGTTGTGCAAGGTTCTGCAACCTTTTGAACTTGCCACACGTGAAGTCAGTTCAGACACTGCCAGCCTGAGTCAGGTCATTCCCCACATCAGGCTTTTGCAGAAGAAGCTGGAGACATTGAAGGAGGAGCTAACACAGAGCGATTCCGCTAGGCATGTGGGACTTGTGGATGGAGCCTTTAATTCGCTTAACAAGGATTCACGGGTGGTCAATCTGTTGAAATCAGAGCACTACATTTTGGCCACCGTGCTCGATCCTAGATTTAAAACCTACCTTGGATCTGTCTTTCCAGCAGACACAAGTCTGCTGGGGCTCAAAGAACTGCTGGTGAGAAAATTGTCGAGTCAAGCGGAACGCGACCTGTCAACATCTCCTCCTTCACATTCTCCCGCAACTGGGGGTGCGAGGAAAAGGCTCAGAATTCCGAGCCCACCCGCTGGCGGTGATGCAGGGCAGTCTGGAGCGACTAATGATGCTGACATCTGGTCCGGACTGAAGGACCTGACAACGATTACGGACATGTCGTCTACTGTCACTGCATATGATTCTCTCCCCATTGAAAGAATGGTGGAGGATTATATGAGTGACCGCATCCAAGTAGGCACGTCAGACAGTCCGTACTTATACTGGCAGGAAAAAGAGGCAATTTGGAGGCCCTTGCACAAACTGGCTTTATTCTACCTAAGTTGCCCTCCCACAAGTGTGTACTCCGAAAAAGTGTTTAGTGCCGCCGCTCACCTTGTCAGCAATCGGCGTACGAGGTTACATCCAGAAAATGTGGAGAAGATGATGTTCATTAAAATTAATTATAATCAATTCCTCCGTGGAGACATTCACCAGCAGCAATTGCCTCCACAAAGTACACAGGGAGCTGAGATGGTGGATTCCAGTGGGGATGAATTGATAATCTGTGAGGAGGGGGATGTACACGGTGATATATCGGAGGATGATGATGAGGTGGACATCTTGCCTCTGTAGAGCCAGTTTGTGCAAGGAGAGATTAATTGCTTCTTTTTTGGTGGTGGTCCAAACCAACCCGTCATTTCAGTCACAGTCGTGTGGCAGACCCTGTCACTGAAATGATGGGTTGGTTAAAGTGTGCATGTCCTGTTTATACAACATAAGGGTGGGTGGGAGGGCCCAAGGACAATTCCATCTTGCACCCTTTTTTTTCTTTCATTTTTCTTTGCGTCATATGCTGTTTGAGGAGTAGTTTTTGGAAGGGCCATCCTGCGTGACACTGCAGTGCCACTCCTAGATGGGCCAGGTGTTTGTGTCGGCCACTTGGGTCGCTTATCTTAGTCACACAGCTACCTCATTGCGCCTCTTTTTTTCTTTGCGTCATGTGCTGTTTGGGGGGTGTTTTTTGGAATGGCCATCCTGCGTGACACTGCAGTGCCACTCCTAGATGGGCCAGGTGTTTGTGTCGGCCACTTGGGTCGCTTATCTTAGTCACACAGCTACCTCATTGCGCCTCTTTTTTTCTTTGCGTCATGTGCTGTTTGGGGGGTGTTTTTTGGAAGGGCCATCCTGCGTGACACTGCAGTGCCACTCCTAGATGGGCCAGGTGTTTGTGTCGGCCACTTGGGTCGCTGAGCTTAGTCATCCAGCGACCTCGGTGCAAATTTTAGGACTAAAAATAATATTGTGAGGTGTGAGGTGTTCAGAATAGACTGGAAATGAGTGGAAATTATGGTTATTGAGGTTAATAATACTTTGGGATCAAAATGACCGCCAAATTCTATGATTTAAGCTGTTTTTTAGGGTTTTTTGAAAAAAACACCCGAATCCAAAACACACCCGAATCCGACAAATAAAATTCGGTGAGGTTTTGCCAAAACGCGTACGAACCCAAAACATGGCCGCGGAACCGAACCCAAAACCAAAACACAAAACCCGAAAAATTTCCGGTGCTCATCACTACTGTACTCACATCATTTCCAACAGCTGCCACATGAAATATGGGAGAGAGATGTAGGTGGTTAGAGGGAGGTGGTAGCTTTGCCCTCTAAGTCCATTCCCACACAGCACTAGCCACACTCCAACCATTTCTCACAACAGACCATTGATATTTTAAGAATCAGCTCCATAAATTCCAGAATCTGCCCTGCTTTCAGTTTCAGCACACTCACCAACTGTCAATTTCTAGCTACTGTTAGAGATGAGCGGGTTCAGTTCTCAGAGCACTGAACCCTACCGAACTTTGCCTTCTGAGTCCGGATCCGAGCCAGGCTCGGATTTTCCCTCTTGACTCGGAAACCCGAACGCGGCAAAACGTCATCATCCCGCTGTGGGATTCTCGCGGGATTTGGATTCCATATAAGGAGCCGAGCGTCCCCGCTATTTTCACTCCAGTCTCAGAGAGTGTATAGAGAGGACGTGTCCTCAGTGTTCAGTGTCTGTGTGTTGGGGCGGGAAAGTGGGGTGGCAAGTGTTGTGCTGCCCAGTCCAGTCCAGTCCAGTCATCAGAGTATTGTGCTACATCAGTCCAGGCCAGTGGCGTAACTAGAAATTTTTCTCCCCCAAGCCAAAAAATTCCTTGGCGCCCCCCCCCCCCCCCCATCCCCCATAATTGGCACTAGTAGTCTAGTAAAGGGACAAAAATGCGCGCGCCGCAAAAAAGGGCGTGGCTTCATTGAAATGGGCATGGCTTCGCATAAAGGGGCGTGGTATTGCAGGAAAACCTGCACGCCCAGACGTTGGCCACCACAGGAAAGAAAAATAATCCTGATTCATGCCCTTTAAATTATTTGTCATTTTTCCTCCTTATAGTAATGCCCAGTATACATTATGCCACATACTGTAATGGCCCTTAGACATTATGCCACACACAATAATGCACATGACACAATATGCACACACCGTAATGCCCCCGACACATTATGCCACACACCGTAATGCCTGTGACACATTATGCCACACACCGTAATGCCTCTGACACATTATGACAGGAATTGCAATGCCGTTATACATTATGCTACACACTGCAATGCCCCTGATATATTATAGCACATACAATGTCTGTGACACATTATGACACACACCGCAATGACCCTGCGACATTATACCACATATCACAATGCCCGTGATATAATATACCACACACCGTAATGCCTGACACATTATGCCACACACTGCAATGACCCTGAGACATTATACCACATACCACAATGCCAGTGATATAGTATACCACACACCGTAATGCCTGTGACACATACCGCAATGCCCGTTATACCCTATGCCACACACCGCAATGCCCGTTATACATTATGCCACACTGCAATGCCCCTGAGACATTATACCACATACCACAATGCCCATGATATAGTATGCCACACACCGTAATGCCTGACACATTATGACACACACCGCAATGACCCTGAGACATTATACCACATACCACAATGCCCGTGATATAGTATGACACACACCGCAATGTCCGTGATACATTATGCCACACACCGTAATGCCCATTACACATTAAGTCCTACAGTAAGGCTTCTAATAACTTTTAAATTACCTGCTCGTTGCCAGGGGTTTCATGCTCTTGGTTCCATGCACGGTGCCAGGGGTTTTCATGCTCAGGCTGTCATGCTCGTTGCCAGGGGTTTCATGCACTGGGTGTCATGCTCATTGCCAGGGGTTTCATGCACTGGGTGTCATGCTCGTTGCTAGGGGGTAGTGCTTGTTGCTAGGGCTGTGCTCCCAGTGACACATATGCCCCCAGTGCCAGATATTCCCCCACAGTGCCAGGTACTCACATGCCCCCAGTGCCAAATATAGCCCCCCCATGTGCCAGGTACACATATACCCCCCCCAGTGCCACATATGCCCCCAGTGCCAGATATTCCCCCACAGTGCCAGGTACTCACATGCCCCCAGTGCCAAATATAGCCCCCCCATGTGCCAGGTACACATATACCCCCCCAGTGCCACATATGCCCCCTCAGTGCCACATATGCCCCCCTCCCCCTGTGCCGAATATGCTCGCCCAGTGCCAGTAAAATCCCCCCCCCCCCGCTCCCCCACTGTTTTGTGATGGAGGGACACAGAGGGCACAGCGCGCTCCTCTCCTGTGTCCCTCCTGCATCTCCGGCGGACCTGTTAAAGGAAGTGCCGGTTCGTGAGCCAATCAGAGCTCACGAACGGCACTTCATTTATTAGACACGCCGCAGACCCAGGAGGGACACAGGAGAGGCGCGCGCTGTGCCCTCCGTGTCCCTCTATCACAGCAGCGGAGGGAAGGAGGGAGAGGAGACAGCAGATTGACATGCGGACGCTCGTCCGCATGTCAATCTGCGCTAAATCAGTGGCGGCGCCCCCGCAGCCCTGCGCCCCCAAGCCACCGCGAGGGCTGCGGGGGCAGTATTTACGCCACTGGTCCAGGCAGTCACAGTGTTGGTGTTCTCTGCTGCCATATATCCAGTGTAGCTGTAAAGTGGTGCTGTGTTGTGCAGACCAGTCCAGTGTAGTCAGTGTATTGTGCTGTATCAGTCCAGCCAGTCACAGTATTGGTGTGCTCTGCTGCCATATATCCAATGTAGCTGTATAAAGTGGTGCTGTGTTGTGCAGACCAGTGGTAGTGTCCTGTGTCATTAGTAATTCCAGTGGCGATATACGCTGCTGCTATATGTCCACTGCTGCAGTATAACAATTATAACAACCTGTTGGGCTGCATCAGACCAGTGGTAGTGTCCTGTGTCATCAGTAATTCCAGTGACGATATACGCTGCTGCTACATGTCCACTGCTGCAGTATAATAATTATAACAACAACGTGTTGTGCTGCATCAGACCAGTGGTAGTGTCCTGTGTCATCAGTAATTCCAGTAATTCCTGTGATGCATATTGTCTCATATAACTCCCAAAAAATAATGGAGAACAAAAATTTTGAGGAGAAAATGGGAAAAGATCAATAAGAACCACTTCCTCCTAGCGCTGAAGCTGCTGCCACTAGCCATGACATAGACGATAAAATGCCATCAACGTCGTCTGCCAAGGCCGATGCCCAATGTGATAGTAGAGGGCGTGTAAAATCCAAAAAGCCAAAGTTCAGTAAAAAGAACCAAAAAAAGAAATGTAAATCATCTGAGGAGAAACGTAAACTTGCCAATATGCCATTTACGACATGGAGTGGCAAGGAACGGCTGAGGCCCTGGCCTATGTTCATGGCTACTGGTTCAGCTTCACATGACGATGGAAGCCCTCATCCTCCCGCTAGAAAAATTAAAAGAGTTAAGCTGGAAAGAGCACAGAAAAGAACTGTGCGCTCTGAGATGGTATCACAAATCCCCAAGGAGAGTCCAAGTGTGTCGGCGGTTGCGATGCCTGACCTTCCCAACACTGGACCGGAAGAGGTGGCTCCTTTCACCATTTGCACGCCCCCTGCAAGTGCTGGAAGGAGCACCCACAGTCCAGTTCCTGATATTCAAATTGAAGATGTCACTGTTGAAGTACACCAGGATGAGGATATGGGTGTTGCTGGCGCTGAGGAGGAAGTTGACAATGAGGATTCTGATGGTGATGTGGTTTGTTTAAGTCAGGCACCGGGGTAGACACGTGTTGTCCTTGGGACGAAGAAGCCCATTGTGATGCCTGGGCAAACTACCAAAAAAGCCACCTCTTCGATGTGGAATTATTTCTCCTCAAATCCGGACAGCAGGTGTCAAGCCATCTGTTGCCTCTGTCAATCTGTAATAAGTAGGGGTAAGGATGTTAACCACCTAGGAACATCCTCCTTTATACGTCACCTGCTGTGCATTCATCAGAAGTCACTGTCAAGTTCAGAAACTTTGGGTAAGAACGTAAGCAGTCCACTGACACCTAAATCCCTTCTTCCTCCTGTACCCAAGCTCCTGCAAGCCACATCACCAACTCCCTCAACGTCAACTTCCTCCTCAGTCAGGAATGTCCGTAGTCCTGCAGGCCATGTCACTGTCAAGACTGAGGAGTCCTCTCCTAACCGGGATTCCTCTGTAGGATCCTTGAGTGTTACGCCTGCTGTTGCTGCCGCTGCTGTTGTTGCTGCTGGGAGTCGATCGTCATCCCAGAGGGGAAGTCGGGAGACCACTTGTACTACTTCCAGTAAGCAATTGACTGTCCAACAGTCCTTTGTGAGGAAGATGAAATATGACAGCAGTCATCCTTTTGCAAAGCGGATAACTGAGGCATTGACAGCTATGTTGGTGTTAGAGGTGCATCTGGTATTCACCATTAGTTCAGAGTCACTTAAAGATTTGTTTGAGGTACTGTGTCCCCGGTATCAAATCCCATTTAGGTTCCACTTCTCTAGGCAGGCGATACCGAGAATGTACACAGACGTCAGAAAAAGAGTCACCAGTGTCTTAAAAAATGTGGTTGTATCTAGTGTCCACTTAACCATGGACATGTGGACAAGTGGGACAGGGCAGACTAAGGACTATATGACTGTAACAGCCCACTGGGTAGATGTATGGCCTCCCGCAGCAGCACCAGTAGCAGGATCTTGCAAACGCCAACTAGTTCCTAGGCAGGCTACGCTATGTGAAGAAGATGGCGCTACTGTGTCTGTGAGGATGGAAAAAATAGTGGAAAGAGGAACCCAGAGGTATACTTATCTCTATAACTGGGGGGTTTTCTTCCCAGATGTGGCTCCTTCTCTGGATCATTACTCACAGTGGAACGTATGTGGATCCTCATATCATGGTATCTTTCCATCAACCACTCAAAGAATCACAAGTGATTCTTTGAGTGGTTGATGCAAAGATACCATGATATGATACATACGTTCCACTGTGAGTAATGATCCAGAGAAGGAGCCACATCTGGGAAGAAAACCCCCCAGTTATAGAGATAAGTATACCTCTGGGTTCCTCTTTCCACTATTTTTTCCATCCTCACAGACACAGTAGCGCCATCTTCTTCACAACTTCCATATTTTTCACTAGAATCATTTTTGACTAAATTGGGATAAGTCAAATCGTGAAGTAAAGAGGCTGCCACCGTGTCAATTGAAGCGCCAGTAATATTCCAAAACAAACCATTTTCCAGGCTACGCTATGTATCACCGCTTTCCATAAGAGGCACACAGCTGACAACCTCTTACGGAAACTGAGGAACATCATCACAGAATGGCTTACCCCAATTGGACTCTCCTGGGGATTTGTGATATCGGACAACGCCAGGGGATGGTCCGGTCCTCCGCTGAAACGGTTCCTGGTGAGGGCAAGGTGTACAAGGGACCCTTGCCAGGAACCGTTTCAGCGGAGGACAGGACCATCCCCTAACCTTGTCCAGACTACAAACTTCAACTCCGAGAACACAAATAGCAAAACTGCACGAAGGAAGTGCACTCACCGTACTGCATGAGAAGCTCATCATTAAAAGATCCCGGAGCATACCACCCTCTAACGGTAATTTGCCATTCCATTTGGACATTGCTTATCTCTGAGACTTTGTTAATGCTGGACTTAACCAATATAGGGGAATAATTTTGGAACGGACTCCACATTATCTCACATTTCCATATCCTGGCGAATTGGGTAATCACATCTATTTGTTTGTATGTAGTATACATTATTAATCATTTATTTTTGATATGCATGCATTTTTTACCATGTAATCATTTTTAAACTGAAGTACATACTATTGTTTTAGGAATATAATGTGTTTTTATTAGATACAATAATAGTGTTGTTACATTGATCAAACACAGTGCAGCCTCAACTCTGTTTTTTTTTTTTACTTCCACAAAATGCGGAGAAGACGATGTTCATCAAAATGAATTATAAAGTCTTCCGGGAAGACCTTTACCAGCAAATCAGCAATTGCCTCCAGAAAGTACACAGGGACCTGTGATAGTGGATTCCAGTGGGGACGAATAATACTCAGTGAGGAGGATGTACACGGTGAAAGGGGTGAGGAATCGGAGGATGATGATGAGGTGGACATCTTTCCTCTGTCGAGCCAGTTTGTGCAAGGAGAGATTGATTGCTTCTTTTTTGGTGGGGGCCCAAACAAACCAGTCATTTCAGCCACAGTCGTGTGCAGAACCTGTCGCTGAAATGATTGGTTTGTTAAAGTGTGTAAGTCCTGTTTATACAACATAAGGGAGGGTGGGAGGGCCCAAGGACAATTCCATCTTGCACCTCTTTCTCTTCTTTGCATCATGTGCTGTTTCGGGACTAGTTTTTTTTTAAGTGCCATCCTATCTGTAACTGCAGTGCCACTCCTAGATGGGCCAGGTGTTTGTGCCGCACACTTGTGTTGCTTAGCTTGGCCATCCAGCTACCTCATTGCACCTCCTTTTCTTCTTTGCATCATTTGCTGTTTGGGGACTAGTTTTTGATTAGCGCCATCTTGTCTGCAACTGCAGTACCACTTCTAGATGGGCCAGGTGTTTGTGCCGCACACTTGTGTCGCTTAGCTTAGTCATACAGCCACCTTGGTGCAACTTTTAGGCCTAAAAACAATATTGAGAGGTGTGAGGTGTTCAGAATAGACTGGAAATGAGTGGAAATTATTGTTATTGAGGTTAATAATACTGTAGAAGCAAAATTACCCCCAAATTCTGTGATTTTAGCTGTTTTTATGTTTGGGTTTTTTCAAAAATCATCCAGATCCAAAACCAAAACACGAAAATGGAATTAGAACCAAAACACCAAACACGAAAAGTGCCCGCCGCACATCTCTAAATACTGTACCTGTCTTATAAAGCTAATTTTTAAAGCGTCAATAGCCCAGATGTAATGAAGTCCCAATTGACCGGGGCTGCGGGTTCCCGGTCGAACTGGGACATTTTTTTTAAAGTGGCAATCATTTCCAAGGCATGGTTTTGCCTTGTACTTGACTGCCGCTTTAAAAAAAAAACCTAGAGTTCATTCGGGAACCCGCACCTCCAGCCAACCCGGACTTCATTGTATCTGGGCCAAAAAACAGTTAAGCCCGTACACTGGTCATCACAATAAGCTTATAAACAATCATTATTCTAGCAATAACTTAATAAATAACATATGTGAACTGTTCTCTTTCTGTAGAGAAGAGATCTTCAAATATGCATTGTCTTTAGTGTTTATAATAATTTAACTTAGAATCTCCATAACCATCACTCTTGATATTGTACTGTTCTTCAGACAATGTTGGTGCTTTATAAATAAATTCTGACAATCGAGTCAGAGAGGAATGCACCGCATTACTTCAGAATTTCCATTGTCATAAAACTGTAATATTACAGCAATGTTCTAATCCCGTCCTTCCCTCTATCAACTGGCACAGCTTAGTCACTGTGGGCCATGATCAAAGCCAACTGGCCCCACGAGAGGAGGAAATCTAAATAAGCCGCTTGATTCACATTGAAATAATTTAACAGAGAGCAGGGAAAAAAACAAACACAAGACTCAAATCTATTCATTTTTAAAGCAAAGCTGCCCACAGCTATGAATAATTGAGAGACAGAAAAACTGCGTTTTACAGGTCATAGAGCTGATAATGCCGACAAAAAGTACAGATCAAACACTACTTACTGACTGGAGATCAGTCACTCACTGGAGATCAGACATTTGCGGTATACCCTGCTTCTCACTCTACATCAAAGTGGCTCACTGGTAACCTCTTTTAGAGTTGGACGCACTTTAGGCTGAGTTTTTAATTGTAGCAAAGGGGCTACTATGGCGGTATACCGAGCTGCACATATCGGGGGTCATTCCGAGTTGATTGTAGCTGTGCTAAATTTAGCACAGTTTACGATCAGGCACTCAGACATGTGGGGGGACCCCCAGCACAGTCCACCCCGCATATCAGTGCCGCCCACGCAGAAGTGCAAAAGCATCGCATAGCGGAGATGCCTTTGCATTTTAGGAGTACCTCCCGGCCAGCGCAGCGCCTGCGGCTGGCCGGGAGGACCTCTTACCTGCCCAGGTAGCAGCGGCTGCGTGTAACAACGCCGCCGTACAGCCCCCTCCCGCCCAGCGACCGCCTTTGCCTGTCAATCAGGCAGAAGCGATCGCTAGGCAATGACGGCCTTCGGCTGTCTGGCATGCGCCGGCACACTGCAGCGCCGGTGCATGCGCATTCTGACCCGATCGCACCGCTGCGAACAACTACAGTGTGCAATCGGGTCGGAATGACCCCCATCTTAAGACTTGCAGTTGCAAAATCGGGGAGACAAAAAGCATAGGGTGCACCCCAAAAAAGCTGCTACCAGAGCTATGTTACAACAGACTGGCTGGAGACATATTACTAGGCAAGCAGTTGTGTGTATGGGATCCGATTAGCATACCGGTGTTTGGGATGCCAGTAGTCAGAATACCAACATCGGAATCCTAGCACTGGTCAGAAGGCTGATGACGAGATCCTGACATCGATCACAATGCTGGCGCCGGATTCCCGACTGCTGGCATCACAATCGTAAGTATGCCGTGGAAGGTTAGGGTTATTCTGGATGGGGGGGGTGTTGTTAGGTTTAGGCAATAGAGAGGGTTCTGGGTGGGGTGGGGGGTTAGGGTTAGGCTGCAGGGAGGGACGGTTAGGCACTAAAAATAAGAATTTACTCACCGGTAATTCTATTTCTCGTAGTCCGTAGTGGATGCTGGGAACTTCGTAAGGACCATGGGGAATAGACGGGCTCCGCAGGAGACTGGGCACTCTAAAGAAAAGATTAGGTACTATCTGGTGTGCACTGGGTCCTCCCTCTATGCCCCACCTCCAGACCTCAGTTAGGGAAACTGTGCCCGGAAGAGCTGACATTACAAGGAAAGGATTTTTGGAATCCAGGGTAAGACTCATACCAGCCACACCAATCACACCGTACAACTTGTGATAACCTTACCCAGTTAACAGTATGAACAACAACTGAGCCTCACTCAACGGATGGCTCATAACAATAACCCTTATTTAAGCAATAACTATATACACGTATTGCAGAAAGTCCGCACTTGGGACGGGCGCCCAGCATCCACTACGGACTACGAGAAATAGAATTACCGGTGAGTAAATTCTTATTTTCTCTGACGTCCTAGTAGATGCTGGGTACTCCGTAAGGACCATGGGGATTATACCAAAGCTCCCAAACGGGCGGGAGAGTGCGGATGACTCTGCAGCACCGAATGAGCAAACACAAGGTCCTCCTCAGCCAGGGTATCAAACTTGTAGAACTTTGCAAAGGTGTTTGAACCCGACCAAGTAGCCACTCGGCAAAGCTGTAAAGCCGAGACCCCACGGGCAGCCGCCCAAGAAGAGCCCACCTTTCTTGTGGAATGGGCTTTTACTGATTTTGGATGCAGCAATCCAGCCGCAGAATGAGCCAGCTGAATCGTGCTACAGATCCAGCGAGCAATAGTTTGCTTTGAAGCAGGAGCACCCAGCTTGTTGGGTGCATGCAGGATAAACAGCGAGTCAGTCTTCCTGACTCCAGCCGTTCTGGAAACATATATTATATATTTTCAAAGCCCTGACTACGTCCAGCAACTTGGAGTCCTCCAAGTCCCGAGTACCCGCAGGCACCACAATAGGTTGGTTCAAATGAAACGATGATACCACCTTTGGGAGAAATTGGGGACGAGTCCTCAATTCTGCCCTGTCCATATGGAAGATCAGATATGGGCTTTTACATGACAAAGCCGCCAATTCCGACACACGCCTAGCCGATGCTAAGGCCAACAGCATGACCACTTTCCACGTGAGATACTTTAGTTCCACGGTCTTAAGTGGCTCAAACCAGTGGGATTTCAGGAAATCCAACACAACGTTAAGATCCCAGGGTGCCACTGGTGGCACAAAAGGGGGCTGAATATGCAGCACTCCTTTAACAAACGTCTGAACCTCAGGCAGTGAAGCCAGTTCTTTTTGAAAGAAAATGGATAGGGCCGAAATCTGGACCTTTATGGACCCCAATTTTAGGCCCATAGTCACCCCTGACTGTAGGAAGTGCAGGAATCGACCCAGCTGGAATTCCTCTGTAGGGGCCGTCCTGGCCTCACACCAAGCAACATATTTTCGCCATATACGGTGATAATGCTTTGCTGTCACGTCCTTCCTAGCCTTTATCAGCGTAGGAATAACGTCATCCGGAATGCCTTTTTCCGCTAGGATCCGGCGTTCAACCGCCATGCCGTCAAACGCAGCCGCGGTAAGTCTTGGAACAGACAGGGCCCTTGTTGCAGCAGGTCCTGTCTGAGAGGCAGAGGCCATGGGTCCTCTGTGCGCATTTCTTGCAGTTCCGGGTACCAAGTCCTTCTTGGCTAATCCGGAACAATGAGTATTGTTCTTATTCCTCTCTTTCTTACTATTCTCAGTACCTTGGGTATGAGAGGAAGAGGAGGAAACACATATACCGACTGGTACACCCACGGTGTCACTAGGGCGTCCACAGCTATCGCCTGAGGGTCCCTTGACCTGGCGCAATATCTTTTTAGCTTTTTGTTGAGGCGGGACGCCATCATGTCCACCTGTGGCAGTTCCCATCGCTTTGCAATCTGTGTGAAGACTTCTTGATGAAGTCCCCACTCTCCCGGGTGGAGGTCGTGTCTGCTGAGGAAGTCTGCTTCCCAGTTGTCCACTCCCGGAATGAACACTGCTGACAGTGCTTGCACGTGATTCTCCACCCACCGAAGAATCTTTGTGGCTTCCGCCATCGCCATCCTGCTTCTTGTGCCGCCCTGTCGGTTTACATGGGCGACCGCAGTGATGTTGTCTGACAGAATCAGCACTGGACGGTTTTGAAGCAGGGGCTCTGCTTGACTCAGGGCGTTGTAAATGGCCCTTAGTTCCAGTATATTTATGTGTAGAGAAGTCTCCAGACTTGACCACAGCCCTTGGAAGTTTCTTCCCTGAGTGACTGCCCCCCATCCTCGGAGGCTTGCATCCGTGGTCACCAGGACTCAGTCCTGTATGCCGAACCTGCGGCCCTCGAGAAGGTGAGCACTCTGCAGCCACCACAGAAGAGACACCCTGGCCCTTGGGGACAGGGTGATCAGCCGATGCATCTGAAGATGCGATCCGGACCACTTGTCCAACAGAACCCACTGAAAGATCCTTGCATGGAACCTGCCGAAGGGAATGGCTTCGTATGAAGCCACCATCTTTCCCAGGACTCGCGTGCAGTGATGCACCGATACCTGTTTTGGTTTCAGGAGGTCCCTGACCAGAGATGCTAATTCCTGGGCCTTCTCCACCGGGAGAAACACTTTCTTCTGTTCTGTGTCCAGAATCATGCCCAGGAAAAGCAGACGCGTCGTAGGAATCAGCTGCGACTTTGGAACATTCAGAATCCAGCCGTGCTGTTGCAACACTTCCTGAGAGAGTGCTACGCTGATCAACAACTGCTCTCTGGACCTCGCCTTTATGAGGAGATCGTCCAAGTACGGGATAATTATAACTCCCTTCTTCCGAAGGAGTATCATCATTTCGGCCATTACCTTGGTAAATATCCTCGGTGCCGTGGACAGGCCAAACTGCAACGTCTGGAACTGGTAATGACAGTCCTGTACCACAAACCTGAGGTACTCCTGGTGAAGTGGGTAAATGGGGACATGCAAGTAAGCATCCTTGATGTCCAGCGACACCATAAAATCCCCCTCTTCCAGGCTTGCAATAACCGCTCTGAGCGATTCCATTTTGAACTTGAATTTCTTTATATAAGTGTTCAAGGATTTTAAATTCAGAATGGGTCTCACCGTCCGGTTTCGGTACCACAAACAGTGTGGAATAGTAACCCCTTCCCTGTTGAAGGAGGGGGACCCTGATAATCACTTGCTGGAGGTACAGCTTGTGAATTGCCGCCAGTACTACCTCCCTTTCCATGGGGGAAGCTGGCAAGGCTGATTTGAGGTAACGGCGGGGGGGAGTCGCTTCGAATTCCAGCTTGTATCCCTGAGATACAATTTGTACAGCCCAGAGATCCACCCGTGAGCGAACCCACTGGTTGCTGAAGTTTCGGAGACGCGCCCCCACCGCACCTGGCTCCGCCTGTGGAGCCCCAACGTCATGCGGTGGACTTAGTGGAAGCAGGGGAGGACTTTTGTTCCTGGGAACTGGCTGCATGGTGCAGCTTCTTACCTCTACCCCTGCCTCTGGCAAAAAAGGATGCGCCCCTGACCCTCTTGCCTTTCTGAGAACGAAAGGACTGCATTTGATAATACGGTGCTTTCTTAGGCTGTGAGGAAACCTGAGGCAAGAAAGTCGACTTTCCAGCTGTCGCTGTGGACACGAGGTCCGATAGACCGTCCCCAAACAATTCCTCACCCTTATAAGGCAAAACCTCCATGTGTTTTTTAGAATCAGCATCTCCTGTCCATTGCCGAGTCCATAAGACCCTCCTGGCAGAAATGGACATAGCATTAATTCTAGAGCCCAGCAGGCAAATGTCCCTCTGAGCATCCCGCATATATAAGACGACGTCTTTTATATGGCCCAGGGTTAGCAAAACAGTATCCCTGTCGAGGGAATCTATGTCGTCTGACAGAGTATCTGTCCATGCTGCTACAGCACTACACATCCAGGCTGAAGCAATAGCAGGTCTCAGTAGAGTACCAGAGTGTGTATACACTGACTTCAGGATAGCTTCCTGCTTTCTATCCACAGGCTCCTTTAGGGCGGCCGTATCCTGAGACGGCAGGGCCACCTTTTTAGATAAGCATGTCAGCGCCTTGTCCACCCTAGGGGATGTTTCCCAACGTAACCTGTCCGTTGACGGGAAAGGGTACGCCATCAGTAACCTCTTAGAAATCACTAGTTTCTTATCAGGGGAACTCCACGCTTCTTCACATAATTCATTTAATTCATCAGATGGGGAAAAAGTCACTGGCTGCTTTTTCTCCCCAAACATATAAACCCTCTTGGTATTAACAGGGTTAATCTCAGAAATGTGTAATACATCTTTCATTGCAATAATCATGTATCGGATGGCCTTGGTCATTTTAGACTGTAAATGTGCCTGATCATTGTCGACACTTGAGTCGGACTCCGTGTCGACATCTGTGTCAACCATCTGAGATAGAGGGCGTTTATGAGCCCCTGACGGTTTCTGAGTCGCCTGAGCAGGCGCGGGCTGAGACCCCGGCTGTCCCAAGGCTGCAGCGTCATCAAACCTTTTATGTAAGGAGCTTACATTGTCGTTTAAGACCTTCCACATATCCATCCAATCAGGTGTCGGCCCCGACGGGGGCGACACCACACTTATCTGCCCTTGCTCCGCCTCCACTTAACCCTCCTCATCAAACATGTCGACACAGCCGTACCGACACACCGCACACACACAGGGAATGCTCAGACTGAGGACAGGACCCCACAAAGTCCTTTGGGGAGACAGAGAGAGAGTATGCCAGCACACACCACAGCGCTATATAACACAGGGATTTTCACTTATAATAAGTGATTACCCAATAGCTGCCTTATATGTTTTATTTGCGCCTAAATTTATGTGCCCCCCCTCTCTTTTTTACCCTTCTTGTACCTGGATACTGCAGGGGAGAGCCTGGGGAGCTGCTTCCAGCGGAGCTGTGAAGAGAAAATGGCGCTGGTGTGCTGAGGAAGAAGGCCCCGCCCCCTCAGTGGCGGGCTTCTGTCCCGCTTTCTGTGTCAAAAAATGGCGGGGGTTTTTACATATATACAGTGCCAGACTGTATATATGTATTTTTATTGCCAAAAGGTACTTCAATTGCTGCCCAGGGCGCCCCTCCCCCAGCGCCCTGCACCCTACAGTGACCGGAGAGTGTAAGTGTGCTGGGAGCAATGGCGCACAGCTGCGGTGCTGTGCGCTACCTTAAATGAAGACAGGAGTCTTCAGCTGCCGATTTCGTCGTCTTCAAGCTTCTGTTCTTCTGGCTCTGCGAGGGGGACGGCGGCGCGGCTCCGGGAACGGACGATCGAGGACAGGTGCCTGTGTTCGAACCCTCTGGAGCTAATGGTGTCCAGTAGCCTAAGAAGCACAAGCTAGCTGCAAGCAGGTAGGTTTGCTTCTCTCCCCTTAGTCCCACGTAGCAGTGAGTCTGTTGCCAGCAGATCTCACTGAAAATAAAAAACCTAATAAATACTTTCTTTACTAGTAAGCTCAGGAGAGCCCACTAGGAGCACCCAGCTCTGGCCGGGCACAGATTCTAACTGAGGTCTGGAGGAGGGGCATAGAGGGAGGAGCCAGTGCACACCAGATATAGTACCTAATCTTTTCTTTAGAGTGCCCAGTCTCCTGCGGAGCCCGTCTATTCCCCATGGCCCTTACGGAGTTCCCAGCATCCACTAGGATGTCAGAGAAAAGGGAAGATTAGGCAATAAGTGGGGAGGGTCAGGTACTAAGCGGGAAAGGTTAGAGTTAGGCTGCAGGTAGAGAGAGTTAGGGAGGTAGAGGGGGAGTTAGAATAATTACCTAGCAGATGTCGGGATTCTGCACGTTGGGATGCCGCTGTCAGGATTGTGACCGACGGCATCCCAAGCGCTAGGATCCCAATACCATCCCATGTGTATTTACCGCAAGACAAATTGATTTGCATTCAACTCCACACAATGCCCCCGGTAGCAGTTAGTCACCGGATAGCACTGGAACTTGGCACCACTGCTGCTTATCGTACATCCGTCATTAGCTGGGCCGAAACCATCTCAGTGCGTTCCCAGATTTAACGTTATTGAAGAGACATCAGTATCATTCACTGATGATAAGTGTTAGTTATTGCAAATCACTGTACAGTAGATTGGTGATATCCACTGCACTCTATCCTGAGATCAGTACCACTCACTATGAAACAGTCAAACAATGGAAATTGGTGATATTCACTGTACACCAGACTCCACGGACTCCAGATCAGTGCCACTCAATGGAGATCAGAGTCAGTACATGGAGATCAGTGCTAATCACTTTAGATCAGCCAGACCCTGGAGATCAGTAATGTCACTCACTATACATGAGGGGCAGTAACTGGAGACTAGTGCTACTAGTACTCAGCATAGATCAGTCATACGTTGGAGATCAGCGACACTCAGTAAATGGCCTTAGGACTCCCTCTCTCCAGCTGCTCAGATCAGCCCAACACAGAATGGCCCTCATTCCGAGTTGATCGCTCGCTAGCTGCTTTTAGGTGCAGTGCAAACGCTAAGCCGCCGCCCTCTGGGAGTGTATCTTAGTGTATCTTAGATTAGCAGAAGTGCGAACGAAAGATTAGCAGAACTGCTCGAAAAAATGTTCATGCCGTTTCTGAGTAGCTCCAGACCTACTCCTACCTTGCAATCACTGCAGACAGTTTAGTTCCTGGTTTGACGTCACATACACGCCCTGCGTTCGGCCAGCCACTCCCCCGTTTCCCCAGGCACGCCTGCGTTATCTTCTGACACGCCTGCGTTTTTTAGCACACTCCCGGAAAACAGTCAGTTACCTCCCAGAAACGCCCCTTTCCTGTCAATCACTCCCCGATCAGCCATGCGACTGAAATTAGTTGCTCGAGCTGGTGTAAAACATTTTGTGTGAAGTACTTGGCACGTGCGCACTGCGGCCCATACGCATGCGCAGAAGTGCCACTTTTTTACCTAATTACTGCGCTGCGACCGAAAGCAGCTAGCGATAAACTCAGAATGACCCCCAATGTGCACTGCATAAGGAAGCCTTTTTCTCACCGGACAGCTCCCATACCTTGTGGGTGGCAGAGCTGGCCCTAACCAATCTGATGCCCTAGGCAAGATTTTGGCTGGTGCCCCCTAGCACCGCTGCTGGTTCTGCCTCTGACCCTGCACCTCTTTCCCAGCACCATCACCCCTCACCTATAGTAGTCCTCATTTTGGTGCTCCTACCCCCTAGATTTTAATTTGTAACAGTGTGCACATTCTGTGCACAGCCCAATAAGGAGTGTGTTATTGCTGGGAAGGGGCATGGCCACACAATAGTACCCCAATTCAAATTACGACACACAGCAGTACAACTTTATTCACATTTTATCATGTGATAGTGTCCCTTATTTACTTTACATCACACAGTAGTACCACTTTACCTTATATACATTACTCCTCACAGTAGTGCCCCTTATTCATATTACTGTACATCAAACTGAATTGCCCCTTATTCACATTACACCACACCATATTGCTCTTTATTCAAATTAGACCACACAGTAGTGCTCTTTCTCTACGTTATACCACACAGTAGTGCACTTTTACACATAATGCCACACATTAGTAATGTATTTATACACATAATACCACATAGTAATGCCCCTTTTACATATGACACACATTATTAATGTCCTTATAAACATAACACGCCTTACGCATCATGAGAACCTTTATTAACGCCCTTATGCACATAATGTCCCTTACACATATGATGCACATTATTAATGCCATTATGCACATAATGACACACATAATGTCCCTTATACATAAACCGCACATTATTAGTGCCCTTATACACATAATGTCTCCTTTCACATATGCCTCACATTATATTAATGCATTTATACACATAATGACACACATAGTGCCCCTTACACACATATGCTGCACATTATTAATGCACTTATATACATAATGACACACATAGTGCCCCTTACACATATGCTGAACATTATTAACGCATTTATACACATGACACACATAATGCCCCTTACACCAGTGACATGCGGTGGGGTGAGGCAGAGCCTTTTCTGTCATACTTACGTTTGAACCAGAGTTTTATAAGCCAAACTCTGGAGTAAAAACTCTATGGCAGGTGAGGCAGTGCCTCACCTGCTTATCTTTTCAGCACATCTCTGATCAAAACTCACCAAATTTCCAGGAGTTTATAATGCTGCACCTGTGTATAATGGGGGCAATTCCAAGTTGATCGCAGCAGGAATTTTGTTAGCAGTTGGGCAAAACCATGTGCACTGCAGGGGGGGTGGGGGGGCAGATTTAACATGTGCAGAGAGAGTTAGATTTGGGTGTGGTGTGTTCACTCTGCAATCTAATTTGCAGTGTAAAAATAAAGCAGCCAGTATTTACCCTGCACAGAAACAAAATAACCCACCCAAATCTAACTCTTTCTGCACATGTTATATCTGCCTCCCCTGCAGTGCACATGGTTTTGCCCAACTGCTAACAAAATTCCTGCTGCGATCAACTTGGAATTACCCCCAATGTCCAGATGTACCCTTTGGCTCACATATTGCATGGAATTCTGGCTCTGGGGTTAGCCAATGCCTCCTGAGCCATTTAGCTCACTGCATATCCCTGCCTTACACATATGCCGAACACTATTGCACAACCATCCCACCCTCACACAGCACTCACATGGCAGTTACCACTGTGACCTCTGCCTCTGCTTGGATACAGATGGTCCTCATACATCTTGCCTCAATACGCCATGCAGCAGGAGATGGCGTGAGTCAGCAGGCAGCTCTGCTAATGCCGGGTGCCTTTTTGACGAAAATGCATCTTATTTGCATTAGTATGTGGCTAAGATGCATAAGCAGCTTCTGCTGATTGAAATGATATGCGGCATGCCTATATTCTGTGTGCGACTGTGGTTGTACCTGCATACGAAATGCTACATTACATTGATTTCCAGGAATACACTGTAACGTAGCATTTCATATGCAGATACAGTCACACACAGAATATAGGCATGCCGCATATCATTTTAATCAGCAGAAGTTGCTTGTGCCCCTAGGCATACCAAATGCCCTAGGCATTTGCCTAGTTTGACTATGCCTAGGGCCGGCTCTGGTGGGTGGATGCACATGTTGGCAGAGAGTGGATCAGGGTTGTGTTATCATTAGTCATCTATAGGCAGCTGCCTAAGGTGCTAGCTCCTGGAGGGTGCCACTGAAATTTAAGGATGTCTCTAAGACATTCTTATTTTATGTAATTTTAAGCAGCGGAAGTGGATTACTGTATATAAACTTGCTCTCACACCATTCTGGCTGTAATTTCTTAGTTCTACTGTTTGGATGTTATACGTGGCTGGTGCAACACGGCAGACAACAGTGTTCGTCCTCTTACCCTCTAGCCCTCTTCTCCTTCCTTTCCTCCCATTCTCTACCAGCCAGTCATTCATAGATAAAGCTGCTCCTCCCAGAACAGATGAGGAGCTGAAATAGGGATGACCATCGAAGGGTACACTGTTGATGGTCTCCATCAGTGCTTTGCATCGATAGCATGAAACCATTGAGAGAAAACCATCAATAGTTTGAACCATTGATGGGGATCCATACTGTCATGGGCAATGACGGGCATGACCAAGCATCATGCCCCCATGTGTCAGGAAAAAAACCATCAACTTCAGCACCAAAGAACCACTGGACCTCCACCATCGATGGCAATTAATTGATGGGTGATGGGTACCTCTAAGCTAAAGGCTGTCAATGGAGCTGTGAAAGAGTCAAGTAACATTTTATGTCCTGCATTTTGCTTTCCTAAGCCTTTAGGACACTGTAGTAGATTAACCTTGAACACATACTCGATGGGGGAGATGTACTAAGCCTTAAAAAGTGATAAATTTCACGGTGATAAAGTACCAGCCAATTAGCTCCTGCCATGTTACAGACTGGGGGCAGAGGCGGGCTGGCCCGGGGGGCAGGGTGCCATGTACCCCCCAGGCCACACTACTGCCAAGGGTCACGGGCCAGCTGCCAACCTCCACTACACCAGCGGTGGACAACCCGCGGCTCTCGAGCAGCATGTGGCTCTTTCTATCTCCGCATGCAGCTTGTAAGCTCCCGCGGCACCTCCCGCTGCCCTAGTCTGCAGTGCCCGGCGCCGGCCCGTGAGCCAATCAGAGCTCGCGGACCACCAGCCAATCAGGAGTCTTAGCTGCCTAATTAGAGAGAATCAACGCCGCCGGAGAGTGGAGACTGAAGGGCAGGAGAGGCGCACGCTGCACTCTCCTCCCCTCACAAGCAGCAGACTGAGCAGAGCAGCCGCGCGGCGGTGAGCAGCACTTGGGAGGGCTCAGTGTGGGGACATGTGTATCTTACACTGGGAGCATATCTGGCACTGGGGGGACGTATATCTGGCACTGGGGGCATATCTGGCACTGGGGGCATATCTGGCACTGGCGGACGTGTTTCTGGCACTAGGGGGGACGTGTATCTGGCACTGGTGGCATATATGGCACTGGGGAGACGTGTAGCTGACAGTGGGGGCATGTTTGGCACTGGGGTCATATCTGGCACTGGGGAGACGTGTAGCTGACAGTGGGGGCATGTTTGGCACTGGGGGCATATCTGGCACTGGGGAGACATGTGTATCTGGCACTGTGGGCATATCTGGCACTGGGGGACATGTGTATCTGGCACGGGGGGCATATCTGGCACTGGGGGGACTTGTGTATCTTACACTGGGGGCATATCTGGCACTGGGAGATGTGTATCTGGCAGTGGGGGCATATCTGGCACTGGGGAGATGTGTATCTGGCAGTGGGGACATATCTGGCACAATAGGGACATATACTGTATGTATCTAGCACTGTGGTGGCATACTGTATATGTATCTGGCACTGTGGAGGAATATATGTATCTGGCACTGTGGAGGAATTTATATATCTGGCACTGTGGGGACATATATGTATCTGGCACTGTGAGGGCATATATGTATTTGGCACTGTGGAGGCACCCATTTTATGGTGTTTTTATATGTATGTGGCACTGTACAACATGACTAAAAATGGGGTTATGACACAAGGTCATACTCCTACAAACGTCAAACCGAAAGATATGCGCATGAAAATTGGGTGTGGCTTTGTGACAACTATGCCATGACCCCAGTTTTGCTTGCGTGCCTTCGGCGCGCGCATGATATGGCTCTTACCTTGACTACAGATCTTTTCTGGCTCTTTGCCACTGACTGGTTGGCCACCCCTGCACTACACTGCTCTGCTGAAGCCGCGGCCGCACTGACAAATTTATAATAAAGTATCTTTGGATTAATAAAGATTTTTCTTTTTCATCCACTAGGGGTCACTGGAGTACTCTTGGGATATGGACGGCTTCCACAGGAAGTAGGCACTGAATAAATTAATTTTGGAACTATACCTCCCCTCCATATCCCTGAGTACCCCAGTGTTTTTTCTGTGCTCGACACAGTTAGTAGGCTTGTGGCTTTGCTGCCACAGAGGTCCACATTTCATTGGATTTTTTTCTAAGTTTTTCTTTTTTTCAACGATTTACCACATCCCTTCCCCCCTTCCAATAGGCGTGGGTCCGGGATAAGTGAAGGCTGCTTTAGCAGCTGTGGGTGTCGGACCTCTCTAAAAAGAGCTCCCTCACTACCATGTGCAGGACTAAAACCTGCAGTAAAGGCTGGACGGAACTTACAGAGAAGCCCCGTCATAGCCCTCACCACAGGGTCCAGGTATGTTGAACGGGGCGGTCAGCTCACGCTGCCGCCCCACTGTGATACTGTCTGTGTGTGTGTGTGTGGCCCAGGCCCTCGATGCCGCTTCGGGCTCCCTCTCCACCATAGCCCGGCTCCGTGTAGAGAGAACGGTATACGGAGCATGGGGGGACACACAAATGAGAGTCAAAAGGCAGGTTTCTTAGCCTAGTGAGTAACTTTGCTGCCACAGTGATGTTCCCTGCACACAGAAATGTCAGGGTCACTGGATAAAATCTCATGATTCAACTCTTATTGATAAGGGAATACAGCAGCGCTGCATATGTATTACAAAAGGCTATGAAGTCTTTGTTAAAACAAGATTAACCATGTTTCCTGTTGTATTTCCAGAATTTCCTGTGTTACATCTCTCCTCCATTGAAGGCGCAGGGGTGTTATGGGGAATTTGGGAGCAGGCATATGGCTGGCGTGCACTGCACTTGGCCAGATATATATTTATAGAGACACCTTAGTGCTATTTACTGAGTCGTGCAAGTTGTCTGTCTTTGTTTTTGTTTTGAGTATTGTCTGTCTGCATGAGTAAGACACCAGCAATTACTAATAAGCAGTTTCCCTGCCATGTCTAAAACATGGATATACATAATTATTTATATCATAACTGTTTATAATGATATTATCCTAAAGACTGCAAATCTCAATCAGGGTTGTGGCAGCCAAATACTGGCTTTGTTCATTTGTTGTAAAGTAAGATATGTTATAACAATTGGTCAGCACATGGTGCTTATAAAACAGTATCTGTGGAGCCGTGTGAGTTCACTCACCTGCAGCAGCTTTGGCTTAATTCACTTGGCCACACCACACTGGATACGCCCAATCTCATCTGATTTTGGAAGCTAAGCAGTGTTGGGCCTGATTAGCCACCTGGGAGTACAAGGTGCTGTAGGTGTTTTTATTCTACAGCCACACCACACTGGATACGCCCAAACTCATCTGAGCTTGAAAGCTAAGCAGGGTTGCATACTGTTTTGCCATCTGGGGGAAACTGGTGATCCAACTAGATTGCATACTAATACATGCTGGTTTACTTTAAACTGTTAAAAAATAGCTCAGTTTGGCCTTACACTATCAATATAAACCTACCATAGGTTTTACAGTCAGGATAGCTCTCCAGAGCGCGCTCCCGGCGCCGGCCACTAGAAGGGCCCATTAACTAAGCTGTGGTCAAGCAGCAGTCATCTCAGGTTTTAAGCCTGTGCGAGGTCACATTTAGTTTCAGACTTGTAAAAATGTGTTATACCTGTGTATCAGGGAGACTCTGTAGCCTACTGGTTAGGCTTCCCGCCAACAGTGTAGATGCTGCTTGCAGGGTCATTGGTTCGAATCCTGGGTTCAACTACTGTCTATACACCAGATAGTGTTAACAGTCTCAGTACATAATTGGCCATGGGTTTCCTCAGTGAGTACATTGGAAATGCTTCCATATGGCTTAGCATACATGTGTTTGTGGATGATGGTTGTATCCTCAATTGGATGTTGCACTGTGTTTGATATTATTATAAAAAAATGTATGTGTGTGTGTGTATATATGTATATGTGTGTGTGTGTGTGTATATATATATATATATATATATATATATATATATATATATATATATAATATGCTGACATTAAAAGTCTATTTTGCAGTAAGCAAGAATAATTGGTCAGCACTCAGTGCTTATTAACACTATCTGTTGAGCACTGCAAAACATGGCCACACCGCAGCAGCTTTGCTTATTGTTTTTACAGGTGGCTCTGTAGCCAAGTGGTTAGGCTTTCCAGCCACAGTGAACATTGTGTTTGCATGGACACTGGTTCAGATCCTGGTTTAACAGGTGTTTAAAAAAAAAAAAAAAAATCAATCCATGGTAGGACAATTTTTTCTTTTAATGTTACTTCCTGGTTCTTTCTCGGAAGTTGCTGCCCTACAACACTTAGACTCTGGAGGAGCGGGGTGTTGTTAGGAGTTTAATTTATTAATTGTTTTTGTACAGCATGACTCTACAGGAAGATTCACTATTGCTGGTAACCACATGCACGGTAATGCAAGTTTATACACACGTTACTTCCGTGGTGTACTTACTGGTTGGAGTACATGATCTCTTGCACTTACATGTGCAGCAGAGTACTGCAATGGAAGCATGCTGGGCCCATAACCCAGAGGTAGGCAGATTGAAACTATCCTCTGCTATATGCATTTATGCATAATCAAACAAGCAGCTTCGCTGCAAAGTCGGTCACACAGTGTGTCGGACAAATACGAATCTGGGCCAGTGGCGCAATGTATAACGCATCTGACTATGCATAACAAGATTGTAGGTTCGTCTCCTACCTGGCTCGTTTAAGTTGCCGTGATCGTATAGTGGTTAGTACTCTGCGTAAAGACTGCACAGACAGTTTCAGTTACATTGTTGCGGTCGATTTGCCGCCAGCCCTCATAGCACCAGGCCAGTACGTCAGGTTCTCAGCGAAGGCTGAACAATTTCCAATCAGAGACAATTGCATTTATTGGGTGTTTTACTACATATCGGAGTATACCCTACACAGCAGTAGGGCTGTTGCTTCGCCCTGCTTTGGTAAGGGTTTGAGGTAACAAGGCTGTAGTGGCAGGGCATTCCAGTTCAGGTTTGCCCTAAACAAAGACCACCTTACACTTCTTGCTGCCTACAGCTTCTTTGGACGTTGGCAGTTGGTTCTTGCGTTTTCAGCTTCGCTAGTAGCGCATAACGTCCACTTTGGCTATGTTCCTAACAGGCGGAGTCGGATTCCAAACGAGATAGATCGCAGACCAAGTGGGGAGGAAAATCTGATTTCCTACCATTGTCTACGCGAATTCCTGAATGATTCCGTCTCAACGACTTCAATTCCTAGGTATGATTGTTTGTGTCGGCCACTTGGGTCGCTTAGCTTAGTCACACAGCTACCTCATTGCGCCTCTTTTTTTCTTTGCATCATGTGCTGTTTGGGGACAATTTTTTTTAAGTGCCATCTTGCCTGACACTGCAGTGCCACTCCTAGATGGGCCAGGTGTTTGTGTCGGCCACTTGTGTCGCTTAGCTTAGCCATCCAGCGACCTTGGTGCACCTCTTTTTTTTCTTTGCATCATGTGCTGCTTGGGCACTATTTTTTTGAAGTGCCGTCCTGCCTGACACTGCAGTGCCACTCCTAGATGGGCCAGGTGTTTGTGTCGGCCACTTGGGTCGCTTAGCTTAGTCATCCAGCGACCTCGGTGCAAATTTTAGGACTAAAAATAATATTGTGAGGTGTTCAGAATAGACTGAAAATGAGTGTAAATTATGGTTATTGAGGTTAATAATACTATGGGATCAAAATGACCCCCAAATTCTATGATTTAAGCTGTTTTTGAGGGTTTTTTGTAAAAAAAACACCCGAATCCAAAACACATCCGAATCCGACAAAAAATTTTCAGGGAGGTTTTGCCAAAACGCGTCCGAATCCAAAACACGGCCGCGGAACCGAATCCAAAACCAAAACACAAAACCCGAAAAATTTCCGGTGCACATCACTAGTTATATCCCATGTACAGATGTTCCTGGCTCAGCTTGCAAATGAACTGCGGTAAACGTGACTCATTTTCCACGAATAGACTATTCACCTCAATCCCTGTCACCGCATCTGTGATCCAATGGCCATGATAACAGTTACTGATGGGCGTGGCCAAGCCAGTGCCTCCAGTCCTACACTACTATAGATCAGTCACACACAGGAAATCATTGTTACTCGCTCTATAAATCAGTCACACACAGGAAATCATTGTTACTCGCTCTATAAATCAGTCACATACAGGAAATCATTGTTACACGCTCTATAGATCAGTCACACACAAGAAATCATTGTTACTCGCTCTATAGATCAGTCACACACAGGAAATCATTGTTACTCGCTCTATAGCTCAGTCACACACAGGAAATCATTGTTACTCGCTCTATAAATCAGTCACACACAGGAAATCATTGTTACTCGCTCTATAGATCAGTCACACACAGGAAATCATTGTTACTCGCTCTATAAGTCAGTCACACACAGGAAATCACTGTTACTCGCTCTATAAATCAGTCACATACAGGAAATCATTATCACTAACTCTATAGATCAGTAACTCCCTGGAGATCGGTGCCACTTACTACAGATCAGTCACACACTGGAAGTCAGAACAACTTACTGCTGTATATATTTGTCACTGTCACTGTCATTAGAGATTACGGAGACTACAGTACATTAGAGTTACTCTCTGGAGATCAATGCTAGTCACAGGACATCACATTCAGTAAATGGAAAGCAATGTTACGCTGTACATCTGACAATTACTGGAGATCAGTAAATTCTGCTCACACTAAGGGGCATATTTGCCAACAACTCCATATAAAATGTGTTTGTGGTATGAAAGTTTTGCGCCAGCTCATTAAAATAACCCCTTGCATCCGGAGCTTGGTACATCAATGCAGGGATGTAGCAAGGGTGGCTACGGTGGAGCACGAGCTCTGGGCGGTGCAAAAGTTAGAGTGCGCCGTTGCCTGCCCACCCCCTCCTTCTGCCCGATATACCGCGGGCCGCTGTACAGGCAGCCGCATTGCAGGAGGAGGAGAAGCAGAGGGGGTGCACACTAACTCGGACTTGGAGACTAAGTAGAGAACAGGGCAGGCCAGAGGCGACAGCAGGAGACACTGACAGCCGGCACATGCCGGAGCTCTGCCGTCCTCTTTATATGTCTCACTGTCTGCTTGTATCTGTGCAGCAGGGTTACTTCTATCCTGCTACACCACTCTCTGTCCTGGCTGCTGCAGCACCTCTTTCTGCCCCGGATGCTGCATCACCTCTTTCTGCCCCAGCTGCTGCAGCACCACTCTCTGCATTACAAGCTACATTACAAATAACATGTATAAGGGGCTCTACTATGGTGTAACGTGTATAAACGGCTCTACTGTGGGGTATGAAGTGTGTAAGGAGTACTACTGTGTGGTGTAATATGAATAACGGACACTACTGTGTGGTATGAAGTGTGTAAGGGAACTACTGTGTGGTGTAATATGAATAATGGACACTACTGTGTGGTATGAAGTGTGTAAGGAGTACTACTGTGTGGTGTAATATGAATAATGGACACTACTGTGTGGTATGAAGTGTGTAAGGGGTACTACTGTGTGGTGTAATATGAATAATGGACACTACTGTGTGGTATGAAGTGTGTAAGGGGTACTACTGTGTGGTGTAATATGAATAACGGACACTACTGTGTGGTATGAAGTGTGTAAGGGGGGTACTACTGTGTGGTGTAATATGAATAATGGACACTACTGTGTGGTATGAAGTGTGTAAGGGTACTACTGTGTGGTGTAATATGAATAATGGACACTACTGTGTGGTATGAAGTGTGTAAGGGGTGCTACTGTGTGGTGTAATATGAATAACTGACACTACTGTGTGGTATGAAGTGTGTAAGGGGTACTACTGTGTGGTGTAATATGAATAATGGACACTACTGTGTGGTATGAAGTGTGTAAGGGGTACCACTGTGTGGTGTAATATGAATAATGGACACTACTGTGTGGTATGAAGTGTGTAAGGGGTACTACTGTGTGGTGTAATATGAATAATGGACACTACTGTGTGGTATGAAGTGTGTAAGGGTACTACTGTGTGGTGTAATATGAATAATGGACACTACTGTGTGGTATGAAGTGTGTAAGGGGTGCTACTGTGTGGTCTAATATGAATAACTGACACTACTGTGTGGTATGAAGTGTGTAAGGGGTACTACTGTGTGGTGTAATATGAATAATGGACACTACTGTGTGGTATGAAGTGTGTAAGGGGTACCACTGTGTGGTGTAATATGAATAATGGACACTACTGTGTGGTATGAAGTGTGTAAGGGGTACTACTGTGTGGTGTAATATGAATAATGGACACTACTGTGTGGTATGAAGTGTGTAAGGGTACTACTGTGTGGTGTAATATGAATAATGGACACTACTGTGTGGTATGAAGTGTGTAAGGGTACTACTGTGTGATGTAATATGAATAACTGACACTACTGTGTGGTATGAAGTGTGTAAGGGGTACTACTGTGTGGTGTAATATGAATAATGGACACTACTGTGTGGTATGAAGTGTGTAAGGGGTACTACTGTGTGGTGTAATATGAATAACGGACACTACTGTGTGGTATGAAGTGTGTAAGGGGTACTACTGTGTGGTGTAATATGAATAACGGACACTACTGTGTGGTATGAAGTGTGTAAGGGGTACTACTGTGTGGTGTAATATGAATAACGGACACTACTGTGTGGTATGAAGTGTGTTAGGGGTAGTGATGTGCACCGGGAATTTTTCGGGTTTTGGTTTTGGGTTCGGTTCCGCGGCCGTGTTTTGGGTTCAAACGCGTTTTGGCAAAACCTCACCGAAATTTTTTTGTCGGATTCGGGTGTGTTTTGGATTCGGGTGTTTTTTTTCAAAAAACCCTAAAAACAGCTTAAATCATAGAATGTGGGGGTCATTTTGATCCCATAGTATTATTAACCTCAATAACCATAATTTCCACTCATTTCCAGTCTATTCTGAACACCTCACACCTCATAATATTATTTTTAGTCCTAAAATTTGCACCGAGGTCGCTGGATGGCTAAGCTAAGCGACACAAGTGGCCGACACAAACACCTGGCCCATCTAGGAGTATCACTGCAGTGTCACGCAGGATGGCCCTTCAAAAAAATACTCCCCAAACAGCACATGACGCAAAGAAAAAAAGAGGCGCACCAAGGTTGCTGTGTGACTAAGATAAGCGACCCAAGTGGCCGACACAAACACCTGGCCCATCTAGGAGTGGCACTGCAGTGTCACGCAGGATGGCCCTTCAAAAAAATACTCCCCAAACAGCACATGGCGCAAAGAAAAATGAAAGAAAAAAGAGGTGCAAGATGGAATTGTCCTTGGGCCCTCCCACCCACCCTTATGTTGTAAAAACAGGACATGCACACTTTAACGAACCCATCATTTCAGCGACATCATTTCACCTCATCATTGTCCGATTCATCACCCCTTTCACTGTGTACATCCCCCTCCTCACAGATTATTAATTCGTCCCCACTGGAATCTACCATCTCAGGTCCCCGTGTACTTTCTGGAGGCAATTGCTGCTGGTGAATGTCTCCATGGAGGAATTGATTATAATTCATTTTAATGAACATCATCTTCTCCACATTTTCTGGAAGTAACCTCGTACGCCGATTGCTGACAAGGTGAGCGGCGGCACTAAACACTCTTTCGGAGTACACACTGGAGGGAGGGCAACTTAGGTAGAATAAAGCCAGTTTCTGCAAGGGCCTCCAAATTGCCTCTTTTTCCTGCCAGTATACGTACGGACTGTCTGACGTGCCTACTTGGATGCGGTCACTCATATAATCCTCCACCATTCTTTCAATGGTGACAGAATCATATGCAGTGACAGTAGATGACATGTCAGTAATCGTTGCCAGGTCCTTCAGTCCGGACCAGATGTCAGCACTCGCTCCAGACTGCCCTGCATCACCGCCAGCGGGTGGGCTCGGAATTCTTAGCCTATTTCTCGCACCCCCAGTTGTGGGAGAATGTGAAGGAGGAGCTGTTGACGGGTCGCGTTCCGCTTGACTTGACAATTTTCTCACCAGCAGGTCTTTGAACCTCTGCAGACTTGTGTCTGCCGGAAAGAGAGATACAACGTAGGCTTTAAATCTAGGATCGAGCACGGTGGCCAAAATGTAGTGCTCTGATTTCAACAGATTGACCACCCGTGAATCCTGGTTAAGCGAATGAAGGGCTCCATCCACAAGTCCCACATGCCTAGCGGAATCGCTCTGTTTTAGCTCCTCCTTCAATGCCTCCAGCTTCTTCTGCAAAAGCCTGATGAGGGGAATGACCTGACTCAGGCTGGCAGTGTCTGAACTGACTTCACGTGTGGCAAGTTCAAAAGGTTGCAGAACCTTGCACAACGTTGAAATCATTCTCCACTGCGCTTGAGACAGGTGCATTCCACCTCCTTTGCCTATATCGTGGGCAGATGTATAGGCTTGAATGGCCTTTTGCTGCTCCTCCATCCTCTGAAGCATATAGAGGGTTGAATTCCACCTCGTTACCACCTCTTGCTTCAGCTGATGGCAGGGCAGGTTCAGGTGTTTTTGGTGGTGCTCCAGTCTTCTGTACGCGGTGCCTGTACGCCGAAAGTGGCCCGCAATTCTTCTGGCCACCGACAGCATCTCTTGCACGCCCCTGTCGTTTTTTAAATAATTCTGCACCACCAAATTCAAGGTATGTGCAAAACATGGGACGTGCTGGAATTTGCCCAGATGTAATGCACGCACAATATTGCTGGCGTTGTCCGATGCCACAAATCCCCAGGAGAGTCCAATTGGGGTAAGCCATTCTGCGATGGTCTTCCTCAGTTGCCGTAAGAGGTTTTCAGCTGTGTGCGTATTCTGGAAAGCGGTGATACAAAGCGTAGCCTGCCTAGGAACGAGTTGGCGTTTGCGAGATGCTGCTACTGGTGCCGCCGCTGCTGTTCTTGCAGCAGGAGGCAATACATCTACCCAGTGGGCTGTCACAGTCATGTAGTCCTGAGTCTGCCCTGCTCCACTTGTCCACATGTCCGTGGTTAAGTGGACATTGGGTACAACTGCATTTTTTAGGACACTGGTGACTCTTTTTCTGAGGTCTGTGTACATTCTCGGTATCGCCTGCCTAGAGAAATGGAACCTAGATGGTATTTGGTACCGGGGACACAGTACCTCAATCAAGTCTATAGTTGCCTCTGAAGTAACGATGGATACCGGAACCACGTTTCTCACCGCCTAGGCTGCCAAGGCCTGAGTTATCCGCTTTGCAGCAGGATGACTGCTTTGATATTTCAACTTCCTCGCAAAGGACTGTTGGACAGTCAATTGCTTACTGGAAGTAGTACAAGTGGTCTTCCGACTTCCCCTCTGGGATGACGATCGACTCCCAGCAGCAACAACAGCAGCGCCAGCAGCAGTAGGCGTTACACTCAAGGATGCATCAGAGGAATCCCAGGCAGGAGAGGACTCGTCAGACTTGCATGTGACATGGCCTGCAGGACTATTGGCTTTCCTGTCTAAGGAGGAAATTGACACTGAGGGAGTTGGTGGTGTGGTTTGCAGGAGCTTGGTTACAGATTTAGTGGTCAGTGAACTGCTTCCGCTGTCACCCAAAGTTTTTGAACTTGTCACTGACTTATGATGAATGCGCTGCAGGTGACGTATAAGGGAGGATGTTCCGAGGTGGTTAACGTCCTTACCCCTACTTATTACAGCTTGACAAAGGCAACACACGGCTTGACACCTGTTGTCCGCATTTGTTATGAAATAATTCCACACCGAAGAGCTGATTTTTTTTGTATTTTGACCAGGCATGTCAAGGGCCATATTCCTCCCACGGACAACAGGTGTCTCCCCGGGTGCCTGAATTAAACAAACCACCTCACCATCAGAATCCTCCTTGTCAATTTCCTCCCCAGCGCCAGCAACACCCATATCCTCATCCTGGTGTACTTCAACACTGACATCTTCAATTTGACTATCAGGAACTGGACTGCGGGTGCTCCTTCCAGCACTTGCAGGGGGCGTGCAAATGGTGGAAGGCGCAAGCTCTTCCCGTCCAGTGTTGGGAAGGTCAGGCATCGCAACCGACACAATTGGACTCTCCTTGGGGATTTGTGATTTCGAAGAACGCACAGTTCTTTGCTGTGCTTTTGCCAGCTTAAGTCTTTTTTCATTTTTCTAGCGAGAGGCTAAGTGCTTCCATCCTCATGTGAAGCTGAACCACTAGCCATGAACATAGGCCAGGGCCTCAGCCGTTCCTTGCCACTCCGTGTCGTAAATGGCATATTGGCAAGTTTACGCTTCTCCTCGGACGCTTTTAATTTAGATTTTTGGGTAATTTTACTGATCTTTTGTGTTTTGGATTTTACATGCTCTGTACTATGACATTGGGCATCGGCCTTGGCAGACGACGTTGATGGCATTTCATCGTCTCGGCCATGACTAGTGGCAGCAGCTTCAGCACGAGGTGGAAGTGGATCTTGATCTTTCCCTATTTTTTTAACCTCCACATTTTTGTTCTCCATATTTTGCGCACAACTAAAAGCCACCACAGGTATACAATGTAGATGGATGGATAGTATACTATTATTACTTATGGACGACGAGTGACGACACAGAGGTAGGTACAGCCGTGGCCTACCGTACTGCTATATATATAATATATACAGAATAATAATAACGGACCTGGTGGACACTGTCAGCAGACTGCTAAACTAGTATGAAGAAAAAAAAGCCACCACAGGTATACAATGTAGATGGATGGATAGTATAGTATTATTACTTATGGACGACGAGTGACGACACAGAGGTAGGTACAGCCGTGGCCTACCGTACTGCTATATATATAATATATACAGAATAATAATAACGGACCTGGTGGACACTGTCAGCAGACTGCTAAACTAGTATGAAGAAAAAAAAGCCACCACAGGTATACAATGTAGATGGATGGATAGTATACTATTATTACTTATGGACGACGAGTGACGACACAGAGGTAGGTACAGCCGTGGCCTACCGTACTGCTATATATATAATATATACAGAATAATAATAACGGACCTGGTGGACACTGTCAGCAGACTGCTAAACTAATATGAAGGAAAAAAAGCCACCACAGGTATACAATGTAGATGGATGGATAGTATACTATTATTACTTATGGACGACGAGTGACGACACAGAGGTAGGTACAGCCGTGGCCTACCGTACTGCTATATATATATAATATATACAGAATAATAATAACGGACCTGGTGGACACTGTCAGCAGACTGCTAAACTAGTATGAAGAAAAAAAAGCCACCACAGGTATACAATGTAGATGGATGGATAGTATACTATTATTACTTATGGACGACGAGTGACGACACAGAGGTAGGTACAGCCGTGGCCTACCGTACTGCTATATATATAATATATACAGAATAATAATAACTGACCTGGTGGACACTGTCAGCAGACTGCTAAACTAATATGAAGGAAAAAAAGCCACCACAGGTATACAATGTAGATGGATGGATAGTATACTATTATTACTTATGGACGACGAGTGACGACACAGAGGTAGGTACAGCCGTGGCCTACCGTACTGCTATATATATAATATATACAGAATAATAATAACGGACCTGGTGGACACTGTCAGCAGACTGCTAAACTAGTATGAAGAAAAAAAAGCCACCACAGGTATACAATGTAGATGGATGGATAGTATACTATTATTACTTATGGACGACGAGTGATGACACAGAGGTAGGTACAGCCGTGGCCTACCATACTGCTATATATATAATATATACAGAATAATAATAACGGACCTGGTGGACACTGTCAGCAGACTGCTAAACTAGTATGAAGAAAAAAAAGCCACCACAGGTATACAATGTAGATGGATGAATAGTATAGTATTATTACTTATGGACGACGAGTGACGACACAGAGGTAGGTACAGCCGTGGCCTACCGTACTGATATATATATAATATATACAGAATAATAATAACGGACCTGGTGGACACTGTCAGCAGACTGCTAAACTAATATGAAGGAAAAAAAGCCACCACAGGTATACAATGTAGATGGATGGATAGTATACTATTATTACTTATGGACGACGAGTGACGACACAGAGGTAGGTACAGCCGTGGCCTACCGTACTGCTATATATATAATATATACAGAATAATAATAACGGACCTGGTGGACACTGTCAGCAGACTGCTAAACTAGTATGAAGAAAAAAAAGCCACCACAGGTATACAATGTAGATGGATGGATAGTATACTATTATTACTTATGGACGACGAGTGATGACACAGAGGTAGGTACAGCCGTGGCCTACCGTACTGCTATATATATAATATATACAGAATAATAATAACGGACCTGGTGGACACTGTCAGCAGACTGCTAAACTAATATGAAGGGAAAAAAGCCACCACAGGTATACAATGTAGATGGATGGGTAGTATACTATTATTACTTATGGACGACGAGTGACGACACAGAGGTAGGTGCAGCCGTGGCCTACCGTACTGCTATATATATAATATATACAGAATAATAATAACGGACCTGGTGGACACTGTCAGCAGACTGCTAAACTAGTATGAAGAAAAAAAAGCCACCACAGGTATACAATGTAGATGGATGGATAGTATACTATTATTACTTATGGACGACGAGTGACGACACAGAGGTAGGTACAGCCGTGGCCTACCGTACTGCTATATATATAATATACTGTATAATAAATGGACCTGGTGGACACTGTCAGCAGACTGCTAAACTACTAGTATAAAGAAAAAAAGCCACCACAGGAGTGTTTTTCAGGCAGACAAACGTATACTGGACTGGTGGTCACTGTCAGCAAAACTGTGCACTGTACTCCTGCTATAACTGCTCCCCAGTCCCCACAATTAGGCAGTGTGAGCAGTGCACTCAGCACAGATATATCATGCAGCACACTGAGCACAGATATGGTATGGAGCGTTTTTTTTCAGGCAGAGAACGGATTAAACTGATGGTCACACTCACTACTATCAGCAAAACCCTGCACTGTACTCCTAACAGCTGCTCCCCGTCCCCAATCCTCCCCACAATTATAACAATGTCACTCTTAGTCTTTTCTATTATGACTATAACGGAGATGACGCCAGCCACGTCCTCTCCCTATCAATCTCAATGCACGTGTGAAAATGGCGGCGACGCGCGGCTGCTTATATAGAATCCGAATCTCGCGAGAATCCGACAGCGGAATGATGACGTTCGGGCGCGCTCGGTTTGCCCGAGCCACACGGGAGAATCCGAGCACGGCTCGGACCCGTGTAAAAAGGCTGAAGTTCGGGGGGGTTCGGTTTCCGAGAAACCGAACCCGCTCATCACTAGTTAGGGGTACCACTGTGTGGTGTAATATGAATAACGGACACTACTGTGTGGTATGAAGTGTGTAAGGGGTACTACTGTGTGGTGTAATATGAATAACGGACACTACTGTGTGGTATGAAGTGTGTTAGGGGTACCACTGTGTGGTGTAATATGAATAATGGACACTACTGTGTGGTATGAAGTGTGTAAGGGGTGCTACTGTGTGGTCTAATATGAATAACTGACACTACTGTGTGGTATGAAGTGTGTAAGGGGTACTACTGTGTGGTGTAATATGAATAACGGACACTACTGTGTGGTATGAAGTGTGTAAGGGGTACTACTGTGTGGTGTAATATGAATAACGGACACTACTGTGTGGTATGAAGTGTGTAAGGGGTGCTACTGTGTGGTGTAATATGAATAACTGACACCACTGTGTGGTATGAAGTGTGTAAGGGGTACTACTGTGTGGTGTAATATGAATAACGGACACTACTGTGCGGTGTAATCTGTATTGGTACTACTCTGTGGCCATGCCCCTTCCCCAAGAAGACACTCCCCTATATTTTAGTAGCACGCCTTCGCCGCACATTGTTCCTGTTTTGGACTTGGGGGGGGGGGGGGGGGCTTTTGCCCCGAGATCCACAAGGTCTAGAACTGGCCCTGTCATCAATTTAGGCTTTTTGAAATATTTTTTCTTTCCAAATGTAACATGCCAAAACATACCCTTGCTCCGGGCACCATGGCACCTAGCTTAGGCTGCCCATATTATCCCTTTTACCTGGGACGCTCATGGATTACACAGGTTCTGTGGCTGATTAAAACCAGCTGAAATGTAGGCTTGAAGTCAGCCAGCCACAGAACCTGTGTAAACCATGAGCGTCCCAGGTAAAAGGGATACTATGGTCACTCTACCCATAGGCGTGCGCATGGGGGGTGCCACACATTAGGGGGTGCCTGTGCATGCAGGGCCAAGCTGGTGGCAGCGGAGTATATGTGAGGCCAGGAGCAGCGGCAGGGAGTGCTGCGCAGTAGTAAGAGTGACAGGCAACGGCAAGACGGTGAGTGGTATTTTAAAATGCAGCGCCGGTCTTCAGCCAATCGGAGCTCTTGTAGTGGCAGCGAATCGGGAGCAGCAGCTCCTGAATGGTGCCGGACCGCGGCTTCTGATTGGCTGGCGGCCGGTGCCACATTTGAATTTCCGCCCGCCAGCTAGCCTGTCACTCTCATTACTGCGCAGCACTCCCCGCCTGTCTGATAACTGTGACAGCCGCTGCTGCTGGCCTCACTGTCCGCCAACTCACATGCAGGTGAGAGGCAACCAGTGAACGGAGGGGGGAGAGACACAGATCAAGGTGCAGGATGAATGGGGGCAGCCTGAGAGACAGAGTGAAAGGGTGGTGGGGGCAGGCTTAGAGGCACAGTAGGAAAGGGGGGGGGGGGGCATGCTGAGAGGCAAAGAGGGATGGGGTAGCCGGCTGAGAGACAGTGAAAGGGTGGTGGGGCAGGCTGAGAGGCTCAGAGGGAAGGGGGGGGGGCAGGCTGAGAGGCACAGAGAGAAGGAGGGGGCAGGCTGAGAGGCACGGAAGGTTGGGTTAGCTCCCTGAGAGGCACGGGGGGGGGGGGGGGGTGCAGGATGAGAGGCTCAGAGTGAAGGGGGGAGGCTGAGAGACATATAGTGAGGGGGATGGTGAGAGATGCAGATGGGAGATGGTGAGACAGAGAGACGCAGGCAGGAGATGATGGTGTGGCTGAGAGACCCAGAGTGGGTGATGCTGTGGCTGAGAGACGCGGGGGAGGGGGAGATGATGGTGTAGCTGAGAGACGCGGGGGAGGGGGAGATGATGGTGTAGCTGAGAGACGCGGGGAGGTGATGATGGTGTGGCTGAGGGATGCAGACGGGGGATGATGGTGTTGCATCACTCATTTGGTAACGATAAATGATTTTACTGTAAAGCTGCTTAGTGATATACTGCAAAAGTCACACTTAAGTGTGTACTTTATTCACGGCAAAGACCAAAAGAAAACATCCTAATGTGTAAGATGTGTTTGCATTCTGCTGTGTTTTCTTTTCTACCTCCACCAAGATCTGGCTTTTTCAATGTTTTTTTTTAAATGTGGATCTGGCTTTTTCAGTGTACTGTATTTTATGCGGTTCTGGCTATATAAATATTTTTTATGTGGATCTTGATATTTAAATATATTTTATGTGGATCTGGTTATTTAAATATATTTCATGTGGATCTAGCTATTTCAATGTATGTGAATTTATATATATATTTTTATGTGGCGATTATATATATATATATATATATATATATATATATATATATATATATATATATACACAGTATATATATATATAATATAATGTGTGTGTATCGATGTAGCTTTCCATATATACTGTATATCCACAGCTCCAGCCCTGCCCACATGCCAGGTCCGCAGCTGCAGCAGTCACTAAATAAATGAGCCGCCCTCCGCCACATCTCTAACATCAAAAGATGTGTCGAGCGGGCAGCGCTAGTCTTCCTCCCTTAGCCCTGCCTCCCTCAGTCCTCCTCTGAACCATGTTCACATGCAATGCTGGCATTCTGGGATTGATGTAACGGTGGATCCCACGTACCTATCCTATTCAGCACTCCCCCATTATTTTTGCATTATTATGCTCTCCCACTTACACTTACTGGAAAATGGTGGTAGCCACGCCCAATAGGTGGTGCTAGACTTGCCCCTCCGGTGGTGCACACCCTAATAAAATGTGCTGCGCACGCCTATGACTCTACCTAGCTACACGTCTGCATCTATGGTGCCTGCTGTAGCATTCGGAGATGGAGAGACCAGGGCAGATATATGCTGCGGCCCCTCCTTGTTACATCAAGGGGATACTTAGATTTTACAGGGATTCCCTGAAAACTAAAGACAAAAGATAGATTGAAAAGTAACTTGCGCCCTAGCTTCAGCTCGGCAGATCTCCAAAAAGGAGCACCACTCCTCTATAGATACAATAGAAACAGAAAGAGGCGATCTCCCAGTGATGCTATGTATAACTTCCTGATCCGTATGTGCTCCTGTTCCTCAGATAAAGAACACAATATACAATATGTCCATTAGCTTATACTGATGCTTCCACAAACTTCCAAAGTCACTCCTCTTAGTGACTGACCTGGGTTAAATAAGATGCATTCACATGGTTTTCCACAAGGGGACCCTGGACCAGACCCTTCCACGGTGGTTGGCGGCATTTTGTGGGTAATCTTTTCTTCATCCTCAAAAAAAAAAGGCGTGTCAGGACACTGTTCCGTACGTGCTGTAGTCAGCCGCTGCGAATTCCTATACAGTCTTAGTAGAGTCGCGGTGCCTGAGACAGCATACGGTTGTTCAAAGGTTCAATGGTGCAACCGAAGTTTCTGCTGTTGCATGTAAGCTGTGGATGTGAGACGCCTATTGCGGATTTTCTGAATCAGGCAGTGTTTCTCATTGTCTATCAGACATGCTTACAGACAGGCTTGGACTGGCCCAAAGGGGTACAGAGGAAACCACCGGTGGGCCCCACTGCCTGGGGGCCCACCTCCTGCTCTAAGGATCAGGTTCCAGACTGTGCACTTGAATTATACATCATACATATGTTACCTTATACTGTAGTACTATGGTGTATGTTCTACATTGCATTGCTGTTATTAATCTGTTATTAGTCTGGCACATTATCATGCATGCAGCAGCTGAATTTACTGTATATATTTATGAAGGGGCCCAGACGTTGCACTCTCTAGCATACCTCCCAACTGTCCCGATTTTCGCGGGACAGTCCCGTTTTTTGGGGTCTGTCCCGCTGTCCCTCCCGCGGGCCGCAGTGTCCCGCGGTGGGTGGGGGCAGTTGGGAGGCTCCTGATCACTCACTGCTCTGCTCAGTTGAGAGCAGAGCAGCGGTGAATAGATGCTGTGCGCACTAGAGATGAGCGGGTTCGGTTCCTCTGAATCCGAACCCGCCCGAACTTCAGGTTTTTTACACGGGTCCGAGCAGGCTCGGATCTTCCCGCCTTGCTCGGCTAACCCGAGCGCGCCCGAACGTCATCATCACGCTGTCGGATTCTCGCGAGGCTCGGATTCTATCGCGAGACTCGGATTCTATATAAGGAGCCGCGCGTCGCCGCCATTTTCACACGTGCATTGAGAGTCATAGGGAGAGGACGTGGCTGGCGTCCTCTCCGTTTAGAGAAGAGAGAGACACAGTATTTTCGGGGAGCATTATTAGGAGGAGTACTACTGTATACTACTATACTACTTGCTGAAGTGATATTTATAGATTAGATAGTGTGACTGTAAGTGTATTATCTGACTTGTGGGGGAGACACTGACAGTGGGGAGCAGTTAGAGTCTGAGAGCAGGACTCAGGAGTACATATAACGTACAGTGCACACTTTTGCTCAATTTGCTGCCAGAGTCAGTGCCACACTGCCATTGTTGTGACCACACTGACCACCAGTATAATAATATATTTTGTGATTGTCTGCTTAGGCCTCGGAGTACTAGTTGCAAGTTGCAACGTGACCTGTCCTGAAGTGACCACCAGTTTAATAATCAATCACCACCAGTTTAATATATATATATATATATATATATATATATATATATATATAATTGTATATAATATATATATATATATATAATATTGTATACCACCTACCCGTGTTTTTTTTTTTTTTTCATTCTTCTTTATACATACTACTATAGTAGCTTACTGTAGCAGTCTGCGGTGCTGTGCTGACCTGACAGTGTCCAGCAGGTCCGTCATCAGTCATTACATAATAAATATATATAGTACCTGTCCGGCTGCAGTACTAGTGATATTATATTGATTTCATCTCATTATCAATAATTTATCATCCAGTCTAGACTCTATATTAGCAGCAGACACAGTACGTTAGTCCACGGCTGTAGCTACCTCTGTGTCGGCACTCGGCAGTCCATCCATAATTGTATACCACCTACCCGTGGTTTTTTTCTTTCTTTCTTCTTCTTTGTACATACTACTATAGAGTATAGTAGCTTACTGTAGCAGTCTGCGGTGCTGCTGAGCTGACAGTGTCCAGCAGGTCCGTCATCAGTCATCATTACCTAATAAATATATTATCTACCTGTCCGGCTGCAGTACTAGTGATATTATATATACATACATATATATATTGATTTCATCTCATTATCAATCATCCAGTCTATATTAGCAGCAGACACAGTACGTTAGTCCACGGCTGTAGCTACCTCTGTGTCGGCACTCGGCAGTCCATCCATAATTGTATACCACCTACCCGTGGTTTTTTTTTTTTCTTTCTTCTTTGTACATACTACTATAGTATAGTAGCTTACTGTAGCAGTCTGCGGTGCTGCTGAGCTGACAGTGTCCTGCAGGTCCGTCATCAGTCATCATTACCTAATAAATATATTATCTACCTGTCCGGCTGCAGTACTAGTGATATTATATATACATACATATATATATTGATTTCATCTCATTATCAATCATCCAGTCTATATTAGCAGCAGACACAGTACGTTAGTCCACGGCTGTAGCTACCTCTGTGTCGGCACTCGGCAGTCCATCCATAATTGTATACCACCTACCCGTGGTTTTTTTTTTTTCTTTCTTCTTTGTACATACTACTATAGAGTATAGTAGCTTACTGTAGCAGTCTGCGGTGCTGCTGAGCTGACAGTGTCCAGCAGGTCCGTCATCAGTCATCATTACCTAATAAATATATTATCTACCTGTCCGGCTGCAGTACTAGTGATATTATATATACATACATATATATATTGATTTCATCTCATTATCAATCATCCAGTCTATATTAGCAGCAGACACAGTACGTTAGTCCACGGCTGTAGCTACCTCTGTGTCGGCACTCGGCAGTCCATCCATAATTGTATACCACCTACCCGTGGTTTTTTTTTTTTTCTTTCTTCTTTGTACATACTACTATAGAGTATAGTAGCTTACTGTAGCAGTCTGCGGTGCTGCTGAGCTGACAGTGTCCAGCAGGTCCGTCATCAGTCATCATTACCTAATAAATATATTATCTACCTGTCCGGCTGCAGTACTAGTGATATTATATATACATACATATATATATTGATTTCATCTCATTATCAATCATCCAGTCTATATTAGCAGCAGACACAGTACGTTAGTCCACGGCTGTAGCTACCTCTGTGTCGGCACTCGGCAGTCCATCCATAATTGTATACCACCTACCCGTGGTTTTTTTTTTTTCTTTCTTCTTTGTACATACTACTATAGAGTATAGTAGCTTACTGTAGCAGTCTGCGGTGCTGCTGAGCTGACAGTGTCCAGCAGGTCCGTCATCAGTCATCATTACCTAATAAATATATTATCTACCTGTCCGGCTGCAGTACTAGTGATATTATATATACATACATATATATATTGATTTCATCTCATTATCAATCATCCAGTCTATATTAGCAGCAGACACAGTACGTTAGTCCACGGCTGTAGCTACCTCTGTGTCGGCACTCGGCAGTCCATCCATAAGTATACTAGTATCCATCCATCTCCATTGTTTACCTGAGGTGCCTTTTAGTTGTGCCTATTAAAATATGGAGAACAAAAATGTTGAGGTTCCAAAATTAGGGAAAGATCAAGATCCACTTCCACCTCGTGCTGAAGCTGCTGCCACTAGTCATGGCCGAGACGATGAAATGCCAGCAACGTCGCCTGCCAAGGCCGATGCCCAATGTCATAGTACAGAGCATGTCAAATCCAAAACACCAAATATCAGTAAAAAAAGGACTCCAAAACCTAAAATAAAATTGTCGGAGGAGAAGCGTAAACTTGCCAATATGCCATTTACCACACGGAGTGGCAAGGAACGGCTGAGGCCCTGGCCTATGTTCATGGCTAGTGGTTCAGCTTCACATGAGGATGGAAGCACTCAGCCTCTCGCTAGAAAACTGAAAAGACTCAAGCTGGCAAAAGCACCGCAAAGAACTGTGCGTTCTTCGAAATCCCAAATCCACAAGGAGAGTCCAATTGTGTCGGTTGCGATGCCTGACCTTCCCAACACTGGACGTGAAGAGCATGCGCCTTCCACCATTTGCACGCCCCCTGCAAGTGCTGGAAGGAGCACCCGCAGTCCAGTTCCTGATAGTCAGATTGAAGATGTCAGTGTTGAAGTACACCAGGATGAGGAGGATATGGGTGTTGCTGGCGCTGGGGAGGAAATTGACCAGGAGGATTCTGATGGTGAGGTGGTTTGTTTAAGTCAGGCACCCGGTGAGACACCTGTTGTCCGTGGGAGGAATATGGCCGTTGACATGCCTGGTGAAAATACCAAAAAAATCAGCTCTTCAGTGTGGAGGTATTTCAACAGAAAAGCGGACAACAGGTGTCAAGCCGTGTGTTGCCTTTGTCAAGCTGTAATAAGTAGGGGTAAGGACGTTAACCACCTCGGAACATCCTCCCTTATACGTCACCTGCAGCGCATTCATAATAAGTCAGTGACAAGTTCAAAAACTTTGGGCGACAGCGGAAGCAGTCCACTGACCAGTAAATCCCTTCCTCTTGTAACCAAGCTCACGCAAACCACCCCACCAACTCCCTCAGTGTCAATTTCCTCCTTCCCCAGGAATGCCAATAGTCCTGCAGGCCATGTCACTGGCAATTCTGACGAGTCCTCTCCTGCCTGGGATTCCTCCGATGCATCCTTGCGTGTAACGCCTACTGCTGCTGGCGCTGCTGTTGTTGCTGCTGGGAGTCGATGGTCATCCCAGAGGGGAAGTCGTAAGCCCACTTGTACTACTTCCAGTAAGCAATTGACTGTCCAACAGTCCTTTGCGAGGAAGATGAAATATCACAGCAGTCATCCTGCTGCAAAGCGGATAACTGAGGCCTTGACAACTATGTTGGTGTTAGACGTGCGTCCGGTATCCGCCGTTAGTTCACAGGGAACTAGACAATTTATTGAGGCAGTGTGCCCCCGTTACCAAATACCATCTAGGTTCCACTTCTCTAGGCAGGCGATACCGAGAATGTACACGGACGTCAGAAAAAGACTCACCAGTGTCCTAAAAAATGCAGTTGTACCCAATGTCCACTTAACCACGGACATGTGGACAAGTGGAGCAGGGCAGGGTCAGGACTATATGACTGTGACAGCCCACTGGGTAGATGTATGGACTCCCGCCGCAAGAACAGCAGCGGCGGCACCAGTAGCAGCATCTCGCAAACGCCAACTCTTTCCTAGGCAGGCTACGCTTTTGTATCACCGCTTTCCAGAATACGCACACAGCTGAAAACCTCTTACGGCAACTGAGGAAGATCATCGCGGAATGGCTTACCCCAATTGGACTCTCCTGTGGATTTGTGGCATCGGACAACGCCAGCAATATTGTGTGTGCATTAAATATGGGCAAATTCCAGCACGTCCCATGTTTTGCACATACCTTGAATTTGGTGGTGCAGAATTTTTAAAAAAACGACAGGGGCGTGCAAGAGATGCTGTCGGTGGCCAGAAGAATTGCGGGACACTTTCGGCGTACAGGCACCATGTACAGAAGACTGGAGCACCACCAAAAACTACTGAACCTGCCCTGCCATCATCTGAAGCAAGAAGTGGTAACGAGGTGGAATTCAACCCTCTATATGCTTCAGAGGTTGGAGGAGCAGCAAAAGGCCATTCAAGCCTATACAATTGAGCACGATATAGGAGGTGGAATGCACCTGTCTCAAGTGCAGTGGAGAATGATTTCAACGTTGTGCAAGGTTCTGATGCCCTTTGAACTTGCCACACGTGAAGTCAGTTCAGACACTGCCAGCCTGAGTCAGGTCATTCCCCTCATCAGGCTTTTGCAGAAGAAGCTGGAGACATTGAAGGAGGAGCTAACACGGAGCGATTCCGCTAGGCATGTGGGACTTGTGGATGGAGCCCTTAATTCGCTTAACAAGGATTCAATCTGTTGAAATCAGAGCACTACATTTTGGCCACCGTGCTCGATCCTAGATTTAAAGCCTACCTTGGATCTCTCTTTCCGGCAGACACAAGTCTGCTGGGGTTGAAAGACCTGCTGGTGAGAAAATTGTCAAGTCAAGCGGAACGCGACCTGTCAACATCTCCTCCTTCACATTCTCCCGCAACTGGGGGTGCGAGGAAAAGGCTCAGAATTCCGAGCCCACCCGCTGGCGGTGATGCAGGGCAGTCTGGAGCGACTGCTGATGCTGACATCTGGTCCGGACTGAAGGACCTGACAACGATTACGGACATGTCGTCTACTGTCACTGCATATGATTCTCTCACCATTGAAAGAATGGTGGAGGATTATATGAGTGACCGCATCCAAGTAGGCACGTCACACAGTCCGTACTTATACTGGCAGGAAAAAGAGGCAATTTGGAGGCCCTTGCACAAACTGGCTTTATTCTACCTAAGTTGCCCTCCCACAAGTGTGTACTCCGAAAGAGTGTTTAGTGCCGCCGCTCACCTTGTCAGCAATCGGCGTACGAGGTTACATCCAGAAAATGTGGAGAAGATGATGTTCATTAAAATGAATTATAATCAATTCCTCCGTGGAGACATTGACCAGCAGCAATTGCCTCCACAAAGTACACAGGGAGCTGAGATAGTGGATTCCAGTGGGGACGAATTGATAATCTGTGAGGAGGGGGATGTACACGGTGATATATCGGAGGATGATGATGAGGTGGACATCTTGCCTCTGTAGAGCCAGTTTGTGCAAGGAGAGATTAATTGCTTCTTTTTTGGTGGGGGTCCAAACCAACCCGTCATTTCAGTCAGTCGTGTGGCAGACCCTGTCACTGAAATGATGGGTTGGTTAAAGTGTGCATGTCCTGTTTATACAACATAAGGGTGGGTGGGAGGGCCCAAGGACAATTCCATCTTGCACCTCTTTTTTCTTTAATTTTTCTTTGCGTCATGTGCTGTTTGGGGAGGGTTTTTTGGAAGGGACATCCTGCGTGACACTGCAGTGACACTCCTAGATGGGCCCGGTGTTTGTGTCGGCCACTAGGGTCGCTTATCTTACTCACACAGCTACCTCATTGCGCCTCTTTTTTTCTTTGCGTCATGTGCTGTTTGGGGAGGGTTTTTTGGAAGGGACATCCTGCGTGACACTGCAGTGACACTCCTAGATGGGCCCGGTGTTTGTGTCGGCCACTAGGGTCGCTTATCTTACTCACACAGCTACCTCATTGCGCCTCTTTTTTTCTTTGCGTCATGTGCTGTTTGGGGAGGGTTTTTTGGAAGGGACATCCTGCGTGACACTGCAGTGACACTCCTAGATGGGCCCGGTGTTTGTGTCGGCCACTAGGGTCGCTTATCTTACTCACACAGCTACCTCATTGTGCCTCTTTTTTTCTTTGCGTCATGTGCTGTTTGGGGAGGGTTTTTTGGAAGGGACATCCTGCGTGACACTACAGTGACACTCCTAGATGGGCCCGGTGTTTGTGTCGGCCACTAGGGTCGCTTATCTTACTCACACAGCTACCTCATTGCGCCTCTTTTTTTCTTTGCGTCATGTGCTGTTTGGGGAGGGTTTTTTGGAAGGGACATCCTGCGTGACACTGCAGTGACACTCCTAGATGGGCCCGGTGTTTGTGTCGGCCACTAGGGTCGCTTATCTTACTCACACAGCTACCTCATTGCGCCTCTTTTTTTCTTTGCGTCATGTGCTGTTTGGGGAGGGTTTTTTGGAAGGGACATCCTGCGTGACACTGCAGTGACACTCCTAGATGGGCCCGGTGTTTGTGTCGGCCACTAGGGTCGCTTATCTTACTCACACAGCTACCTCATTGCGCCTCTTTTTTTCTTTGCGTCATGTGCTGTTTGGGGAGGGTTTTTTGGAAGGGACATCCTGCGTGACACTGCAGTGACACTCCTAGATGGGCCCGGTGTTTGTGTCGGCCACTAGGGTCGCTTATCTTACTCACACAGCTACCTCATTGCGCCTCTTTTTTTCTTTGCGTCATGTGCTGTTTGGGGAGGGTTTTTTGGAAGGGACATCCTGCGTGACACTGCAGTGACACTCCTAGATGGGCCCGGTGTTTGTGTCGGCCACTAGGGTCGCTTAGCTTAGTCATCCAGCGACCTAGGTGCAAATTTTAGGACTAAAAATAATATTGTGAGGTGTGAGGTATTCAGAATAGACTGAAAATGAGTGTAAATTATGGTTTTTGAGGTTAATAATACTTTGGGATCAAAATGACCCCCAAATTCTATGATTTAAGCTGTTTTTTAGTGTTTTTTGAAAAAAACACCCGAATCCAAAACACACCCGAATCCGACAAAAAAAATTTGGTGAGGTTTTGCCAAAACGCGGTCGAACCCAAAACACGGCCGCGGAACCGAACCCAAAACCAAAACACAAAACCCGAAAAATTTCCGGCGCTCATCTCTAGTGCGCACGCGCACAGCGTCTGTTCCAGTGAGTTAGAGGGAGAGGGGGCATGCCAGCAGCTCACAGAGCGCTGGACATGCCCCCTCAGTGACGAAAACGGGGCGTGGCTCGTGACTGCGGCCCTCCCGCGAAGCCACGCCCCCTTCTACACAGGCCACACCCCTTTTCAGTCGCGCCAAGCTGTCCCTCCTTCATCTACTTCAATGTTGGGAGGTATGCTCTAATGCAGGCATTCCCAACCACGGTCCTCAAGGCACACTAACAGTGCAGGTTTTAGTGATATCCAGGCTTCAGCACAGGTGACTTAATTAGTAGCTCAGTTATTTTGATTTAGCCATCTGTGCTGCAGCCTGGATATCACTAAAACCTGTCCTGTTGGTGTGCCTTGAGGACCGTGGTTGGGAATGCCTGCTCTAATGGTTAGTCAAACCAATGAGGTGGCAGGCCACACCCCTCTGCGCATTGGCCACACCCCTAAACATGGGCCCATACCACTGCATTCCCCAGGTGGGCCCTACATGCCCCAGTCCGACACTGCTTACAGAAAACATTAGCATTGCTCCCAGATAATCTATCCTGTTATACTGATTGCAGATGAGCATCACCCTTTAGAAATCATGCCTCAGTAGCTATACGCACAGTATATAAGAAATGACGCCTCTCTGTCCAGATCAGTTTGTCACGGTACAGCTATTGCTGTGAGCTGGAGATAACTGACATTCTTGTGATGTAAGAGGATGGTCATTTAGCCTGTGAGCTTAGCAAATTAAACAGAACGATCTATTAAGTCTCACACTTTTGGGTCAGAATGTGTTAAACTAATTGAAGACTCAGCCTCACGCGTGGAGACGGAAAAGGTCATTTAGGCATTTTTAAAACGGCAGGCCTGCAGCACAAATGCCACTTTGTGATGTCATGTACCTATTTTTACACTGCTGAACGTTATACCGGGAAACACAGTAATTAGTGCATCTGAATGTTATTGGCTGAGGGAGAACCAGGAGGGTTCTGGGGGCCTTTGCTGAATGCAGGGTCGGTGCACACACATTTTGGCCATATTTGCTACGGAATTGTGTGCATGGTGCTAACTGGGTATATGCTGAGGTGTATATATGCATCTATGCGTACATCTAGTGTCTTAGCCGTCATCAGTGCACACTTACACCAGTCCTAGCCATGCTGCTAGCCATCTGTCAGAAAACAGATGTATTTAAGTGTGCACAAGGCACAACTCTGCGTAGCGCGCAATCCCGGCAGCGAAGCCTCACTGAATGTAGCCTATATAAAAACACCTTATTAAGTTATTATTATTATTATTATTATTATCATCATCATTATTATTTACATAGTGCATACATATTATGCAGCGCTTTACAGAGAATAGTCATTCACATCAGTCCCTGCCCCAGTGGAGCTTACAATCTACATTCCCTACCAGGGATACGGTCGTTAGGTCGACACATCATAGGTCGACAGTCAGGTCGACCACTGAAGGTCGACATGCATTAGATCGACATGGTCATTAGGTCGACAGGTCAAAGGTCGACATGAGTTTTAAAAAATTCATACTTAATGATCCACGTGGACTACGATTGGAACGGTAACCTGTGCCGAGGGGACACGGTGCACTAATTGGGGTTCCCTGTCACTTTAAGAAGAAAATGACGCCAAAACAGTAAAAAAAAACAAAAAACAACCTGTCGACCTTTTGACCTGTCGACCTAGTACATGTCGACCTAATGACCATGTCGACCTATTGCCCCTGTCGACCTAATGCATGTTGACCTTCCATGGTCGACCTAATGACTGTCGACCTAAGTTGAGTCAACCCAACGACCCATACCACCCTACCACATGTACTGTACATGGGGCCTGATTCATATTGGTAAGTAAAGCAAACTACAGTATCAAGCAACTGGACAAAACAATGTGCACTGCAGGTGGGGCAGATGCAACATGTGCAGAGATAGTTAGATTTGGGTGGGGTGTACTGTGTTCAAACTGAATCTAAACTGCAGTGTAAGAATAACACAGCCAGTATTTACCCTGCACAGAAACAATATAACCCACCTGCAGCGCAGCATGGTTTTACCTAGTTGCTTGATAATTTGCTTTACTTCCAAAGGCCGACAGTCACATACACATGTACGCTATTGTAAGTTTCTGTTTTGTCAGATGCCAATTTAACCTTCCTGCAAGTTTTTGGCTTAAAGAGGAAACCCTTAACGACATAACTGTGTGTATTGAGGAGGGGCCGTAAGGCATACTTCCCAGCTGTCCTGATTTTGGCAGGACAGTCCCATTTCTTGGGGACTATCCCACCAACGGGCCGCAGTGTCTTTCAGCGGCGAATAGACAGCATGTATTCCCCAAGAGAGAGAGACTGAGGGCATGGATGGCAGCTCACAGAGAGCTGAGCATGTCCCCACAGTGATGAAAACAGGAGGTGGCTCGCCAGAGCCGTCACTAGATTTTTTGGTGCCCTGTGCCAGAGAGAGAATTGTTGCGCACCCCTTCCCCCCACCATTTTTTTCAATAGGAGCATAAGGCGCACACCTCGTGAGGAAGGGGCATGACAAGATTGATCCCAGAGAAACCACACGCTATGATGCCCCTTCCCACATTATATGTATGTGACATACCGACAGCTATTCTCCCCCTTGGGGTGTCCACGACACCCCTGGGGGGAGAATAAATAGCGTGGCGCATGTAGCATGCCACCGTACCCGCAGCGTGGCAAGTGCAGCGAGCCCGCAAGGGGCTATTTTGCACTCACCCCGCTGCCTGCATGCCGGCAGTCGGGATCCCGGTGCCAGTATGATGGACGCCGGGATCCCAAGCGCCGGCATAACGTGCTACACCCCTTATAACCTGCCTGTGCCGTGGCTGAGAGCAGAAAATAAGAATTTACTCACCGGTAATTCTATTTCTCGTAGTCCGTAGTGGATGCTGGGAACTCCGTAAGGACCATGGGGAATAGACGGGCTCCGCAGGAGACTGGGCACTCTAAAAGAAAGATTAGGTACTATCTGGTGTGCACTGGCTCCTCCCTCTATGCCCCTCCGCCAGACCTCAGTTAAGGAAACTGTGCCCGGAAGAGCTGACACAACAAGGAAAGGATTTGGAATCCAGGGTAAGACTCATACCAGCCACACCAATCACACCGTACAACTCGTGATAACCATACCCAGTTAACAGTATGAACAACAACTGAGCCTCAGTAACAGATGGCTCATAACAATAACCCTTTAGTTAAGCAATAACTATATACATGTATTGCAAAGAGTCCGCACTTGGGACGGGCGCCCAGCATCCACTACGGACTACGAGAAATAGAATTACCGGTGAGTAAATTCTTATTTTCTCTGACGTCCTAGTGGATGCTGGGAACTCCGTAAGGACCATGGGGATTATACCAAAGCTCCCAAACGGGCGGGAGAGATGACTCTGCAGCACCGAATGAGCAAAGGCAAGGTCCTCCTCAGCCAGGGTATCAAACTTGTAGAACTTAGCAAATGTGTTTGAACCCGACCAAGTAGCAGCTCGGCAAAGCTGTAAAGCCGAGACCCCTCGGGCAGCCGCCCAAGAAGAGCCCACCTTCCTTGTGGAATGGGCTTTCACTGATTTAGAATGCGGCAATCCTGCCGCAGAATGAGCTTGCTGAATCGTGTTACAGATTCAGCGCGCATTAGTTTGCTTTGAAGCAGGAGCACCCAGCTTGTTGGGTGCATGCAGGATAAACAGCGAGTCAGTTTTTCTGACTCCAGCCGTCCTGGCTACATAGATTTTCAAAGCCCTGACTACATCTAGTAACTTGGAGTCCTCCAAGTCCCGAGTAGCCGCAGGCACCACAATAGGTTGGTTCAAATGAAACGCTGATACCACCTTAGGGAGAAATTGGAGACGGGTCCTCAATTCTGCCCTGTCCATATGGAAGATCAGATAAGGGCTTTTACAAGACAAAGCCGCCAATTCTGCCACACGCCTAGCCGAAGCTAAGGCCAATAGCATGACCACTTTCCACGTGAGATATTTTAGCTCCACGGTCTTAAGTGGCTCAAACCAGTGGGATTGCAGGAAACCCAACACAACGTTAAGATCCCAAGGTGCCACTGGAGGCACAAAAGGGGGCAAAATATGCAGCACTCCCTTAACAAACGTCTGAACTTCAGGCAGTGAAGCCAGTTCTTTTTGAAAGAAAATAGATAGGGCCGAAATCTGGACCTATATGGATCCTAATTTTAGGCCCATAGTCACTCCTGACTGTAGGAAGTGCAGGAATCGACCCAGCTGGAATTCCTCTGTAGGGGCCTTCCTGGCCTCACACCAAGCAACATATTTTCGCCATATACGGTGATAATGTTGTGCTGTCACGTCTTTCCTAGCCTTTATCAGCGTAGGAATCACTTCATCTGGAATGCCCTTTTCCGTTAGGATCCGGCGTTCAACCGCCATGCCGTCAAACGCAGCCGCGGTAAGTCTTGGAACAGACAGGGCCCCTGCTGTAACAGGTCCTGTCTGAGAGGCAGAGGCCATGGTTCCTCTGAGATCATTTCTTGTAGTTCTGGGTATCAAGTTCTTCTTGGCCAATGCGGAACGATGAGTATAGTTCTTACTCCTCTCTTTCTTACTATCCTCAGTACCTTGGGTATGAGAGGAAGAGGAGGGAACACATAAACCGACTGGTACACCCACGGTGTCACTAGTGCGTCCACAGCTATCGCCTGAGGGTCCCTTGACCTGGCGCAATATTTTTTTAGCTTTTTGTTGAGGCGGGACGCCATCATGTCCACCTGTGGCCGTTCCCAACGGTTTACAATCTGCGTGAAGACTTCTGGATGAAGTCCCCACTCTCCCGGGTGTAGGTCGTGCCTGCTGAGGAAATCTGCTTCCCAGTTGTCCACTCCCGGAATGAACACTGCTGACAGTGCTAGCACGTGATTTTCCGCCCATCGGAGAATCCTTGTGGCTTCTGCCATCGCCATCCTGCTTCTTGTGCCGCCCTGTCGGTTTACATGGGCGACCGCCGTGATGTCTGATTGAATCAACACTGGTTGGTTCTGAAGCAGGGGCTCTGCTTGACTCAGGGCGTTGTAAATGGCCCTTAGTTCCAGTATATTTATGTGTAGTGAAGTCTCCTGACTTGACCACAGTCCCTGGAAGTTCCTTCCCTGAGTGACTGCCCCCCATCCTCGGAGGCTTGCGTCCGTGGTCACCAGGACCCAGTCCTGTATGCCGAATCTGCGGCCCTCGAGAAGATGAGCACTCTGCAGCCACCACAGCAGAGACACCCTGGCCCTTGGGGACAGGGTGATCAACCGATGCATCTGAAGATGCGATCCGGACCATTTGTCTAACAGATCCCACTGAAAGATCCTTGCATGGAACCTGCCGAAGGGAATTGCTTCGTAAGAAGCCACCATCTTTCCCAGGACTCGCGTGCAGTGATGCACCGACACCTGTTTTGGTTTCAGGAGGTCCCTGACCAGAGATGACAATTCCTGGGCCTTCTCCACCGGGAGAAACACCTTCTGTTCTGTGTCCAGAATCATGCCCAGGAAGAGCAGACGCGTCGCAGGAATCAGCTGCGACTTTGGGATATTCAGAATCCAGCCGTGCTGTAGCAACACTTCCCGAGAAAGTGCTACGCTGACTAACAACTGCTCTCTGGACCTCGCCTTTATAAGGAGATCGTCCAAGTATGGGATAATTATAACTCCCTTCTTCCGAAGGAGTATCATCATTTCGGCCATTACCTTGGTAAATACTCTCGGTGCCGTGGACAGACCAAACGGCAACGTCTGGAATTGGTAATGACAATCCTGTACCAAACCTGAGGTACTCCTGGTGAGGTGGGTAAACGGGGACATGCAAGTAAGCATCCTTGATGTCCAGCGACACCATAAAATCCCCCTCTTCCAGGCTTGCAATAACCGCCCTGAGCGATTCCATTTTGAACTTGAACTTCCTTATATAAGTGTTCAAGGATTTTAAATTTAGAATGGGTCTCACCGAACCGTCTGGTTTCGGTACCACAAACATTGTGGAATAGTAATCCCTGTTGAAGGAGGGGAACCTTGATTATCACCTGCTGGAGGTACAGCTTGTGAATTGCCGCCAGTACTACCTCCCTTTCCCTGGGAGCAGCTGGCAAGGCTGATTCGAGGTAACGGGGAGGGGGAGTCGCCTCGAACTCCAGCTTGTATCCCTGAGATACAATTTGAACAGCCCAGAGATCCACTTGTGAGCGAACCCACTGGTTGCTGAAGTTTCGGAGACGCGCCCCCACCGCACCCGGCTCCACCTGTGGAGCCCCAGATCATGCGGTGGACTTACAGGAAGCGGGGGAGGATTTTTGTTCCTGGGAACTGGCTGCCTGGTGCAGCTTCTTTCCTCTACCCCTGCCTCTGGGCAGAAAGGATGCGCCTCTGATCCGCTTGCTTTTCTGAGGCCGAAAGGACTGTACATGATAATACGGTGCTTTCTTAGGCTGTGAGGGAACCTGAGGTAAAAAAGTTTACTTCCCGGCTGTTGCCGTGGATACAAGGTCAGAGAGACCGTCCTCAAACAATTCCTCACCCTTATAAGGCAAAACCTCCATGTGTCTTTTAGAATCAGCATCACCTGTCCACTGCCGAGTCCATAATACTCTCCTGGCAGAAATGGACATTGCATTAATTCTAGATGCCAGCAGGCAAATGTCCCTCTGTGCATCCCGCATATATAAGACGACGTCTTTTATATGTTCTATGGTTAGCAAAATAGTATCCCTGTCGAGGGAATCAATGTTGTCTGACAGGGTATCAGACCATGCGGCTGCAGCACTACACATCCATGCTGAAGCAATAGCAGGTCTCAGTATAGTACCTGAGTGTGTATACACAGACTTCAGGATAGCTTCCTGCTTTCTATCCGCAGGCTCCTTTAAGGCGGCCATATCCTGAGACGGCAGTGCCACCTTTTTGATAAGCGTGTGAGCGCTTTGTCCACCCTAGGGGATGTTTCCCAACGTAACCTATCCGTTGGCGGGAAAGGTACGCCATCAGTAACCTCTTAGAAATCACTAGTTTCTTATCGGGGGAACGCCACGCTTCCTCACACAATTCATTTAATTCATCGGATGGGGGAAAAGTCACTGGCTGCTTTTTCTCCCCAAACATAATACCCTTCTTGGTAGTAACCGGGTTAATATCAGAAATGTGCAATACATTTTTCATTGCAGTAATCATGCATCGGATGGCTTTAATAGACTGTGCATTTGTCTCATCCTCATCTACACTGGAGTCAGACTCCGTGTCGACATCTGTGTCTACCATCTGAGCTAGCGGGCGTTTATGAGCCCCTGATGGCCTCTGAGACGCCTGGGCAGGCGCGGGTTGAGATCCCGGCTGTCCCAAGGCTGCTGCGTCATCGAACCTTTTATGTAAGGAGTTGACACTGTCTGTTAAGACCTTCCACATATCCATCCAATCCGGTGTCGGCCCCGTCGGGGGCGACACCACACTTATCTGCCCTTGCTCCGCCTCCACTTAACCCTCCTCATCAAACATGTCGACACAGCCGTACCGACACACCGCACACACACAGGGAATGCTCTGACTGAGGACAGGACCCCACAAAGTCCTTTGGGGAGACAGAGAGAGAGTATGCCAGCACACACCACAGCGCTATATAACACAGGGATTTTCACTATAATGAGTGATTTTTCCCAATAGCTGCTTAATATATATTATTTGCGCCTAAATTTATGTGCCCCCCCTCTCTTTTTTACCCTTCTTGTATCAGGAATACTGCAGGGGAGAGCCTGGGGAGCTACTTCCAGCGGAACTGTGAAGGAAAAATGGCGCTGGTGTGCTGAGGAAGAAGGCCCTGCCCCCTCAGTGGCAGGCTTCTCCCTGCAGTTTCTGACTGAAAAATGGCGGGGGTTTTACACATATACAGTCACAGACTGTATTATGTGTATTTTTATGCCAAAAGGTATTTTATTGCTGCCCAGGGCGCCCCCCCCCCCCCCCCCCAGCGCCCTGCACCCTACAGTGACCGGAGTGTGTGGTGTGCAGTGGGAGCAATGGCGCACAGCTGCAGCTGGCTCTGCAAGGGGGACGGCGGCGCGGCTCCGGGAACTAATGATCGAGGTCAGGCCCTGTGTTCGAACCCTCTGGAGCTAATGGTGTCCAGTAGCCTAAGAAGCACAAGCTAGCTGCACGCAGGTAGGTTTGCTTCTCTCCACCAGTCCCACGTAGCAGTGAGTCTGTTGCCAGCAGATCTCACTGAAAATAAAAAACCTAACGAATACTTTCTTTTCTAGCAAGCTCAGGAGAGCCCACTAGGAGCACCCAGCTCTGGCCGGGCACAGATTCTAACTGAGGTCTGGAGGAGGGGCATAGAGGGAGGAGCCAGTGCACACCAGATAGTACCTAATCTTTCTTTTAGAGTGCCCAGTCTCCTGCGGAGCCCGTCTATTCCCCATGGTCCTTACGGAGTTCCCAGCATCCACTAGGACGTCAGAGAAAGTGAGTTCTTCAGGTAACTGGATGGGCTTATACCAGCATTCTGATTAAGGGGCCTAGTTATCGGTTCTGGTATGATTGGTTGGCCATGTTAAGGTCGACATTCATTAGGTCGACCACTATTGGTCGACTTAGACATGGTCGACATGGACTACTAGTCAACACATAAAAAATGGTCGACGTGGATCAGGTCGACACATGAAAAGGTTAACATGGATTATTTTTAACTGTTTTTGGTGTAATTTTTTCTGTAACATGATCAGGAATCCCAATTAGTGTACCTCGTCCCTTGTATGGCTCATTTTGCTCACCATGCTGAGGGCAAGGTGCCTCGCTCCACTACCGCTGCACTTGGCACAGGTTACTATTCCCAATCGTAGTCCACGTGGATGGTACAGTATGAAAAAGTTAAAAATCTAATTTTTTTTAAAGAAAGCCATGTCGACCTTTTCATGTGTCGATCTGCCATGTGTCGACCATTTTCATGTCTCGACCACATGTCCCTGTTGACATGTCAATGTCGACCAATAGTGGTCGACCTAATGACTGTCGACCGTCCTTAACATGGTCGACCATCCAAACGTATACCCTATTTATCACCATCCGCATCCAAGGATGCAGATGTGAGGTGATAAAATTGCGCATATTCGCACTGTGATAATTGATTACATTGCAGGAATGTATCAATTATCACATGCAGGGACAGAGCTCTGGCCCAGTGATGACACCCCGCAGCAATAGCGGGGTATTTTACGGGAAAAACACCCCGATGTCCTGCTGCACATGCGCCGCCGCCGACATCGCCGCTACCGCCACTGCCGCCCCCCCCCCGTCGCAACTACCCCCAAGCGCCATGGACCCCCCCATCCCCCGCAGGTCCACGCTGCTCCTGCTGGGCTGCCGGGCGCCGTATCCTGTGCGCTGCGGTGACCCCCATTGCTGTAAAGTGCACTGCGCTTTGCAGCGTCACTTTACTGCACCGGGGGTCACAGCGCAGCACATGGGGGACCCGGCGCCCTACATCCCGCACAGGATCACTGATCACCGGCTCATGACCCTAAATAAAAACAAAACAGTTAATGTGTGCATTGTGGTGCGAATTTTATGCATTCGCAAAGATTAATCTTAGTAAATTTGCAATTTCCACTGAAACCAATATTATTTTGGCAATATTTGTACCGATGGGGATTCGTCTCGAATTGGAGTGCGAAGTCACATTTGACATGCGACTCCCATGCGGATTAATCCTTAGTAAATTTGTGATACACAAAATTGCGTCTTTTTCGCAAAAAGAAAGCAAATCAACTCAAATCAACATTTAGTAAGTGTCCCCCTCAGTCTCTTATGTAGTGTAGTCTCTTCTCTTGTAGGGACAGTCCCCAGTCTCTCCCCTGCACTGTAGTCTCACAGGTTGGGATCTCAGCCTGCTTGCAGCCTCACAGCACAGTTATTCTGTCAGGTATTTCTGAGGTAAATCCTGGCAGAGCGGTAATTAGTTTTTTCATATAGCCCAGCAAATACCTCACATTTCATTCCATGTTCTGTGGCAGCTGTGTGAGAGATTACACTGGACTTAACCCCCTCAGGGACACTGCAGGTTTCATGTAGCAGGAAAGCTTGAGGCTGTATAAGTGTGAGATGACAATTGACCATTTATTAATGAGGCACAGGGGATTGCAGTGTTATTTGCGTAGTAATTCTTTCCTCTTCTGCACTGCCTCTGTCTCATTCAGGTCCCTCTCAATCAGGAATAGACTCAGAACTCTGGGAAATGTGTTTTTCTAGGACTCTGCGCTTTCTTGTAGGGTATACATTTTACAAAAACAGATGACTGGGCAAAACTGAAATGGCGCACAGTTGGTGCATATACTCTGAGTATTAAATGAACTGAGTATACGTTAGAACAGGGCCATGCCACCCAGGGTGTAGAACGCTAGCGGCAGCACCATCACTGCGCCATGGCACCTTCATTAGAGCTGCAGCAGAGCTGCCAAGATTGTCTAAAGCTGGGTACACACCTATCAGAGGGATCGGCTGATCCACCAATCAATAGCCTGATTTGTGTCTGTGTGGGGGGGGGGGTTCCTTATGATTGCACACACACATATATAGAGTACTAGGTGCTTCATCGTGCCCTACGGGCGCTCTTCACACCGTCGCAAGGGGCTACGCCCCCTTAACCCTTGCATGCCTTTCTGGGGTTCAATATTTGTATTATATGGAGTATTACCTGCATTCCTTTGTTAGTGGTTAAATATTGCACAATGAAAGGGCGTGCGATGGTGAAGGAGGCGCAGCCCCTTGCGACGGCGTGAACAGCACCTGCAGGGCACGATGTACAGAATGTAGCGGGTGCGGGGGGGACTGCGGATGGTGTCTGTAGATGCTGCAGGTGGAGGGGGGGCGGAAGTGGGGGTGGGGCCCGGATGGGGAAGGGTCGGGAGGTGCTGCGGGTGGGGGAGGGGCAGAGGAGTGGGGGATGCAGATGGGGGAGGGGTCCAGAGGCACTGCAGGTGGGGGAGGGGCAGGGGTGCCATGGGTGGGAGAGGGGCAGGTGTGGGGATGTTGTGGATGGGTGAAGGGTTCCGGAGGTGCTGTGGGATGGGAAGGGGCGGGAGTGCCGCTGGTGGGGTAGGGGTCCGCAGGCGCCATGGGTAGGGGAGGGGCAGGTACGGGTGTTGCGGCGGATGGGGAAGGAGGTCTGGAGGTGCTGCAGGTGGTGGAGGGGCAGGTGCGGGGTTGCCATTGGTGGGGGAGGGGTGGGTGAGGGGGGGACCGCGGATGGAGGAGGGTGTCTGCAGATGCTGCAGGTGGAGGGGGGCAGGTGTGGGGGGAGACATATAAGGGGGGTGAATGGTGGAGGGGGCCTGGAGGTGCTGGGGGTGGTGAAGGGGCGGAGGAGTGGGAGCCGCGGGTGGTGTAGGGGGCCTGGAGGCACAGCATGTGGGGGAGGGGTGGAGTGCCGCATGTGGTGGAGGGGAAGGTGCGGAGGTGTGGTGCATTGGGGAGAGGTCTGGAGGTGCTGCGGGTACTGTACATGCCAAAAAGGTAGTTGGAGGGTATGCAGTAACAGGGCCAGGACAGGGGTGACAGGGCCAGGACAGGGGTGACAGGGTCAGAACAGGGGTGACGGGGCCAGGACAGGGGTGACGGGGCCAGGACAGGGGTGACGGGGCCAGGACAGGGGCGACGGGGCCAGGACAGAAATGGCAGGGACAGGATAGGGGTGACAGGGCCAGGGTAGGGGCGGCAGGACCAGGACAGGGGTGACAGGGCCAGTATAGGGTTGACAGGGCAAGCACAGGGGTGACAGGGCCAGGATAGGGGTAACAGGGCCAGCATAAGGGTGACAGGGCCAGGATAAGGGTGAAAGGGACAGGATAAGGGTGAAAGGGCCAGGATAAGGGTGGCAGGTCAAGGCCAGGGGTGACAGGGACATGACAGAACACAGGGCACGGGAGAGATTGGTATTAGGGACAAAACAGTGGTGACAGACAGATGTGACTGGTTAGCCCCCAGGAGATGCTGCGGCTGGAAGGAGGAGGGGGTCATAGCATGCACGTGGCGCGGACCTCGCGGCTGCTGGGCACTGTGGTAAGGGGAGACTGGGAGTAACTGGTTAGCTCCCAGGAGACGCTGTGGCTGGAGGGAGGAGGGGGTCAGAGCCTGCAAGCAGCTCGGACTTCTGCAGCGCTACCCGCCGGCTAAAGTGTGTGAAGGAGCTGGGCGCACCTCACTGCGGGTGGCAGCGCTGCAGCTAGCGGTGGGGTTGCCGGGGCTGGAGATAACAGAGGCAGTACGGAAAGTGCACAGTGGCTGGTGACCCACAAAACTGCAGCTAAGAAGCGTGGAGTGTGCCAGAAAGTGACGCTCCTCCGCGCCAGAGAGACCCTGCTGAGTATGCTGATGTGGGGGGTCAAGCACACAGTGAGCCGGTGCCCGTCTGTCTGTACGGCATACCCCCTCACACACTCCCATACCTCCCAAATGTCCCGATTTTCACGGGACAGTCCCATTTTTTGGGGTCTGTCCCGCTGTCTCACCCGGGGGGTAGTTGGAAAGCTCCTGTACTCGCTGTTCTGCTTAGCAGAGCAGCGGTGAATAGTGGAGACAGAGGGAGAGGGGGCATCAGGGGGTACGGATTAAGGGGGGGTTCCAGCAGCAGAGCCGGATTAAGGGGGGGGGGGAAGGCGGTACGTACTGTTGGCCCCACAGTTTTAGGGGTCTCCCCGGCTCGAGTAGCTCTGTCCCAGCTCAGAAGCTCTCCCGTCCTGCCAGTAACAGCAGCAGCAATGTGCTACAGTCAGCACATGCTGCTGCGTATTGGCAGGTCTGTGGTGTTGCAGGGAGGCAGCAGCCTCCCTGCTTTCTTCTGCCTGTGTGGGTGTGTAGGGGGGAGCGACCACCTCCTCTGGATGTAGCCCTAGCTGAGGGGCCAAAATTCCATTTAAACAAAAAAAATCCCGGAATTTGCATAAGGGGGCGTGGCATCGCGTGGCGCGATTAGGCCACGCCCCCAACCCCATAGCAGGCACAGCAATGATATAGGGCTACCCTGTCTCAAGTGCCCTGGGCCCCCCGGACTCATAATCAGCCCCTGGGGGCATGCCAGCAGCTCACAGAGCGCTGGGCAAGCCCCCTCACTGACGAAAACGGGGGCCCTTCCGTGAAGCCACGCCCCTTTTTCGCTGTGTGTGTGTGTGTGTGTGTGTGTGTGTGTGTGTGTGTGTCCCTCCTGCCTGAAGAAAGCTCCTGAAGAAAGCTGGGAGGTATGCACCCCTGCCTGTGCCATGCCCATACCATCTGCTTCTGCTCCTAGTCTCCTATAGATTTGGCCAGATCTGTGACTCATTTGACTAACTCCGCCCAGTTTTGTGACTCCGCCCAGCGTTAGCAAATGAATCACAAAGTCACAGATCTGGGCTATTATATAGGAGATAATACATGCATGCTCACACACAATGCTACAGATGCCAGCAGGTCATACAGATGACAACCCCCTGACTCTCCCATGTACAGTCCTATGCCAAAGTACAGATGTGCATGGCTGTTCATTGTGCATGACTGGTGCATACAGCAGAATGGTGGGTGGAACGAAGTGTGCATGTGCCACAGATGTGCCCTGTGCAGTGAATACAGCAGACTGGTGGATGACAGGCAGTGTGCATGTGCCACAGATGAGCTCAGTGCAGTGCTTACAGCAGAATGATGAGGCGTGCAGTATGCATGTGCTACAGATGTGCCCTGTGTGGCGCATACAGCAGACTGGTCGATGACATGCAGGGTGCATGTGCCACAAATGAGCCCTCTGCGGTGCATACAGCTCCTTTCCATTATCTCACCAGCACTGGGTGCAGCTCCTGCCCGCCGGCCTCTGCGCACCTGTACAGCAGTCAAGTGCGTACAGTTCTAGCCCCGGGGATCCTCCAGACCACACGCAAGTGCAACAGCGCCCGCTTACTTTCCCCTGCTCCTCCTCCGCCACCTTTGTTGTGCGCGCCCCCGGTGGCCGGCAGGTGGCAGGAACGAGCTGCCCGGGCCAGTGTGTGCTGCCAGTGAGTCTCTCTCACTGACCGGCGTGTCCACAGCCGTGGGACGTACCACTCACAGGCAATCGGCGGGAGGATTATTTGTCAGCAAGGAGGCATCCACACTCACTACCGTCCACACCACAGTCCTACCGGTTTCCCCTTGCATACACACTGCATATTCTCACGGACTGGGGAAGGGGTGGTTGTAGTGGGAATCCGGGAGCTGCAGGTCAGTGTGCGGGGCAGCGGGGGACTCAGGCAAAATACGGGAGCCTCCCGCTAAATGCGGGAGGGTTGGCAAGCCTGCTGCAGGGCCAACACAATACTGTATGTCTGTGACTGACGCAATTCACAGACATATCGGGGGTAGACACCTGCGGACGGGCTTACATTATTTGTCAATTCAATTCAACGAACGATATATTTCTCAGTGCGTAGCCAACTTAACGAATGCTCCAGGCACACACCCTGCAGTCTGTAGAGCGCCCTAAAAGCTCCACCCTGTGATGTGCCTTTGGCATGCTATTGTGATGTTGCATGTTTGTGGGTGGGGATGGCAAAGCATGGAAAATCGTCCTGTTACAGCGCTGTGTTAGAAGCACGTTGTGCAAAATAGTCACGCAATTGTTGGGATGATAACCATTAGCTGATGACAATCATATAATGAGTACCTGCATATGTATAAGACATGGGAAACCAGAGAAGACTTCCAGCATGGAATGGTGCACTAGGCGGTATATTTTTATTTACCAATGGGTGATTTGTCAAAGCCACGATCATTGGTGGCTTTAAATGACTGTTTTAAGACGGCAACTTGGATGAATGCTGAACAAGCCGACAATCAGCAGCTTTCACAAACTGCCCAATAGTAATTTTCCTTTGGGGTACAGACACAGGGTAGGGACGGGCCCGGACGGCCATCGAAAGGGCAGGTTCTAATTGTTATCATCTTGCCACCATCGTTACATGTCTAATGATGGCATGAAGCGCTGTTACTGACTATGTGGTGTGCTCAGCAGGACAATCAGCATATTGGGATGAATAAATGATAGTGGCAACCATCGGCCTCATAGGATTGAATTATAAAACATCACAATCGGACTGAAAACAGTGATGATTACGTACCATCGGTTACTGATAGCCACCCCTAATCTAGGAGTTCCATATTGTAGGTGTAGACAAAGATTTGTAGGGTTTGAGATACAAACCTGAAGTCTGAGATAACATCAGGATTAAGGGGGAGAAGTACCAACCAATCAGCTCCTTGCTCTCATTGTGCAAACACAGTCTATAAAATGATGGTTAGACGCTGATTGGCTGGTACGTTATCTCTCTCCAAGGTTTGATACACTTCCCCCTACATCTTAATCATGATTATTTGGAAAATATTATGTGACTGTGGTCATAAGGAAACATAAAATCTGAAGTTGATTTTTCTAAGAAGTTTGAAGTAAATCTTCAGGTAAAAGCAAACAAGGGGTTACTCTATTATGATGTATGTTTCAGAAGCCTGCTTTATGTCACCTGCCTTGTGTGGTTCATTTCAAGGTGCCTGGTTTCATAGATGGGCAGTCAACCATTTTGTGTTGGCCAGTTAAAAGATTGACTGCAATTTCTTTGGCTTGAAAGCTCCATATTGAGGTCACTCTAAGTTCAGTATTTAATCTTTATAGGGGAATACAATGTGTCATCATAAGTATACTTTCCATAGATGACGATTCAGATAACAGCTAAACTAACACTGCTATGTTACAGTCTAATTTCTTGATACAGACTTCTTGAAAGATTTAAAGCACTCAATCGCTGATAGCACTGATTGATAGTTCCTTGCCTTACAGAAAATGTTGCCTCACATAGAAGCAGCAGGGAATCTTGTGCAGGTTGTAAGCTTGAGATATGATCTAAGGCCATATTGATTTCTGGATATGTTTATGACCAATGGAACTAGCCACGTGAACTGTATCAATGATATATTCAGGTCTCCTATAGAACCTGTGGAGAAATATACAGTCAAATCTTTAGCAACGTTAATAAATATGTCTACTGTGTTCCAGAAGAGAGTTATAGTACACTAGGTGATTCATCGCGCTCTACGGGCGCTCTTCACACCATTTTAAGGGGCTACGCCCACCCTTCCCCCGGGCGCAGGAAAGACCGTGGATGGGGGCATGGTGACTGTATATGCTGTGGCCTAGGGGTGAGGGTTAGGGGAGGGGACAGGAGGGGTTGCGCTTGGTGGAGGTGTGGGGGGATGGGGGAGGGTGTCTGAAGGTGCCATGGGTGGGGGAGGTTCACATGGGGTGGGTGGGTGGGTGGAGGGTATTGGGGAGTGTGGTGTGTGCAGGGGAGGGGTGGGGGGAGTGGGGTAGGCAGATGGGGAAGGTTGTGTTGAGGTACAGGGGGTGGTGTATTTGTGGAAGGTGGGTGCCAGGTATGGGGCTAGCTTGGTTGGGCGATGGCCTAGTGGGGTGCGGCGGGTGTTGCACAGGCGGATGCGTTGTCATGCCGAGTGGGGTTCGTTGTCCGGTGGAGTTGTGGGTGTGCAAGGGTTTTGTTCGTTGCTGTGGTGTGAGGGTTAGGGATTCATGAGGCGTTGGGGTTGGGTGGGGGGTTTGCACGTATGGGGAAGGGGTTGTGTGTGTGCAGGGGGCGGGGATGGTGCGTGCATGTTGTGGTTGGGGGAGGGGTGGGTGGAGTGTTCCTGCATGTGAAGGAGAAGAGGGTGCGGTGGTGGGGTGGGTGGTGAAGGCTCAGGTGTGGCTGATGTGGGAGGTGCACTTCACGTCTTTGTGACTGTAGCATATGCGGGTACTGGTGTGCCGTGAGATAATGAGTCGGCTGCAGAGGGAGGGAGCTCCGGCTCTGCAGCAATGTGCTGGGAGCATTGTCCCGTCCTGTCCCTGTTCCGCTGCACTTGGTCTGCCCCTTGTGAAGGGCGGCATGCCTCCACACTGTGTGCCTGTATCAGGTGATTTGAATCCGGATCAGGTGCTCATGTCCCCAGCCCTGCGGTCTGGCTGTCAGCCACCAGGCATAGTGCTGGGCAGCAGGCGGCGAAGAACATGTTCAGCGGGATGGCGCACGGACTACACACTCACCAATCCCCATTGCTGCTCTGACGGAGCTCCCTCCGACTGCAACCTTGGGTTGCACCATACTCCTCTCTGGAGCCCAGCATGATCCCCCACTGGCTGTATACGGCAGGTGGTGATATGAGGGTGCATGACGGAGGGGTCCCCGGCGTGGGGTGTGGGTGTAAAGCGCCAAGCATGGTGTCTAACGGGGAGAGGTGCGGCGGGCGTCCACCTGCTGCTTCCATGTATCCTCCATATAGCCTGTGTTCCCCTCCCTGCTGCTGCTGGCCTGAGCTGTGTCTGCTGCTACTGCTGGCCATAGTCAGCTACCGCTGGCCATGGCCACCTCCCTATACTGTAGGTAGTGTCACTGGGCATCTTGTATGGTTGTATCTGACTCTGCCGCTGGGACTGGGCATGGTGTGTCTCCCTGCAAATGCAGTTGACTCCGCCCAGCGTTGTGACTCCTCCCAGCGTTAGACACACAGGATCATCAGAGTCACAGATCTGGGCTATTATATAGGAGACGTAGATTCCATTATTAAAACTGTTTTTGCACAAAAGGCAATAAATCTAATTTTAAACAGATTTACATGGCAGCGCACCACTTTCCATGATGTCACAGATGAGAGCCGGATCATCGCCAACATTAGCAAAACAGGCAGACAGCACACCACACGGGTGCAGTCTCAAAGAGTTCTACCCACCAATATGCCATGTCCAGCCTGCAGTATGAACGGGGTCTGACCCGACTGTAACATGGGTTGGAACCATGTTCAAAAACCTGGGTCGGAAGCTAGCATTTTGGTAGAAAAAGGGTTTTAATGATGTTAGAAATGTTAGTATGTGATGGCAGCTTTTGCAGTTTGCATTTTATATTTCAGAAATGCCAACTTTTATTTTTATTCACTGAGCATTGTATCCTTTTATTATATTAAGCTGCTTATTTACCAGCCTGTTTTTACGTGAAATCTCCACAAATTTAAGCTTCTTCAGGATGTATGAATCATATTGTAAAAGCAACATCCTTAGGTTTGTATAATGATTGCTAAACTGTCAAAGTTATCAAGCTTAGCCCCGGCAGATATTGTCGTATTCAGAATCCCCCTCTGTCCAAACTCAGAAGCACAAGTCCCTATCAGACGCTCTGTCCTGATGCCCCAACTTTGCTAAATCCTTGTGAAAAAACGATTTTTTCCCTTTGCAAGTAAGGACGCTATTATCACATCAAATTCACATTCAAAATGCATTGAAAAATGTTCTGTATGTCACGGTTTGATGTATTGTACATTGTTACTTGCTTCAGGTGATGACTGGTGTCCAGCGGCTGCGACTCTGGGCTGGAACCAAGGAGGCTGTATATAGCTCTTTTGCATGGGACTTGTGTAGCAGTGAGAACTGCCGTTGGTATATATTTCAGGTAATGAACCACTAAGTGCCTTTATTCCGGACTGGCTACCGGCTAGTGGCGTAACTCCCTGAGACAATAGAGACATTTGCCGCCGGGCTCCAGCTGTCAGAGGGGCACAAAGAAAGAAAGACCCAGGGGGCTTCTGAACTAGGAAAGATCTCTCTCCACTCATTTCATAGTGACTTGCTGCAATCACTGATCACTGCTGTCCAAACTCCTGAAAACCCCCTTGAAGACCCCTTGAGCTGAAGAGTCTGGAATGTGTCTGATAACAGATCAAAGTGTGTGCAATGAGCTACAGTTCTGCTGCTTTATCTCATATGAGGAAAGAAAGGAAGGCAGAAGTTTGTTTTCAGAAAATGCATTAATTTATATAATAAAACTTTTAAGGGGGTGTTTATTAAAGCTTGGAGAGAGATAACATTATGAGATAAAGTACCATCCAATCCTATTTGTCATTTTTCAAACACAGCCTGTAAAATGTAAGGCAAAAGCTGATTGGCTGGGACTTTATCTCTCACAATTTTATCTCTCTCTGAGCTTTAATAAAACCCCTCCTCAGGGCTCTATTTATTATCATTTGCAGCCAACACCAGAAAATAAAGATTCCTTATCACCACAAATACTGTAGCTGCAATAAGGAATCTTTATTTTCTCAGAGGTACCATTGACAAGTCGCTGGGACGTCAGCACATGTGCAAGCCGGAGCCCCGGGGGGAGATTGGGGGCACCGCCTTCTATTTTGCCTCCGGGCGCGTGGCATGAATTTACACCCCTGCTACCGGCTGAGGAATTATAGCTGAACCGGACTGGCTACCGGTTGGAGAATACAGCTGGAACGGACTGGCTACCGACTGAAGAGATGCTACTGGACCAGTCTGGCTACCGGCTGAGAAATACAGCTGAATTGGACTGGCTACCGGCAGAAGAGATGCAGCTGGACCAGTCTGGCTACCGGCTGAGGAATACAGCTGAACTGGACTTGCTACCAGCTGAAGAGATGACAATGGACCTGGTAACTGCCAGAAGACAAAATACAAGTTCACTTGTCACACATACTAGTTGCACAGTCCCAGAATGCTGCAGCTGGACATCCTTTATATGGGCTGTGATTGGCTGCAGGGTAGCTTGCAGGCTGGACTGAGAATTAGGTTGGTGAAGCGGAGATCAGTTAGAAAACATGGAATGCAGCAATGTCAGAAAATATAATATTTGACAACAAACAGGAACTTAAATAAACCTTGACTAAAGCTCAGGCACACAAATGGTTAACAACTGGTCTGAGAACATTGCTGCAATCAGGATACTGTGCACCTGTGTAATCAGGCTGGGAAGGTGCTGCAGTTTTGAAACTAGTATGCACAGCAAACACTGGAGTCCCCTGGGAACCCTACAGAGGATTATCATAGCTTGCCAGATGCCGAAGCCCTCCTGTCAGATGACCCGACGGACCCACCGCCACACGCTATACAGGTTGAACTCGATGGGCAATTTGTCTTTTTTCAACCTCATTAACTATGTTACTATGTTACACCTGAAGTAACACTGGTGAGTGTTTAGGAAGCTGGTCCTGACACTGTATATTTGTGTATTGAACTATGCAGCTAACTGCCTGTATATTGAGTTGTGCGCATCCATGTAACCCTACCTCTCTATGCATCTACTTGTAGAAGTAGCTGTCATCACTATCAGCGCTCCCATGCGCCAACACTAGGGGCATAAGTTCATACCAGGCACCCATTAGCAAAGAAGACGGTGGTGAACCCTCCCACCAGTTGACGGAGTAGAACAGCAGAAGAAGGAATGTACCAGTAGTCCTGCCAGTTTTGTATAATCTCCTGCCACTGTTTTGCCTAATCCCCCACCCTGTGTCTCTCCTGCCTCAGTCCTCGTGTTTCTGAAGCTCCAGCCCCCCAGTGTGTGTCCAGCCATCCCCCTTCTGTCTTCAGTCTTGCAGTGCCTCTCCAGAACCAGCCAGCCCCCTTCTGTCACTCACCAACACTGCAGTGTCTCTCCAGATCCAGCTTTTCATCTTTTGTTTCAACAGCCCCACAATATCTCTCCATACAGCCCTCTTCTGTCTCCAGCCTTGCACTATATTTCCAGAAGCAGCCAGCCACTTATGTCTCCAACCCTGCACTTTATCTTTTTCCAGAACCAGTCAGCCCTGTATGGTGTATTTAAATCTAGCCAGCCCTCTTCTCTATCCCCTGCATCAAGCTCTCTGGCCTGTAGCCCACAGACACTTACCATCTTTGATGTCTTGTGGGATGTTGCTCCTTACCTTAAGGATGGTAATCAACCATTGATGATTCAAAATCATGGATGGTCTGTGGCCGATCTTGAGTACTTTAGCCATCGATTGGGAAGAACCAGATGGTTTCCTGTCATCGATGGTAAAGATCAATCAGATATTTTTTTTCCCCTCTACACTGTGTCGGGACACGGAGCATAGCTCCACCCCACGACACCCGCAATCCCCGCACCCTGTAACTGATTGGTGATCAGCCCACTCCATAGCAAAGAAGAATTGACCATCGGTGGCATCCATGGATGGATAACCCACCGATGGCCATCCCTACCTCTCCTCTTCATGCCATGCCAGTGTCTCCTCTATCAGTGATGCTGCACGAGTGACATCATGACGTCACATGCGCCGAATAACAACAATGGAAAAAAACGTAACTGTACCAACAGGCAGCTACCGGCAAGTGAAAGCGTCTGCATGGGACCCCGCACAGCAGTAGAGAGCTACAACTAAAGTTGCTGCATGCGCCGCTGCAAAGACAAGCAGAGCCTAGGCACAGGTAATAGATGGATCTCCCTGTGCTCCCCCCTCCCCCCCCCCCCCCCCCCCCCCCCCGGCAGATGGCACTTGGCGGCCAATGACTCCATGTCTCCGGGAGTTCCACCACTGACCTGGTGCAACAGATCCATCCATCTGAAATCAGAGGGACATTTCCTTACCTCCCAAGTGTCCCAATTTCACCTGGCCAGTCCAACTTCTCGGGCACTGTCCCGATGACCCACCCATGGGCCGCAGTGTTCTGTGGGACGTCAGGGAACACTCTCACCGCTGCTCTATCTGCAGAGCTGCTGCGGTGATTGTATGGTTAGTGCTGGGAGGAGACTGGGGGCAGCCACACAGTCACGCAGAGGCATAGGTAATAGATGAATCTCCCTGTGCTCCCCCAGCAGATGGCGCTTGGCGGCTAATGACTCCATGTCTCCGGGAGTTCCACCACTGACCTGGTGCAACAGATCCATCCATCTGAAATCAGAGGGTCATTTCCTTACCTCCCAAGTGTCCGAATTTCACCTGGCCAGTCCAACTTCTCGGGCACTGTCCCGATGACCCACCCATAGGCCGCAGTGTTCCGCGGGACGTCAGGGAACACTCTCACCGCTGCTCTATCTGCAAAGCCGCTGCGGTGATTGTATAGTTAGTGCTGGGAGGAGACTGGGGGCAGCCACACAGTCACGCCCCCATAACATTATTCCAGGGACGTGACCTAGCAGTCACATGACCATGCCTCTTTTCACGCTCATAAAGTCCCAATTTCTAAATGTTGGGAGGTGTGCATTTGCGCACACGCACTTAAATGCATAGCCCATAATTCTGAATGTAAGGAAAAGTGTTTTTTGCAGATCACATAAATTGGCGCAGAGGAAATGCTGCTTATAGAAAATATTGATACAATTGGATGTCACCCCTAATCCAAATTATTGTAAACAGAAGATAAAAACAGGATAGGATCAATTATTTCATTAAGCGCATAAAAAACCGAAAAATTATGACAATATTCAGTCACTTTCCTATTGGAATGGGTGAAAGTTTTATATTTTGCGTACCCCCACTCACCCTGTTAGGGGGTATATAAAACACATCAAGGTATCTTTGTTCTTCTAAACACGAAATCTGGATATTCACAGTCTCAATATCTAAAAGATAAACCTGGGTATCGTACCCAAACTCACACAGCTGTGGAACTGTGAACTCCTATCAAGGTTTCTTTTCCCTCTTATTTCAAGGTGTGGTTCCTGATGTATGCTCCTGTCTCAGGATCACCTCATACGAAAGGGAAAAACAAACAATGTGTAGTATCCTCTGTAACTTATTGGAATTTTTTATCTATGGAACTGTTCTCGTACATACACACACCCGAATCGATCGACACATGTGTTAGGTCATTAATTGTGCACCGATCTTTAAAACAGGTATGCGTACCCCCAACTCGCACAGTGATCAGTGGGGTGACTCCCGTAAAGGTATCTTTAAGTTGGTTCAATATATCTTATGGGCGTACCCCAACTCACAGGTAGGTAAGCAGCATAATTCCAATCAAGGTATCTTTACTGGGTCCTTACATGCAACAGGTTAGACAGCCAAAACCAAAAAGCTTGTAGTCTCCATAAAAAGTTTTAACAATTTATTAGTTCCTCAAGGGAACATATGAAACATTACCAGCAACATATAGATGTATAAATGTGGTGGTAAAAACAATTCAATAAAAATCAGATGTTTAAAAATTACCAAAAATTACAGAAATTACATCAAACATAAAAAGTCCATATTCGTCACTGTTGGAAAAGAAGGCTACTCACACAGCAGTCTGCCGACGTGTTTCGGTCCTTGGACCTTTGTCAAGACAACATGTAAGGACCCAGTAAAGATACCTTGATGGGAATTATGCTGCTTACCTACCTGTGAGTTGGGGTACGCCCATAAGATATAGTGAACCACCTTAAAGATACCTTTACGGGAGTCACCCCATTGATCACTGTGTGAGTTGGGGGTAAGCATACCTGTTTTAAAGATTGGTGGAGGGTCTTTATGTGATGGTGCACAATTAATGACCTAACACATGTGTGGATCGATTCGGGTGTGTGTATATACGAGAACAGTTCCATAGATAAAAAATTCCAATAAGGTACAGAGGATACTACACATTGTTTGTTTTTCCCTTTCGTATGAGGTGATCCTGAGACAGGAGCATACATCAGGAACCACACCTTGAAATAAGAGGGAAAAGAAACCTTGATAGGAGTTCACATTTCCACAGCTGTGTGAGTTGGGGTACGATACCCAGGTTTATCTTTTAGATATTGAGACTGTGAATATCCAGATTTCATGTTTAGAAGAACAAAGATACCTTGATGTGTTTTATATACCCCCTAACAGCGTGAGTGGGGGTACGCAAAATATAAAACTTTCACCCATTCCATTTCCAATAGGAAAGCGACTGAATATTGTCATAATTTTTCGTTTTTTTATGCGCTTAATGAAATAATTGATCCTATCCTGTTTTTATCTTCTGTTTACAATAGCCCATAATTCTGACTACATGCCCACGACACGCTCTCACCAAACTTGTGCATGCATGTGAACACCCAGTTGCTGTCAGCTACGGTCCTTCAGTCACAAGTGGAGATTTGACTGAGATGCTTACGACTCTGAGTGGCCCTTAGTCGCTCATAGCTGTCTACGCTCAGTCACGTTGCACGCAAAGTGCTGCAAACTGCAAAACGGGCTTTGTGCAACTGTGCATCAGCCCCTAAGATTTTGATTGTTAATGTTTCAATCTGAATCCCAGCATTTTGCTGCACTGACCAATCTATTGATACTAATTCCAATAAAATCTATAAATAGTGTGATGAGAGTGACATTGGGAAACAATGTGATTGTGCGTTCTCGTGAATCTTCTTTCATGATGTAATTTCCCTTACTTAGCTCAAGTCTAGAAAGGGACAGGGATGCTCAGTAGGACAGAAGCCTGTCCACTCCAAATACCAAAATTCAGCCACCCCCCCCCCCCCCCAAAATTGTATGACCACACCCTCTTCATTGCAGCAGAGTGCAGCATGTAAATAGGTTTTCTTAATAGGGTGTAGCCATACGCCCACAAACCTTGCCATGCCCCTTTGTACCAATAGAGCTACGGGTGACCCTGGACAGAGAACAAAAAGTAGGTGTAGAGAAGAAACCCCCACCTGCTAGCACCCACAGAGATGACCCTGGCCAATGTGGTACCCTATGCACGATTTTAGCTGGTGCTTCTCAATTTGCAGCCAATCCCTAAGCCAAACATTGTGCTCATACACTGGAGCCCCCTCGAGCAATAGTACCCTAGGCATTCACCTATTTGGCCTATGCCCAGAGCCAGCTTTGAACATCCTAAACTGCGTTATCAAACAGAAAGCCACAATTCCATGTAACCATGGGGATGGGAATCCAAATGATCTGAGAAACAAAGGAATCAACCTTTCCAAACATTGTTTCTGCTACAGTGTGTAGGACCCGGTAGGTCAGATTTAATTGTAATTTTAATGTCCGTATTAATGAGATTTAACAGGTGCTGATATCTTTCTTTACCGGGTTTCATTATAAGCATAATGTTGTCCTGAAGCTGTAAAAGGATGGATATGTTTGATAATATCAGATATGTTCTTATCTGTCACCTTATCAGTGACAATATTATCCTCAGGTAGTACAGGGAAAAAAGACATAAACAAGGTTACAGCAGCCAGATAGGTTGTCAGCCATACTGTACAATTTACTGTAGTAGACTTGGAACAAGAACAGAATAGCAAAGAACATACTGTACCAGACCAGCATGTGTGAGTAGGGCTTGAGTAATGGCTTGTTGTTTGTGTAATAAAGTAATCATGTTCTTCTTACAGCCATTTCCGCATCATCCATCAAATAAGACGCTAATTGGTCTTTGGCTGTTGTTAGTTGTTCCAAGATGGTAGATTTGAATGATATAAAACGGGTTCCTGCCGGAGTGGTGATAATAGTAAGATCTCACAGAGCACTGGAGGCACCGGATGTGGAAGGAGTAGGACATGAGAAGTCGTCCTCTAAACCTACTAAAATACTCTGAAGCACTGCTGTATAACAGGAGAGGTTTACAGTATTAGACGAATCAATACCAAGATACTAATTCTCACCTTTTTTTATAGCAGATGTGTCCTCATATGCTGTGTTGCATTAGTCGCTCCAAACATCCCTTCCCAGCGTACTAGGTCCTGTGCAACTCAGCCTGTGGTAAGCATCTTTTTTGCTTGAATGTGCGTCCTAATCGCAAGGAGATGTGATGTAATGTGATGCGACAAATCTGCTTTATAACACTGCACCGATGAATTTGATATGTAACACTTGTATGTGTGTGTGTGCGACTGAGTCTGCAACACTTGTATATGTGCGCGCGGCTGAGTCTGTGACACTTACATATTTGTGTGCGACTGAGTCTGCGACACTTGTATATTTGTGTGTGACTGAGTCTGCGACACTTGTATATATGTGTGTGTGGCTGAGTCTGCATCTGGACCGTGAAAAAGACCATTTTCTCGACATGGTGGAGGAGCTGACGGCTGAACCTTCAGTGAGTCGGATTTAGACCTCACGGGGCCCTAGGCAAGATACCGCTTTTGGGCCCCCTCCCTCAAACACTCCATCGTACTTTATTTTTGTTCCTGACTCATGCCGCTTACATTATTTCTCTAACGTCCTAGTGGATGCTGGGAACTCCGAAAGGACCATGGGGAATAGCGGGCTCCGAAGGAGGCTGGGCACTCTAGAAAGATTTAGGACTACCTGGTGTGCACTGGCTCCTCCCACTATGACCCTCCTCCAAGCCTCAGTTAGATTTTGTGCCCGGCCGAGGTTGGATGCACACTAGGGGCTCTCCTGAGCTCTTAGAAGAAAGATAGTCTTAGGTTTATTATTTTCAGTGAGACCTGCTGGCAAGAGGCTCGCTGCAGCGAGGGACTAAGGGGAGAAGAAGCGAACTCGCCTGCTTGCAGCCGGATTGGGCTTCTTAGGCTACTGGACACCATTAGCTCCAGAGGGATCGACCGCAGGCCCAGCCTTGATGTTCGGTCCTGGAGCCGCGCCGCCGTCCCCCTTACAGAGCCAGAAGCAAGAAGATGGTCCGGAAAATCGGCGGCATGAAGACATCAGTCTTCACCAAGGTAGCGCACAGCACTGCAGCTGTGCGCCATTGCTCCTCTCACACTTCACACTCCGGTCACTGAGGGTGCAGGGCGCTGGGGGGGGGCGCCCTGAGGCAGCAATAAAAACACCTTGGCTGGCAAAAATACCTCAATATATAGCCCCAGGGGCTATATATGAGGTAAATACTAGAGATGAGCGCCTGAAATTTTTCGGGTTTTGGTTTTGGGTTCGGTTCCGCGGCCGTGTTTTGGGTTCGAACGCGTTTTGGCAAAACCTCACCGAATTATTTTTGTCGGATTCGGGTGTGTTTTGGATTCGGGTGTTTTTTTCCAAAAACAGTAAAAAACAGCTTAAATCATAGAATTTGGGGGTCATTTTGATCCCAAAGTATTATTAACCTCAAAAACCATAATTTCCACTCATTTTCAGTCTATTCTGAATACCTCACACCTCACAATATTATTTTTAGTCCTAAAATTTGCACCGAGGTCGCTGTGTGAGTAAGATAAGCGACCCTAGTGGCCGACACAAACACCGGGCCCATCTAGGAGTGGCACTGCAGTGTCACGCAGGATGTCCCTTCCAAAAAACCCTCCCCAAACAGCACATGACGCAAAGAAAAAAAGAGGCGCAATGAGGTAGCTGTGTGAGTAAGATTAGCGACCCTAGTGGCCGACACAAACACCGGGCCCATCTAGGAGTGGCACTGCAGTGTCACGCAGGATGGCCCTTCCAAAAAACCCTCCCCAAACAGCACATGACGCAAAGAAAAAAAGAGGCGCAATGAGGTAGCTGTGTGAGTAAGATTAGCGACCCTAGTGGCCGACACAAACACCGGGCCCATCTAGGAGTGGCACTGCAGTGTCACGCAGGATGGCCCTTCCAAAAAACCCTCCCCAAACAGCACATGACGCAAAGAAAAAAATAGGCGCAATGAGGTAGCTGACTGTGTGAGTAAGATTAGCGACCCTAGTGGCCGACACAAACACCGGGCCCATCTAGGAGTGGCACTGCAGTGTCACGCAGGATGTCCCTTCCAAAAAACCCTCCCCAAACAGCACATGACGCAAAGAAAAAAAGAGGCGCAATGAGGTAGCTGTGTGAGTAAGATTAGCGACCCTAGTGGCCGACACAAACACCGGGCCCATCTAGGAGTGGCACTGCAGTGTCACGCAGGATGTCCCTTCCAAAAAACCCTCCCCAAACAGCACATGACGCAAAGAAAAAAAGAGGCGCAATGAGGTAGCTGTGTGAGTAAGATTAGCGACCCTAGTGGCCGACACAAACACCGGGCACATCTAGGAGTGGCACTGCAGTGTCACGCAGGATGTCCCTTCCAAAAAACCCTCCCCAAACAGCACATGACGCAAAGAAAAAAAGAGGCGCAATGAGGTAGCTGTGTGAGTAAGATTAGCGACCCTAGTGGCCGACACAAACACCGGGCCCATCTAGGAGTGGCACTGCAGTGTCACGCAGGATGTCCCTTCCAAAAAACCCTCCCCAAACAGCACATGACGCAAAGAAAAAAAGAGGCGCAATGAGGTAGCTGACTGTGTGAGTAAGATTAGCGACCCTAGTGGCCGACACAAACACCGGGCCCATCTAGGAGTGGCACTGCAGTGTCACGCAGGATGTCCCTTCCAAAAAACCCTCCCCAATCAGCACATGATGCAAAGAAAAAGAAAAGAAAAAAGAGGTGCAAGATGGAATTGTCCTTGGGCCCTCCCACCCACCCTTATGTTGTATAAACAAAACAGGACATGCACACTTTAACCAACCCATCATTTCAGTGACAGGGTCTGCCACACGACTGTGACTGATATGACGGGTTGGTTTGGACCCCCCCCAAAAAAGAAGCAATTAATCTCTCCTTGCACAAACTGGCTCTACAGAGGCAAGATGTCCACCTCATCTTCACCCTCCGATATATCACCGTGTACATCCCCCTCCTCACAGATTATCAATTCGTCCCCACTGGAATCCACCATCTCAGCTCCCTGTGTACTTTGTGGAGGCAATTGCTGCTGGTCAATGTCTCCGCGGAGGAATTGATTATAATTCATTTTAATGAACATCATCTTCTCCACATTTTCTGGATGTAACCTCGTACGCCGATTGCTGACAAGGTGAGCGGCGGCACTAAACACTCTTTCGGAGTACACACTTGTGGGAGGGCAACTTAGGTAGAATAAAGCCAGTTTGTGCAAGGGCCTCCAAATTGCCTCTTTTTCCTGCCAGTATAAGTACGGACTGTGTGACGTGCCTACTTGGATGCGGTCACTCATATAATCCTCCACCATTCTATCAATGTTGAGAGAATCATATGCAGTGACAGTAGACGACATGTCCGTAATCGTTGTCAGGTCCTTCAGTCCGGACCAGATGTCAGCATCAGCAGTCGCTCCAGACTGCCCTGCATCACCGCCAGCGGGTGGGCTCGGAATTCTGAGCCTTTTCCTCGCACCCCCAGTTGCGGGAGAATGTGAAGGAGGAGATGTTGACAGGTCGCGTTCCGCTTGACTTGACAATTTTGTCACCAGCAGGTCTTTCAACCCCAGCAGACCTGTGTCTGCCGGAAAGAGAGATCCAAGGTAGGCTTTAAATCTAGGATCGAGCACGGTGGCCAAAATGTAGTGCTCTGATTTCAACAGATTGACCACCCGTGAATCCTTGTTAAGCGAATTAAGGGCTGCATCCACAAGTCCCACATGCCTAGCGGAATCGCTCCCTTTTAGCTCCTTCTTCAATGCCTCCAGCTTCTTCTGCAAAAGCCTGATGAGGGGAATGACCTGACTCAGGCTGGCAGTGTCTGAACTGACTTCACGTGTGGCAAGTTCAAAGGGCATCAGAACCTTGCACAACGTTGAAATCATTCTCCACTGCACTTGAGACAGGTGCATTCCATCTCCTATATCGTGCTCAATTGTATAGGCTTGAATGGCCTTTTGCTGCTCCTCCAACCTCTGAAGCATATAGAGGGTTGAATTCCACCTCGTTACCACTTCTTGCTTCAGATGATGGCAGGGCAGGTTCAGTAGTTTTTGGTGGTGCTCCAGTCTTCTGTACGTGGTGCCTGTACGCCGAAAGTGTCCCGCAATTTTTCTGGCCACCGACAGCATCTCTTGCACGCCCCTGTCGTTTTTTAAAAAATTCTGCACCACCAAATTCAAGGTATGTGCAAAACATGGGACGTGCTGGAATTTGCCCATATTTAATGCACACACAATATTGCTGGCGTTGTCCGATGCCACAAATCCACAGGAGAGTCCAATTGGGGTAAGCCATTCCGCGATGATCTTCCTCAGTTGCCGTAAGAGGTTTTCAGCTGTGTGCGTATTCTGGAAAGCGGTGATACAAAGCGTAGCCTGCCTAGGAAAGAGTTGGCGTTTGCGAGATGCTGCTACTGGTGCCGCCGCTGCTGTTCTTGCGGCGGGAGTCCATACATCTACCCAGTGGGCTGTCACAGTCATATAGTCCTGACCCTGCCCTGCTCCACTTGTCCACATGTCCGTGGTTAAGTGGACATTGGGTACAACTGCATTTTTTAGGAGACTGGTGAGTCTTTTTCTGACGTCCGTGTACATTCTCGGTATCGCCTGCCTAGAGAAGTGGAACCTAGATGGTATTTGGTAACGGGGGCACACTGCCTCAATAAATTGTCTAGTTCCCTGTGAACTAACGGCGGATACCGGACGCACGTCTAACACCAACATAGTTGTCAAGGACTCAGTTATCCGCTTTGCAGTAGGATGACTGCTGTGATATTTCATCTTCCTCGCAAAGGACTGTTGAACAGTCAATTGCTTACTGGAAGTAGTACAAGTGGGCTTACGACTTCCCCTCTGGGATGACCATCGACTCCCAGCGGCAACAACAGCAGCGCCAGCAGCAGTAGGCGTTACACGCAAGGATGCATCGGAGGAATCCCAGGCAGGAGAGGACTCGTCAGACTTGCCAGTGACATGGCCTGCAGGACTATTGGCATTCCTGGGGAAGGAGGAAATTGACACTGAGGGAGTTGGTGGGGTGGTTTGCGTGAGCTTGGTTACAAGAGGAAGGGATTTACTGGTCAGTGGACTGCTTCCGCTGTCACCCAAAGTTTTTGAACTTGTCACTGACTTATTATGAATGCGCTGCAGGTGACGTATAAGGGAGGATGTTCCGAGGTGGTTAACGTCCTTACCCCTACTTATTACAGCTTGACAAAGGGAACACACGGCTTGACACCTGTTGTCCGCATTTCTGGTGAAATACCTCCACACCGAAGAGCTGATTTTTTTTGGTATTTTCACCTGGCATGTCAACGGCCATATTCCTCCCACGGACAACAGGTGTCTCCCCGGGTGCCTGACTTAAACAAACCACCTCACCATCAGAATCCTCCTGGTCAATTTCCTCCCCAGCGCCAGCAACACCCATATCCTCCTCATCCTGGTGTACTTCAACACTGACATCTTCAATCTGACTATCAGGAACTGGACTGCGGGTGCTCCTTCCAGCACTTGCAGGGGGCGTGCAAATGGTGGAAGGCGCATGCTCTTCACGTCCAGTGTTGGGAAGGTCAGGCATCGCAACCGACACAATTGGACTCTCCTTGTGGATTTGGGATTTCAAAGAACGCACAGTTCTTTGCGGTGCTTTTGCCAGCTTGAGTCTTTTCAGTTTTCTAGCGAGAGGCTGAGTGCTTCCATCCTCATGTGAAGCTGAACCACTAGCCATGAACATAGGCCAGGGCCTCAGCCGTTCCTTGCCACTCCGTGTGGTAAATGGCATATTGGCAAGTTTACGCTTCTCCTCCGACAATTTTATTTTAGGTTTTGGAGTCCTTTTTTTACTGATATTTGGTGTTTTGGTTTTGACATGCTCTGTACTATGCCATTGGGCATCGGCCTTGGCAGACGACGTTGCTGGCATTTCATCGTCTCGGCCATGACTAGTGGCAGCAGCTTCAGCACGAGGTGGAAGTGGATCTTGATCTTTCCCTAATTTTGGAACCTCAACATTTTTGTTCTCCATATTTTAATAGGCACAACTAAAAGGCACCTCAGGTAAACAATGGAGATGGATGGATTGGATACTAGTATACAATTATGGACGGGCTGCCGAGTGCCGACACAGAGGTAGCCACAGCCGTGAACTACCGCACTGTACTGTGTCTGCTGCTAATATATAGACTGGTTGATAAAGAGATAGTATACTCGTAACTAGTATGTATGTATAAAGAAAGAAAAAAAAACCACGGTTAGGTGGTATATACAATTATGGACGGGCTGCCGAGTGCCGACACAGAGGTAGCCACAGCCGTGAACTACCGCACTGTACTGTGTCTGCTGCTAATATATAGACTGGTTGATAAAGAGATAGTATACTCGTAACTAGTATGTATGTATAAAGAAAGAAAAAAAAACCACGGTTAGGTCACTGGTATATACAATTATGGACGGGCTGCCGAGTGCCGACACAGAGGTAGCCACAGCCGTGAACTACCGCACTGTACTGTGTCTGCTGCTAATATATAGACTGGTTGATAAAGAGATAGTATACTCGTAACTAGTATGTATGTATAAAGAAAGAAAAAAAAACCACGGTTAGGTGGTATATACAATTATGGACGGGCTGCCGAGTGCCGACACAGAGGTAGCCACAGCCGTGAACTACCGCACTGTACTGTGTCTGCTGCTAATATATAGACTGGTTGATAAAGAGATAGTATACTCGTAACTAGTATGTATGTATAAAGAAAGAAAAAAAAACCACGGTTAGGTCACTGGTATATACAATTATGGACGGGCTGCCGAGTGCCGACACAGAGGTAGCCACAGCCGTGAACTACCGCACTGTACTGTGTCTGCTGCTAATATATAGACTGGTTGATAAAGAGATAGTATACTCGTAACTAGTATGTATGTATAAAGAAAGAAAAAAAAACCACGGTTAGGTGGTATATACAATTATGGACGGGCTGCCGAGTGCCGACACAGAGGTAGCCACAGCCGTGAACTACCGCACTGTACTGTGTCTGCTGCTAATATATAGACTGGTTGATAAAGAGATAGTATACTCGTAACTAGTATGTATGTATAAAGAAAGAAAAAAAAAACCACGGTTAGGTCACTGGTATATACAATTATGGACGGGCTGCCGAGTGCCGACACAGAGGTAGCCACAGCCGTGAACTACCGCACTGTACTGTGTCTGCTGCTAATATAGACTGGTTGATAAAGAGATAGTATACTACTAATATTATATACTGGTGGTCAGGTCACTGGTCACTAGTCACACTGGCAGTGGCACTCCTGCAGCAAAAGTGTGCACTGTTTAATTTTAATATAATATTATGTACTCCTGGCTCCTGCTATAACCTATAACTGGCACTGCAGTAGTGCTCCCCAGTCTCCCCCACAATTATAAGCTGTGTGAGCTGAGCAGTCAGACAGATATATAATATATATAGATGATGCAGCACACTGGCCTGAGCCTGAGCAGTGCACACAGATATGGTATGTATGTGACTGAGTCACTGTGTGCTGTGTATCGCTTTTTTCAGGCAGAGAACGGATTATAAATAAAAGTGGTGGTCACTGGTCACTATCAGCAAAACTCTGCACTGTACACTACTGAGTACTCCTAATGCTCCCCAAAATTAGTAAATCAAGTGTCTAAACGGAGAGGACGCCAGCCACGTCCTCTCCCTATCAATCTCAATGCACGTGTGAAAATGGCGGCGACGCGCGGCTCCTTATATAGAATCCGAGTCTCGCGATAGAATCCGAGCCTCGCGAGAATCCGACAGCGTCATGATGACGTTCGGGCGCGCTCGGGTTAACCGAGCAAGGCGGGAAGATCCGAGTCGCTCGGACCCGTGAAAAAAAACATGAAGTTCTGGCGGGTTCGGATTCAGAGAAACCGAACCCGCTCATCTCTAGTAAATACCCCTGCCAGATTCCATAAAAAAGCGGGAGAATAGGCCGCGGAAAAGGGGCGGAGCTATCTCCCTCAGCACACTGGGCGCCATTTTTCCCTCACAATTCCGCTGGAAGGAAGCTCCCTGGCTCTCCCCTGCAGACTACTCTACAGAAAATAGAGATGAGCGCCTGAAATTTTTCGGGTTTTGTGTTTTGGTTTTGGGTTTGGTTCCACGGCCGTGTTTTGGGTTCGACCGCGTTTTGGCAAAACCTCACCGAATTTTTTTTGTCGGATTCGGGTGTGTTTTGGATTCGGGTGTTTTTTTAAAAAAACACTAAAAAACAGCTTAAATCATAGAATTTGGGGGTCATTTTGATCCCATATTATTATTAACCTCAAAAACCATAATTTCCACTCATTTTCAGTCTATTCTGAATACCTCACACCTCACAATATTATTTTTAGTCCTAAAATTTGCACCAAGGTCGCTGGATGACTAAGCTAAGCGACACTAGTGGCGGACACAAACACCTGGCCCATCTAGGAGTGGCACTGCAGTGTCACGCAGGATGTCCCTTCCAAAAAACCCTCCCCAATCAGCACATGACGCAAAGAAAAAAAGAGGCGCAATGAGGTAGCTGACTGTGTGAGTAAGATAAGCGACCCTAGTGGCCGACACAAACACCGGGCCCATTTAGGAGTGGCACTGCAGTGTCACGCAGGATGTCCCTTCCAAAAAACCCTCCCCAATCAGCACATGACGCAAAGAAAAAAAGAGGCGCAATGAGGTAGCTGACTGTGTGAGTAAGATTAGCGACCCTAGTGGCCGACACAAACACCGGGCCCATTTAGGAGTGGCACTGCAGTGTCACGCAGGATGTCCCTTCCAAAAAACCCTCCCCAATCAGCACATGACGCAAAGAAAAAAAGAGGCGCAATGAGGTAGCTGACTGTGTGAGTAAGATTAGCGACCCTAGTGGCCGACACAAACACCGGGCCCATTTAGGAGTGGCACTGCAGTGTCACGCAGGATGTCCCTTCCAAAAAACCCTCCCCAATCAGCACATGACGCAAAGAAAAAAAGAGGCGCAATGAGGTAGCTGACTGTGTGAGTAAGATTAGCGACCCTAGTGGCCGACACAAACACCGGGCCCATTTAGGAGTTGGCACTGCAGTGTCACGCAGGATGTCCCTTCCAAAAAACCCTCCCCAATCAGCACATGACGCAAAGAAAAAAAGAGGCGCAATGAGGTAGCTGACTGTGTGAGTAAGATTAGCGACCCTAGTGGCCGACACAAACACCGGGCCCATTTAGGAGTGGCACTGCAGTGTCACGCAGGATGTCCCTTCCAAAAAACCCTCCCCAATCAGCACATGACGCAAAGAAAAAAAGAGGCGCAATGAGGTATCTGACTGTGTGAGTAAGATTAGCGACCCTAGTGGCCGACACAAACACCGGGCCCATTTAGGAGTGGCACTGCAGTGTCACGCAGGATGTCCCTTCCAAAAAACCCTCCCCAATCAGCACATGACGCAAAGAAAAAAAGAGGCGCAATGAGGTAGCTGACTGTGTGAGTAAGATTAGCGACCCTAGTGGCCGACACAAACACCGGGCCCATTTAGGAGTGGCACTGCAGTGTCACGCAGGATGTCCCTTCCAAAAAACCCTCCCCAAACAGCACATGACGCAAAGAAAAATAAAAGAAAAAAGAGGTGCAAGATGGAATTGTCCTTGGGCCCTCCCACTCACCCTTATGTTGTATAAACAAAACAGGACATGCACACTTTAACCAACCCATCATTTCAGTGACAGGGTCTGCCACACGACTGTGACTGATATGACGGGTTGGTTTGGACCCCCCCCAAAAAAGAAGCAATTAATCTCTCCTTGCACAAACTGGCTCTACAGAGGCAAGATGTCCACCTCATCATCACCCTCCGATATATCACCGTGTACATCCCCCTCCTCACAGATTATCAATTCGTCCCCACTGGAATCCACCATCTCAGCTCCCTGTGTACTTTGTGGAGGCAATTGCTGCTGGTCAATGTCTCCGCGGAGGAATTGATTATAATTCATTTTAATGAACATCATCTTCTCCACATTTTCTGGATGTAACCTCGTACGCCGATTGCTGACAAGGTGAGCGGCGGCACTAAACACTCTTTCGGAGTACACACTTGTGGGAGGGCAACTTAGGTAGAATAAAGCCAGTTTGTGCAATGGCCTCCAAATTGCCTCTTTTTCCTGCCAGTATAAGTATGGACTGTGTGACGTGCCTACTTGGATGCGGTCACTCATATAATCCTCCACCATTCTTTCAATGGTGAGAGAATCATATGCAGTGACAGTAGACGACATGTCCGTAATCGTTGTCAGGTCCTTCAGTCCGGACCAGATGTCAGCATCAGCAGTCGCTCCAGACTGCCCTGCATCACCGCCAGCGGGTGGGCTCGGAATTCTGAGCCTTTTCCTCGCACCCCCAGTTGCGGGAGAATGTGAAGGAGGAGATGTTGACAGGTCGCGTTCCGCTTGACTTGACAATTTTCTCACCAGCAGGTCTTTCAACCCCAGCAGACTTGTGTCTGCCGGAAAGAGAGATCCAAGGTAGGCTTTAAATCTAGGATCGAGCACGGTGGCCAAAATGTAGTGCTCTGATTTCAACAGATTGACCACCCGTGAATCCTTGTTAAGCGAATTAAGGGCTCCATCCACAAGTCCCACATGCCTAGCGGAATCGCTCCGTGTTAGCTCCTCCTTCAATGTCTCCAGCTTCTTCTGCAAAAGCCTGATGAGGGGAATGACCTGACTCAGGCTGGCAGTGTCTGAACTGACTTCACGTGTGGCAAGTTCAAAGGGCATCAGAACCTTGCACAACGTTGAAATCATTCTCCACTGCGCTTGAGACAGGTGCATTCCACCTCCTATATCGTGCTCAATTGTATAGGCTTGAATGGCCTTTTGCTGCTCCTCCAACCTCTGAAGCATATAGAGGGTTGAATTCCACCTCGTTACCACTTCTTGCTTCAGATGATGGCAGGGCAGGTTCAGTAGTTTTTGGTGGTGCTCCAGTCTTCTGTACATGGTGCCTGTACGCCGAAAGTGTCCCGCAATTTTTCTGGCCACCGACAGCATCTCTTGCACGCCCCTGTCGTTTTTTAAATAATTCTGCACCACCAAATTCAAGGTATGTGCAAAACATGGGACGTGCTGGAATTTGCCCATATTTATGCACACACAATATTGCTGGCGTTGTCCGATGCCACAAATCCACAGGAGAGTCCAATTGGGGTAAGCCATTCCGCGATGATCTTCCTCAGTTGCCGTAAGAGGTTTTCAGCTGTGTGCGTATTCTGGAAACCGGTGATACAAAGCGTAGCCTGCCTAGGAAAGAGTTGGCGTTTGCGAGATGCTGCTACTGGTGCCGCCGCTGCTGTTCTTGCGGCGGGAGTCCATACATCTACCCAGTGGGCTGTCACAGTCATATAGTCCTGACCCTGCCCTGCTCCACTTGTCCACATGTCCGTGGTTAAGTGGACATTGGGTACAACTGCATTTTTTAGGACACTGGTGAGTCTTTTTCTGAGGTCCGTGTACATTCTCGGTATCGCCTGCCTAGAGAAGTGGAACCTAGATGGTATTTGGTAACGGGGGCACACTGCCTCAATAAATTGTCTAGTTCCCTGTGAACTAACGGCGGATACCGGACGCACGTCTAACACCAACATAGTTGTCAAGGCCTCAGTTATCCGCTTTGCAGCAGGATGACTGCTGTGATATTTCATCTTCCTCGCAAAGGACTGTTGAACAGTCAATTGCTTACTGGAAGTAGTACAAGTGGGCTTACGACTTCCCCTCTGGGATGACCATCGACTCCCAGCAGCAACAACAGCAGCGCCAGCAGCAGTAGGCGTTACACGCAAGGATGCATCGGAGGAATCCCAGGCAGGAGAGGACTCGTCAGAATTGCCAGTGACATTGCCTGCAGGACTATTGGCATTCCTGGGGAAGGAGGAAATTGACACTGAGGGAGTTGGTGGGGTGGTTTGCGTGAGCTTGGTTACAAGAGGAAGGGATTTACTGGTCAGTGGACTGCTTCCGCTGTCACCCAAAGTTTTTGAACTTGTCACTGACTTATTATGAATGCGCTGCAGGTGACGTATAAGGGAGGATGTTCCGAGGTGGTTAACGTCCTTACCCCTACTTATTACAGCTTGACAAAGGGAACACACGGCTTGACACCTGTTGTCCGCATTTCTGTTGAAATAGTTCCACACCGAAGAGCTGATTTTTTTGGTATTTTCACCAGGCATGTCAACGGCCATATTCCTCCCACGGACAACAGGTGTCTCCCCGGGTGCCTGACTTAAACAAACCACCTCACCATCAGAATCCTCCTGGTCAATTTCCTCCCCAGCGCCAGCAACACCCATATCCTCCTCATCCTGGTGTACTTCAACACTGACATCTTCAATCTGACTATCAGGAACTGGACTGCGGGTGCTCCTTCCAGCACTTGCAGGGGGCGTGCAAATGGTGGAAGGCGCATGCTCTTCACGTCCAGTGTTGGGAAGGTCAGGCATCGCAACCGACACAATTGGACTCTCCTTGTGGATTTGGGATTTCGAAGAACGCACAGTTCTTTGCGGTGCTACTGCTTTTGCCAGCTTGAGTCTTTTCATTTTTCTAGCGAGAGGCTGACTGCCTCCATCCTCATGTGAAGCTGAACCACTAGCCATGAACATAGGCCAGGGCCTCAGCCGTTCCTTGCCACTCCGTGTGGTAAATGGCATATTGGCAAGTTTACGCTTCTCCTCCGACAATTTTATTTTAGGTTTTGGAGTCCTTTTTTTACTGATATTTGGTGTTTTGGATTTGACATGCTCTGTACTATGACATTGGGCATCGGCCTTGGCAGACGACGTTGCTGGCATTTCATCGTCTCGGCCATGACTAGTGGCAGCAGCTTCAGCACGAGGTGGAAGTGGATCTTGATCTTTCCCTAATTTTGGAACCTCAACATTTTTGTTCTCCATATTTTAATAGGCACAACTAAAAGGCACCTCAGGTAAACAATGGAGATGGATGGATACTAGTATACAATTATGGACGGACTGCCGAGTGCCGACACAGAGGTAGCTACAGCCGTGAACTACCGTACTGTGTCTGCTGCTAATATAGACTGGTTGATAAAGAGATGTCGTAGTATGTATGTATGAAGAAGAAAGAAAAAAAAACCACGGTTAGGTGGTATACAATTATGGACGGACTGCCGAGTGCCGACACAGAGGTAGCCACAGCCGTGAACTACCGTACTGTACTGTGTCTGCTGCTAATATAGACTGGTTGATAAAGAGATGTCGTAGTATGTATGTATGAAGAAGAAAGAAAAAAAAACCACGGGTAGGTGGTATACAATTATGGACGGACTGCCGAGTGCCGACACAGAGGTAGCCACAGCCGTGAACTACCGTACTGTACTGTGTCTGCTGCGAATATAGACTGGTTGATAAAGAGATGTAGTAGTATGTATGTATGAAGAAGAAAGAAAAAAAAACCACGGGTAGGTGGTATACAATTATGGACGGACTGCCGAGTGCCGACACAGAGGTAGCCACAGCCGTGAACCACCGTACTGTACTGTGTCTGCTGCTAATATAGACTGGTTGATAAAGAGATGTCGTAGTATGTATGTATGAAGAAGAAAGAAAAAAAAACCACGGTTAGGTGGTATACAATTATGGACGGACTGCCGAGTGCCGACACAGAGGTAGCCACAGCCGTGAACTACCGTACTGTACTGTGTCTGCTGCTAATATAGACTGGTTGATAAAGAGATGTCGTAGTATGTATGTATGAAGAAGAAAGAAAAAAAAACCACGGTTAGGTGGTATACAATTATGGACGGACTGCCGAGTGCCGACACAGAGGAAGCCACAGCCGTGAACTACCGTACTGTACTGTGTCTGCTGCTAATATAGACTGCTTGATAAAGAGATGTCGTAGTATGTATGTATAAAGAAGAAAGAAAAAAAAACCACGGTTAGGTGGTATACAATTATGGACGGACTGCCGAGTGCCGACACAGAGGTAGCCACAGCCGTGAACTACCGTACTGTACTGTGTCTGCTGCTAATATAGACTGGTTGATAAAGAGATGTCGTAGTATGTATGTATAAAGAAGAAAGAAAAAAAAACCACGGGTAGGTGGTATACAATTATGGATGGACTGCCGAGTGCCGACACAGAGGTAGCTACAGCCGTGAACTACCGTACTGTGTCTGCTGCGACTGGATGATAAATAATGATATAAAAAATATATATATATCACTACTGCAGCCGGACAGGTATATATATTATATAATGACGGACCTGCTGGACACTGTCTGTCAGCAGAATGAGTTTTTTATAGAATTAAAAAAAAAACACCACACAAGTGAAGTCACACGACGAGTGTTTAACTTTTTCAGGCAATCACAATATAGTATACTACTAACTATACTGGTGGTCAGTGTGGTCAGGTCACTGGTCAGTCACACTGGCAGTGGCACTCCTGCAGCAAAAGTGTGCACTGTTTAATTTTAATATAATATGTACTCCTGGCTCCTGCTATAACCTATAACTGGCACTGCAGTGCTCCCCAGTCTCCCCCACAATTATAAGCTGTGTGAGCTGAGCACAGTCAGATATATAATATATACATAGATGATGCAGCACACTGGGCTGAGCAGTGCACACAGATATGGTATGTGACTGTCTTGTACTCCTGGCTCCTGCTATAACCTATAACTGGCACTGCAGTGCTCCCCAGTCTCCCCCACAATTATAAGCTGTGTGAGCTGAGCACAGTCAGATATATAATATATACATAGATGATGCAGGCATGCAGCACACTGGGCTGAGCAGTGCACACAGATATGGTATGTGACTGAGTCACTGTGTGTACCGTTTTTTTCAGGCAGAGAACGGATATATTAAATAAAACAACTGCACTGCTGGTGGTCACTGTGGTCAGTCACTAAACTCTGCACTCTCTTCTACAGTATCAGCCTCAGGTCAATCTCTCTCTCTCTCTCCTAATCTAAATGGAGAGGACGCCAGCCACGTCCTCTCCCTATCAATCTCAATGCACGTGTGAAAATGGCGGCGACGCGCGGCTCCTTATATAGAATCCGAGTCTCGCGAGAATCCGACAGCGTCATGATGACGTTCGGGCGCGCTCGGGTTAACCGAGCAAGGCGGGAAGATCCGAGTCGCTCGGACCCGTGAAAAAAAACATGAAGTTCGTGCGGGTTCGGATTCAGAGAAACCGAACCCGCTCATCTCTAACAGAAAAGGGTAAAAAAGAGAGAGGGGGGGCATTTAATTTGGCGCAGTATATAGTTTATATTAAAAAGCAGCTATAAGGGACATAACTCAGTTAGTCCCTGCCTTATATAGCGCTCTGGTGTGTGCTGGCATACTCTCACTCTGTCCCCCCAAAGGGCTTTTGTGGGTCCTGTCCTCTATATTGAGCATTCCCTGTGTGTGTGGAGTGTGTCGGTACGGCTGTGTCGACATGTTTGATGAGGATAATGAGGTGGAGGCGGAGCAGATGCCTTTAGAAGGGATGTCACCCCCTGGGGGGCAGACACCTGAGTGGATGTGCTTATGGAAGGAAATGAGTGCACGTATAGACTCATTACATAAGAAATTTGACGACATGCCGACTGCGGGACAGCCGAGTTCTCAGCTCGTGCCTGTCCAGGTGTCTCAAAAGTCTTCAGGGGCTCTGAAACGCCCGCTATCTCAGATGGCACAAGTAGATGTCGACACGGATACTGACACCAGTGTCGACGACGAGGAGTCAAATTTAATGCCCATTAAGGCCATCCAGGTACCACAAAAAAGGGTATTATGTTTGGGGAGAAAAAACTACCTGTAGTTTTTCCCCCGTCAGATGAATTAAATGAAGTGTGTGAAGAAGTGTGGGCTTCCCCTGATAAGAAATTGGTAATTCCTAAGAAGGTACTAATGGCGTTCCCTTTCCCGCCAGAGGATAGGTTACGTTGGGAAACACCTCCTAGAGTGGATAAAGCGCTCACACGTTTGTCTAAAAAGGTGGCACTACCGTCTCAGGATACGGCCGCCCTTAAGGAACCTGCTGATAGAAAGCAGGAGGCGATCCTGAAGTCTGTATATACACACTCAGGCATTATACTTAGACCAGCTATTGCGTCAGCATGGATGTGCAGTGCTGCCGCTGCGTGGTCGGATAAACTGTCAGAAAATATTGACACACTAGACAGAGACACGATTCTGCTAACAATTGACCATATCAAAGACTCAGTCTTATATATGAGAGATGCACAGAGGGAAGTCTGCCGGCTGGCATCTAAAATAAGTGCATTGTCCATCTCTGCTAGGAGATGCTTATGGACTCGCCAGTGGACTGGAGATGCAGATTCCAAAAAGCACATGGAAGTTTTGCCTTATAAGGGGGAGGAATTATTTGGGGATGGTCTCTCCGACCTAGTTTCCACAGCAACGTCTGGGAAGTCAGCATTTTTACCCCATGTCCCCTCACAGAAGGCGCCATTTTTTCAGGTTCAGTCCTTTCGGACCCAGAAAAACAAGCGGGGAAAAGGAGGGTCTTTTCTCTCTAGAGGCAGAGGTAGGGGGAAAAGGCTGCAACAAACAGCAGGTTCCCAGGAGCAAAAGTCCTCCCCCGCTTCCTCTTCCAAGTCCGCCGCATGACGGTGGGGCTCCACAGGCGGAGCCAGGTACGGTGGGGGCCCGCCTCATGAATTTCAGCGATCAGTGGGCTCGCTCACAGGTGGATCCCTGGATCCTTCAAATAGTATCTCAGGGGTACAAGCTAGAATTCGAGACGGCTCCACCCCACCGGTTCCTAAAATCTGCCTTGCCGATTGCTCCCTGAGACAGGGAGGCGGTGCTAGCAGCGATTCACAAGCTGTATTCCCAGCAGGTGATAATCAAGGTACCCCTACTTCAACAAGGCCGGGGTTACTATTCCACACTATTTGTGGTGCCGAAACCGGACGGTTCGGCGAGACCCATTTTAAATTTGAAATCCTTGAACATATACATAAAAAAATTCAAGTTCAAGATGGAATCGCTCAGGGCGGTTATTGCAAGCCTGGAGGAGGGGGATTACATGGTATCCCTGGACATCAAGGATGCTTACCTGCATGTCCCCATTTACCATCCTCACCAGGAGTACCTCAGATTTGTGGTACAGGATTGCCATTACCAATTCCAGACGCTGCCGTTTGGACTCTCCACGGCACCGAGGGTATTTACCAAGGTTATGGCGGAAATGATGATACTCCTTCGAAGTGTTTCTCCCGGAGGAGAAAGCCAGGGAGTTGTCTTCTCTAGTCAGAGACCTCCTAAAACCAAAACAGGTATCGGTGCATCACTGCACGCGGGTCCTGGGAAAGATGGTAGCTTCTTACGAAGCAATTCCATTCGGCAGGTTCCATGCCAGGATTTTTCAGTGGGACCTGTTGGACGAGTGGTCCGGATCGCATCTTCAGATGCATCGCCTGATAACCCTGTTCCCAAGAACCAGGGTGTCTCTTCTGTGGTGGCTGCAGAGTGCTCATCTTTTGGAGGGCCGCAGATTCGGCATACAGGACTGGGTCCTGGTGACCACGGATGCCAGCCTACGAGGCTGGGGGGCAGTCACAAAGGGAAGAAACTTCCAAGGACTATGGTCAAGTCAGGAGACTTCCCTTCACATAAATATTCTGGAACTAAGGGCCATTTACAATGCCCTAAGTCAAGCAAAATCCCTGCTCCTACACCAGCCGGTGCTGATCCAGTCAGACAACATCACGGCAGTCGCCCATGTGAATCGACAGGGCGGCACAAGAAGCAGGATGGCAATGGCAGAAGCCACAAGGATTCTCCGATGGGCGGAAAATCATGTACTAGCACTGTCAGCAGTGTTCATCCCGGGAGTGGACAACTGGGAAGCAGACTTTCTCAGCAGGCACGACCTCCACCCGGGAGAGTGGGGACTTCATCCAGAAGTCTTCCAAATGATTGTAAATCAGTGGGGTCGTCCACAGGTGGACATGATGGCGTCCCGCCTAAACAAAAAACTAGAGAGGTATTGCGCCAGGTCAAGAGACCCTCAGGCGATAGCTGTGGACGCTCTAGTGACACCGTGGGTGTACCAGTCAGTTTATGTGTTCCCTCCTCTACCTCTCATACCAAAGGTATTGAGAATAATAAGAAAGCAAGGTGTAAACACAATTCTCAAGGTTCCGGATTGGCCAAGAAGAGCGTGGTACCCGGAACTTCAAGAGATGATCTCAGAGGACCCGTGGTCTCTGCCGCTCAGACAAGACCTGCTACAGCAGGGGCCCTGTCTGTTCCAAGACTTACCGCGGCTGCGTTTGACGGCATGGCGGTTGAACGCCGGATCCTGAAGGAAAAGGGCATTCCGGAGGAAGTAATTCCTACGCTTATTAAAGCTAGAAAAGAGGTTACAGCAAATCATTATCACCGCATATGGCGGAAGTATGTTGCATGGTGTGAGGCCGAAAAGGCCCCAACATAGGAATTTCAACTAGGTCGATTTCTGCATTTCCTGCAAGCAGGAGTTAATATGGGCCTAAAACTAGGCTCCATTAAAGTACAGATCTCGGCTCTGTCGATTTTCTTTCAAAAAGAACTAGCTTCAGTACCTGAAGTTCAGACATTTGTGAAAGGAGTGCTGCATATTCAGCCCCCATTTGTGCCTCCTGTGGCACCTTGGGATCTCAACGTGATGTTGAGTTTCTTAAAATCACATTGGTTTGAGCCACTAAAAACCGTGGATCTGAAATATCTCACGTGGAAAGTGGTCATGTTATTGGCTTTGGCTTCAGCCAGGCGTGTGTCAGAATTGGCGGCTTTATCATGTAAAAGCCCTTATCTGATTTTCCATATGGATAGGGCAGAATTGAGGACTCGTCCCCAATTTCTCCCAAAGGTGGTGTCAGCGTTTCACCTGAACCAGCCTATTGTGGTGCCTGCGGCTACTAGGGACTTGGAGGACTCCAAGTTGCTAGACGTTGTCAGGGCCCTGAAAATATATGTTTCCAGGACGGCTGGAGTCAGAAAATCTGACTCGCTGTTTATCCTGTATGCACCCAACAAGCTGGGTGCTCCTGCTTCTAAGCAGACTATTGCTCGCTGGATTTGTAGTACAATTCAGCTTGCTCATTCTGTGGCAAGCCTGCCACAGCCAAAATCTGTAAATGCCCATTCCACTAGGAAGGTGGGCTCATCTTGGGCGGCTGCCCGAGGGGTCTCGGCTTTACAACTTTGCCGAGCAGCTACTTGGTCAGGGGCAAACACGTTTGCAAAATTCTACAAATTTGATACCCTGGCTGAGGAGGACCTGGAGTTCTCTCATTCGGTGCTGCAGAGTCATCCGCACTCTCCCGCCCGTTTGGGAGCTTTGGTATAATCCCCATGGTCCTTTCGGAGTTCCCAGCATCCACTAGGACATTAGAGAAAATAAGAATTTACTCACCGGTAATTCTATTTCTCGTAGTCCGTAGTGGATGCTGGGCGCCCATCCCAAGTGCGGTTTATCTGCAATACTTGTACATAGTTATTGTTAACTAAATCGGGTTATTGTTGAGCCATCTGTTGAGAGGCTCAGTTGTTTCATACTGTTAACTGGGATTCATATCACGAGTTGTACGGTGTGATTGGTGTGGCTGGTATGAGTCTTACCCGGGATTCAAAATCCTTCCTTATTGTGTACGCTCGTCCGGGCACAGTGTCCTAACTGAGGCTTGGAGGAGGGTCATAGTGGGAGGAGCCAGTGCACACCAGGTAGTCCTAAATCTTTCTAGAGTGCCCAGCCTCCTTCGGAGCCCGCTATTCCCCATGGTCCTTTCGGAGTTCCCAGCATCCACTACGGACTACGAGAAATAGAATTACCGGTGAGTAAATTCTTATTTTGTTTTACATCCTTACAGCATATTCAACTTTTTAAAGCTTTAAATATTACAGACATTACAAGCATTAAAAAGGAACATGAAAACACTTTGCTAATAGACTGTGGCAGGGAATGCTGGGACTTGTAGTGTCCTAGCAGCTGGAGAGCCACAGGTTGGCCAGGCCTGGTATAAATGCTTATTTGTACCACTTACGTTCAACTCTCAGTCACCCCTGGTGGGTAAACTGTGTCTGCCAATGGAGTCAGTGAAATGAGGCCAATGCAGTGTAGGTGCCTGTATACGAGCTGTCAGTGGCAATGGAGTCTAGATACGTCTCTTACCATGGAATCTACCTATGCAGCTGGCATTGGGGTTTCTGCAGTGTGTCTGATAATAAAGCTTAGGGGGTAACAGTGAATGAAGTACTATTGCCTCTGAAACCACATGTACATAGTACTACACATAAACAGTTGCAGCAGACTTTAGTATAATGATATACTGTATGTCCACTGTATGGACCTCTTCTCCAAGAAATCCCTGAGGGGGATCCAAGTGGCAATACAGCACTGTGCCTCGCGTCATAGTGACTCCCCCTCCCCCTCCCCCCTCACACACACACACTGTGCAGTGCTGCAATATATAGCACTACAAATCAAACCATCAAAACCCTTCTCCACCCATATTTTTAGGGAGATGATAAGAATCCTGGAAGGTTGGCCTACTGGTCTGGGAGGACACTTTGAAATTCATATGTCTCCCCAATACTCCTAGGGAGAGTAAGAAAGGATGGCTATATGCAGTGTCAGACCGGGGACATGAATGGATCACCGGGAGAATGCAGTTGTAGGGGCCCATTCTTAAGTGTGGGCCAGGCTCCAGTGGAGGCGTGGCCAGCCATCACAGAGGTTTAGCTAACCATTACTGTAGAGTAGGGGTAGCCAACCCTGGTCCTCGAGAGTGTAGAGCAGGGCTGGCCAAACCAGTCCTCGAGATCTACCAACAGTACACATTTTCCAGACCACCTAGCTGGTGCACAGGTGTAGTCATTACTAATTAAGATGTGCTGCATTCATTCCTAACTGACAATTCTAAGGTTCTCCAGGAGGCCTGGAAAACATGAACTGTTGGTAGATCTCGAGGACCGGTTTGGCCAGCCCTGGTGTAGAGAGTACAAGGGGGGTAATTCCAAGTTGATCGCAGCAGGAATTTTGTTAGCAGTTGGGCAAAACCATGTGCACTGCAGGGGAGGCAGATTTAACATGTGCAGAGAGAGTTAGATTTGGGTGTGGTGTGTTCACTCTGCAATCTAATTTGCAGTGTAAAAATAAAGCAGCCAGTATTTACCCTGCACATAAACAAAAGAACCCACCCAAATCTAACTCTCTCTGCACATGTTATATCTGCCTCCCCTGCAGTGCACATGGTTTTGCCCAACTGCTAACAAAATTCTGCTGCGATCTACTTGGAATTAATTACCCCCATGGTAGGTAAACATATAATAAACCATAGCCCTGTGAAGTAAAATGAAACATATGTATAATGCATATCTCAAGTGCAGTAGGATAGAGTCTGGAACCTGATCCTTAGGGGAGGAGGAGGTGCCGTAGGCATTGCGGCCCACCGGGGGCTTCAGCTTATTTAGGTAGCTAAAGTCATAGATACATAGAATATGACAGCAGAGAAGAACCACTCGGCCCATCTAGTCTGCCCATGTACACACACACATACACTTACACACTAAGGTTCATTTTTTTGTTGGGAACCAATTAATTTACCAGTATATATTTGGATTGTGGGAAGAAAAAGGTCAAAGATAGAGGACAGTACTGACGGGAGAGATGTGTGCTGAGCGATCTTAACACAGACCGCTCAGCACACATCTCTCCCCCCGCTCAGCACAGCGCAATGTGTGCTGAGCAAGGGGGGGGGGGGACACTCACTTCACACAGTGCTGAAGTGAGCGACCCGCTAGATTGAGCCTGCATGCCGGCTCAATCTAGCACCGGCGATAGCAATGCGTGGGGCCGCTGGGGGGCATACACACGACAGAGCCGTCCTTAAAATCTAAGCAATCTAGTCAGATTGCTTAGATTTTGAACACGGATATCTCTATGTGTACCCCTCTTAAGTCCAGGCTAGTAAGCACAATAAAGGTAACAATAGTAGTATATGAACCAATGTGCTGTAGACTGTCATATGCAATTAATGTAAGGCAGTACTGGATTAATGGTGCTCAGGACATTTTGTAGATACAGACTACATAGGCAAAAGACAAATAATACTCTTTCTGGGGCACTTGTTTTAACACAAATGAACTAGATATACAGTAAAACACAGCTTTTATTGGTTTACCCTTTAAAATGTACTCTGGGGGTTAATGCAATAGAAATGTATAAAACATGTATCACAAGATAACTGTGTTGTTCCGAATGAACTGTGATATTCACAGAGTTGTACAGTGCAATCAATGCACTCAGAAGGTGAATACAGGTATATTTATTATGTGTTTTTTCTGGGTTATAATCCCATATACATCTGAGAAATCACTACCACTGGAGATAGACTTCCCTGCTTCAATAACAAACTACTGATTTACATGCGTAATCAGCAACTACATAAATTGGTACGTGTGATGTGAACGTACTAACCAATCAGCTCCTAACTGTCATGTTTCAAACACAGCCTGTAACATGGCAGTTAGGAGCTGGATGGTTGGTACTTTATCACCGTGCAATTTAAATTATTTATTTATTAACAGTTTCTTATATAGCGCAGCATTCTCCGTTGCGCTCTACAACTGGAACAACAGTAATAGAACAAAACTGGGTAAAAACAGACAGACATAGAGGTAGGAAGGCCCTGCTCGCAATCTTACAATCTATAGGGAGTTAGGCATGTATACACAAGGATAGATGCTACCTATTGCATAATGGGGTTCATTCCGAGTTGTTCGCTCGCAAGCTGCTTTTTGCAGCTTTGCACACGCTAATCCGCCGCCTACTGGGAGTGAATCTTAGCTTATCAAAATTGCGAACGAAAGGTTCTCAAAATTGTGAAAAGACTTCTCTGTGCAGTTTCTGAGTAGCTCGAGACTTACTCTGCCAGTGCGATCAGTTCAGTGCTTAACGTCACAAACACACCCAGCGTTCGCCCAGACACTCCCCCGTTTCTCCAGCCACTCCCGCGTTTTTCCCAGAAACGGTAGCGTTTTTTCACACACTCCCATAAAACGGCCAGTTTCCACCCAGTAACACCCACTTCCTGTCAATCACATTACGAACACCAGAACGAAGAAAAAACCTCGTAATGCCGTGAGTAAAATACCTAACTGCATAGCAAATTTACTTGGCGCAGTCGCACTGCGGACATTGCGCATGCGCATTAGCGACTAATCGCTCCGTTGCGGAAAAAAAAATAAAGAGCGAACAACTCGGAATGACCCCCAATGGTCCACCAGATTGCTAGGTTCTTAATGGGTTGTATGATATGATCACCCCGCAACGTTGGCCAAGTGTCAGGAGGGTGTGAGAATAAAGAAAGACAAGATATGTGATGTTATGTATACTGTACAGAGAGGATGTAATTAGATAGGGAAACACTGAAGGTTATGCGGGTGGATCTGGAATTTCATAGGCTTGTCTGAAGAAATGAGTTTTCAGGGAGCGTTTAAAGGTTTGGAGACTAGAGCCAAGTCTTATTGTGCGTGGGAGGGTATTCCACAGAGTGGGTGAAGCCCGGTAAAGTCCTGTAATTTTGAGTGTGAACAAGTAATGCATGTGGATGAGAGACGTAGATCTTGTGTAGAAGTGAGAGGTCGGGTAGGGAGATATTTTGAGATGAGTGAAGAGATGTATGTTGGTGCAGTTTGGTTAATAGCCTTGTATGTCAGTAAAAGTATTTTATAGTTAATATGGTAGAATAGTGGTGGTAACCAATGGAGGGACTGACAGAGTGGATCTGCAGACGATGAACGTCTAGCGAGGAAGATTAGCCTCACAGCTGCATTCTAAATGGATTGTAGTGGTGAGAGCCTATGTTTGGCAAGACCGGTCAGGAGACTATTACATTTATCACTCTCCAAGGCTTGATAAATCTGGGCCTTACTTCATAGTTGCCTACCCTCCCGCTTTCTGCAGGAGACTCCCAGAAATAGTAGAAATCTCCCTCACTCCCTGAATAGTTCAGTAATCTTCCTGATTGCACTTTACCCCCATTATGCAGCTGTTACATTCTTGGGGAAAAAAAGAGATCAGAGATACATGCATTCAAATGGGATCATCAGTGACATTTCCCTGCATTGGTTATAAGGCACAATGATCCCTATGGCTACACACATTTTAACTAAGGTTTCTCGTGGCCACTTACAGTATATGGAACCTCTTGTAAAACTTAATACACAAACAAATCCTGAAAAATATCAGTGTCTTTTCTTCAACAAGTAGATCTTAGTAAGTTTGGGGCTCATTTACATTTGGATGTAAGTCATGTTTAGGACACGCCTCTCAGATGTAGCAGTACACGTCCGCACTTATAGGTGTTACTTTCACATCTCCCTGAAATACTTCTTCAAAAGTAGGCAAGTATGCCATACTTTATACATACCTCCCTACATCAGGGAATTTGCATGGCGAATCAGCGGCTGACTGGGAAAGGGGTGTGGCCTATAGAACGGGGCGTGGCTTTGTGAGCATTCTGCGTTTGCGAGCCACGCCTCCCAATTTCGTAACTGTGGGGGCATGGCCAGCACTCTGAGAGCTGCTGACATGCCCCCAGTCCTTCTGTCTCCTGTGAATAGATGCTGCCCACGTGTGGGACAGCGGGACAGTCCCAAAAAAGGGGGACTGTCCCGCAAAAATCGGAACAGTTGGGAGGTATGCTTTGTAGAAGTTCTGCGGAACCTGCAGCACTAGTGCCCACTCTCTAGCATGGAAGTGTTCAGTGAGTATGAGATGCTGCACCCCTTCAGTGGAACGCGCTTCCCCGCTCCATTAGACTCTCCCCGACCTTGCAAAGCTTTAAACGGGCACTGAAAGCCCACCTATTTATCAAAGCGTACCCTTCTGATGCATCACCTAGTCCTTAGGCTGCTCCTCCATCCCCCTGCCTCATGCCTTGAACATCTCTGCTTTGCTTACATACTGCCATCAGGCTTCCTCTCGCTTGATTGCACCTTGTGTCATCTGTCTGTCACCCTTCCCCACTAGATTGTTAGCTCCTCAGAGCAGGGCCCTCTTTCCTCTTGTTGTCAAAGTCCTCTTCTCGACACATTTCACTCACAGCTCCCTCCTACTCAGCGACCATCTTTACCCGCTTTTTCTCCTGCTGGTAAAGGCTCATCTTTATCTATGGCTGCCAGCCCCAAGTAGTACAATGATCACTCCCTCACTACTTACATCTTATCTGTATTATGGGGGTAATTCCAAGTTGATCGCAGCAGGAAATTTTTTAGCAGTTGGGCAAAACCATGTGCACTGCAGGGGAGGCAGATATAACATTTGCAGAAAGAGTTAGATTTGGGTGGGTTATTTTGTTTCTGTGCAGGGTAAATACTGGCTGCTTTACGGTACACTGCAATTTAGATTGCAGATTGAACTCACCACACCCAAATCTATCTCTCTCTGCACATGTTATATCTGCCACATGGTTTTGCCCAACTGCTAAAAAATTTCCTGCTGCGATCAACTTGGAATTACCCCCTATGTTTTGAGAATTGTGGTGCTCTTTGTTACCTGTACTCTATTTTTGTTATTTATTTATTGCAATGCTAAGTTTTGTCTCCCTGTACTGTCCTTTGTATGGCGCTGCAAAACACTTGTGGTGCCCTAGAAATAAAATGTAATAATAATAATAATAATAATAATGAGTGGTGAGGTATATACTGTGTTGCAGTGTGATGATGGGGGATGTGACTGCTATGTGCCTTTCTGCCTTTGTTTCCAGCAGCTACTGTACCTTTAATTTGTGTCACACAGATTCCAACACTGATTGTGACCCAGTAATGCTCCCCAGATCTGAAACTAGGGCTGGGTGTATAACCAGCTGAGCTGATCTCTTCTCTTCTCTCTGTACAGTCTCTCTGTACGGTGTAACACTAATACCCCTTTCACATCGCACAAATAACCCGGTATCGACACGGCATATTGCCGTGTCGACACGGGTCAGTGTGCGATGTGAAAGCACACTGGCTGAATTAGCGGGTCGCCCGTGTTGATTACCGGGTCAGGTGCGGTGTGAATGGGAGCCGTGTCGATGCGACACGGTTCCCATTCACAGCATAGGGAGAGGCGGCGCAGGAGATGAGCTCATCTCCCGGCGCCGCCTCCACCCCCGCCCCTGCTGCTGCTGCTCCCTCCGCTGCTATGGCAACCGACCCGGTATATTGCCGGGTCGGAAAGCCAGCAGCGGAGCGCAAATGCCGGATCCCACCCGGTAAGTACACGTTTGTCTTACCGGGTAGGATCCGGCATTTGCAGTCTGAATGCGGTATAAGTAGTGCTGATCTCCCAGCTAACAGCACCCGGAAGTGCCCATTAGCCACAGCAGATGACGGCTTCTGGTTTGCGTTCCCCAGCGGAAACCAAATGCTGGAATCGCAGCGACAGAACCGGCATACAAATCAGTCCTGGCCAGCATGTGGCGCCAAGAGGGAAGGGGAGAGAGTGTACTAATTTCCTGGTCCCAGGTCTGATGGGGACCCCCAGGTTCTAACCCCCCCCCCCCCCCTCCTTACCTGGCAGCAGCAGCAGCAGCTCTTCTCAGCCCAGCACATGCTGCTGCGTGTGGCCAGAGAGGAACTTAAAATACAATTTATTCTTTTTTTTTTAAAGGGTGCATGGCCACGCCTCCTGTCATTAGGCCACTTCCCCAGAAAAGTTCCCGGGCCCAGCCAGGCTCTCTACTGTCCTGGGGCCAGCAGGCAGTATGAACTGGCCTGTCGTGCATTGTACACCGGCCCTGCAGGGGATCACCTCGCTCCTGACAAGATCAGGTGTGTAGTTAGAGATCCTTCCTAGGCAACCATCTGTAGCAAAATAATTAGATCTGGATATTTTTGTCAGGAAAAAGGAGACCAGGCTGCGCAGCAGCGCAGCTACACAAGAGGTTAAACGAAAAGAGCTTTAAAAAGTAAAACTGACGTTTGAGATTAAATTTGTGAAAAAAAGACAAAAAAGGAGATTAAGGTAAAATAAGGAAAGAGAAATGTGTTAGCGTTCTGTCAACTACTGCAACAATGATAGATGTTTCAATAAAAGAGAAAAGTTTAACTGAGCCCAAAACCAAGTCTGGCACAGTCTGATCCAGGTTATTAAATATCAGAAATCAAATTATAATAACACAATGTCAGAGAGAGGGCCCTTCTAGAAAAGAAAGTTAAGGTTAAAAAACAAATGACAAAGAATATAGCCTATAATGTACAATAAACCCCACATTGCAATGGTTCCCACACTTTGCTGAATCAGTGCTCCCCAGAGTACTGTACCTGCATTTTTTCCAGCACCCATAGGTTGAAATTTTTTTATTGAGACATTCTGCAAAAATTATTAAGTAAATTATGCTTACCTGTCATCCCTAGGGTCAGTTATATGGTGATGCACAGCAGTGCCGTAACAAGACATTCTGGCGCTGTATGCAAGAAACGGCATCGGCGCCCCCCCTTTATGTAAAATAGGGGCAGTGTGCGCCGCAGGCGCACGTGAAAAATATAGAGGCGTGGCTTCATGGAGAAGGGGTGTGGCCACAAAATAATACCAATTCATATTACGGTGCATAGTAGTCTCCATTATTCAAATTACGCCGCACAGTTGCGCCACTATACCAGGTAGAGCCCCTTTTTTACACATTACGGCAGACAGCGTCCCCTTTTTTACACATTACGGCAGACAGCGTCCCCTTTTTACACATTATGGCAGACAGCGTCCCCCTTTTTACACATTACGGCAGACAGCGTCCCCTTTTTACACATTATGGCAGGTGAGCACCTTGCAGCCCCCCTACCCTTAGGCTGTAATGTAGCGTACTGTAGTGTAGTGTACTTTAGTGTAGTGTAATGTAGTATAGTGTACTGTAGTGTAGTGTACTTTAGTGTAATGTAGTGTAGTGTGTGTGCAGCCACTTCCATGATTTCTCCTTCCTGTGGCTGTGCTGCTGCCGGCTCCTGACCCAGCGCTCCCTCTGTACACTGCACTGCAGGCCAAGAGAGGGGGCAGGCTGCGGGAGCGCTGTACACGGGGGTTGATGGAGGGGGGGCTGTATGAGCACAGTACACAGGGGCCAAGAGAGGGGGCGGGCCGTGGGAGCGCAGTAGACCCGGGATGGACAGTGGGAGCGCAGGGGGAATATGCGCTCTAACTAGGTGTGCGCTATGGGCAATGCCCCTTCTGCACACACCTAGTTACGGCACTGGTGGCCAACTTTCTTTTTGGTATCATACCTTGTGTATTCTGCAGGAGAGCACTGGGGGAACTGTCATGGTGTAAAGTCCTTTATTTTAACTGCACAAAACGTTTTTCCCCAAACAGGCCATAACACTTTTTAAACGATCAAATCATGAAAACAGCTAATTAACACTGATTTAGTATCATTTTACCAACATATATGCTTATAAAATTTGAAAAAAAATTAAAAAATATTAGTTAAGTGGTTAAAGACCAAAAACTCCCCGATAACTACTATTCCATAGAGCGCAGCACAGATGAGGATAACTACTATTCCATAGAGCGCAGCACAGATGAGGATGACGTCATCGCGCACTGCACAGCAAAAGGTCCTCTCCACGCAGGGAAACTAGACGCGTAGGGGGAGACAGCCAGGGGACACAGCGGGCAGCGGAGGGCACAGCAGTAGCGGATCTTGCCATGGTGCGGCGCCCTCCGGAAGGCGGCGACCCGGGCAAAAGTCCTGCTTGCCCGTGGCAAGATCCGCTACTGGTTAGGCACTACTGGGGGGGGGGGGGGGTTAGGTTTAGGCTGCAGGAAGAAAGGGTTAGGGCGTTAGAGGGGGTTAGTTAGAATTCTTTTCCGACCCTTGTTGGGATTCTAGCAATTGGGATGCCGTGGTAGGAATTTTGACCGCCGGCATCCCAACCACCCGCATGGCACCCCTGCAACTACCATATAAAAATAATCAAAGCTTATAAACAGGGGTGACAAAGAGAGCGGATCAGGTGCAAAGTACTGAGGTCCGTGACTTGCCTCTCTTTGCCCTGACCACACCCACAAATGTTGGCCACACCCCTTCTTTGGACTAAGACCTAACATTTCTAATGACAGCCTTGCAAAAAGAATATATGATCTAAATATAACAAGTTTGTCGTCAAGAAAACTGCATTTCTGTAATTAACTGAATACAGCTATGAACAGGGGCGTGGGAACGGGGGGGGGGGGGCAAGGGGGCATCTCGCTTCCCCCAAATATGAGAGGCCCCATCAATCTGGAGCTGGAACGCAATCCCCTGCCTGTGAATGCCGCCGCCACCAGCAGCTGCAGCCAGAGCCGTCCCGACCATCACGCGGAGTAGAGCGCCATGTTGTGGAGGGCGCAGCGCTCTTCTCTTCTCCCTTGGGGCCGCCTGCCAGCTGTGTGGAGTTTGTAGCACTAAGCTCCGTGCAAGCCCAGGTGCTGCTGTGCTCCGAGGCTGAGCACTGCGTGTCGGGGCGGAACTCTGCATTGTTCCCTCCCCCAGCAAAAGGGACACACTCCCGGGCATTAGAGATGCGATGAGCAGTTCTGCAGAGGCCGGCCTCCCCCTCCTCTCTCCCTTTCTTCCGCGCTGTGTGGTGCGGGCAGCAGGGAGCTGTGTTGAGATGCTGGCTAGGAAGCAACTGTGGAGCGCCAGCAGTAATTCCACAGCAGGGTGACATGGGGTGCAGTAAGGTAGGGTGCAGGGTGTCATGGGGGTGCAGTAGGCTGGGTGCATGCCTGGTGTGATCCCGGTGTTTGGCATCCCAGCAGTCAGAATACCAGCACCGGTCCGTGGCAGATTTGAAATAGTAGCACCGCGGTCATAGGAGCTGCAGTGCCGCCAACCACAGCCTCCTCCTCCTTGCACCGCTGCTGCCCTCTTCCTCCACCTCCGCTACATTGCCGCTGCCCTCAGCTGCTCTGTCGCTGCCGTCAGTCCTTCTCTGCACTTCCGCCTCCTCTGCACAACATCGCAGACCACAGCATCCTCAGCACCGCCGCTGCTAAATAGGTAATCTTACCCTGCTGCCTTTCTCTCTCCCTAGTCCCTACTGTATGCCCTAGCTGTCCCTCTCTCTGTCACTCTCCCTGTCCCTATGTCCCTGCTGTCACTCTCCCTGTCCCTCTGTCACTTTCCCTGTCCCTCTGTCACTCTCCCTGTCCCTATGTCCCTGCTGTCACTCTCCCTGTCCCTCTGTCACTTTCCCTGTCCCTCTGTCACTCTCCCTGTCCCTATGTCCCTGCTGTCCTTCTCCCTGTCCCTCTGTCACTTTCCCTGTCCCTCTGTCACTCTCCCTGTCCCTGCTGTCACTCTCCCTGTCCCTGCTGTCACTCTCCCTCTGTCACTCTCCCTGTCACTCTCCCTGTCCCTATGTTCCTGCTGTCAATCTTTCTGAATTTTGTCTCATTCCATGTGGCATAATGTGAATTTTGGCTCATACCGTGTGCTATAATGTGAATTTCGGCTCATACCATGTGCTATAATGTGAATTTCGGCTCATTCTGTCTGCTATAATGTGAATTTTGGCTCATACCATGTGGTATAATGTGAATTTCGGCTCATACTGTGTGCTATAATGTAAATTTTGGCTCATACCATGTGGTATAATGTGAATTTTGGCTCATACCATGTGGTATAATGTGAATTTCGGCTCATTCTGTGTGCTATAATGTGATTTTCGGCTCATTCTGTATGGTATAATGGGAATTTCGGCTCATACCATGTGATGTGAATTTCGGCTCATACTGTGTGATATAATGTGAATTTCGGCTCATACCGTGTGGTATAATGTGAATTTCGGCTCATACCATGTGGTATAATGTGAAAGGGGCACCAGTACTAGATAGCATAAGGGGTCCTACTGTTGTGGTGCATAATGTGTATAAGGGGTATATGGTGTGGTAAACTAAACTGAAGGATGCGCCCCCTTTTGAGCAGCCATACCCCCTTTTCCAGAGCGTGCAACCTTCACTTTTCCATACCCCCACTTCAAAATTTCCTTTTCGACCACTGGGTACAAGTGACCCGTCTAAGGTGGCTAGAAGTTAGGGGCGCCAAACTGAGATTTTATCTTGCCCCCCCCCTCAACCAAAAAATGTTCTGACACCCCTGGCTATGAACAGTCATAAATATAAAGCTAACCGCATTGTATCCAGTAGCTTATTAGAAACCAGTGATTCAGAGTAAAGTAAAGGGTTTGTGGCTGTACAGTACGTTTCTTAGTAACAGTACAAAGCAAGCAGACAGGAGAATAGTGAGGCGGGGAAGAGCGCCTGGGAGGGATTTGTTGGGATAATAAAAAGATAGGCTAGAAATAATAAATAGAAAATAATTGAGAGATAGGTGCATGAGAAGTTGAAAGAAGTAGCGATATGAGACAGTATGAATGAGCAGGAGTGAAAAGGACGAGATGAACAGAGAAGGCAGGCTGATAGTACATGAGCAGTGACCCATAGATAGAAATGGAAATCGCTAGTCTGCATGTGAACAAAACAGTAACCATGATGCATTACTCTGGATGTTGAATTGACAGCGAGTTGGAACAAACTTTTGAAAAATGTAATTGTTTAGTAGGTATCAGTGAAATAACCTGAGAGCGTGTAGAATTCCCAATGAGCATCGCAAGGTAAAGCAGATGCCTTCAGTAAAACGCTCCAGCCGATATGGCTAGTAATGGGCATACGGTAGGAAATGAGATCATATTCGCATCCCGTAGACCATGAACATTTCAGTGGGACAGTGGAAGAGGTCAACGCTGGAACTTATTATATTGGCAATGCAGGGAGTCCAAGTATGTGGGAACCATGTTTTTGATCTTTGAGGTCCCACTGAGAAATCTATTGGCCACTGTGGTCATTGGTAACAGGAAGCACCACTAATACCAGATCAGTTATTCATGGAGGAGAACAGCGGTTTGGCTAAGCAACGTCTGGTATAGGAGAAATATGAGACTAATGGGTTTATTCTATTTACTAAGCCTTGAATGGAGATAAAGTGGACGGCGATAAAGGGGGACATGTACTGTACTAAGCAGTGATAAAAGCGGATAAGTGAGCCAATGGAGAAGTTGCCCATGGCAACCATTCAGCTGCTCTGTATACTTTTATAGTATGCAAATTATAAATGTTACGTCAATGCTGATTGGTTGCTATGGGCAACTTCTCCACTGGCTCACTTATCACTGTTTGTATCCCCCCAAAGTCCCAACCAACCAGCTCCTAACTATAATTTTTCAAACACAGCCTGTGACATGGTAGTTAGGAGTTGATTGGTTGGTACTTAAAGTTGATGGAGATAATCTCCATCCAAGGCTTAGTAAATAGACCCCTAAATGCTGTTTTTGAGCGGCACGCAGTGTCTGTAGTTGCATGCAGCTGTGGAAGCCTGATTTACTTACCTTATATGTATCTGCAAGCAGGAAGTTGTGCTACCCATCATTACTATCAGCACTTGTACCTATTTGCAGATCATGCAGAGATGGTAGGTGGCAGCGGTGGATGCTGAAGGTCAGTCCACGCAGTAGATAAACTTAACTGAGAAACGGTTTATTAACCAGTAGAAGCAAGCAGCATTATAACACAGGGTTACCAGTATGCAGGATGTAAGGATATTCAAGTTGCAGCCTGGACCATATAAGGGTATGCTGGGTGTTGTAGTGTGCCTCACTATGCACATATACTGCAGTGGTGACAGTGGGTAAAGTGCACTTTGGGGTTTCTGTTGTACACTGCGTCCGTTACATGGCGCATGTCCATTACAGTGGACAGAGCAGGAGAGAAATATGAGAAAGTAGTTGCACATTTATAGTAGGCAGGTCAGAGGTTGCGTGTCCATCAAACTCCAGGTCCTAGTGCCTGGTGGCTTTGGATAGACAGCGCTCTCTTAAACAGTCATACAGCCCTAGGACAAATGTGACGGTTTTCTCTCACTGGAGGTGATGAGTTGTGGACAAATTTTACTGTTTACTTGCTGATACTAGAGTGGGAAACTTTGTAGTGTTTTCTCGTTCTGTTCAAACACACAGCAGAGAGGCAAGTGGTCCCAATCCCAACACAACCAATAAAGCTAAATTCACTTTATTTTACTGGAGCTCTGCTACTTTGCGGTTATATTCCGGCAGGATTTTCAGAACTACAGTAGGTGTAATGATGCAGTCAGTAAAACACATCCACTTCTCTAATAAAAACAAGATACCAACCCCCTCTTATTACCTTCCTAATACTCCACCTAAAGCCTAGATCAATATAAATATAACATTAACGTAACAATATCATAGCTGCTATAAGCATTATGATAATGCTGATTTGATTACCTTAAAACCTTCACATTAATGGGTAAGAGACTTAATACGCAATTGGCGTATGGGGTACCGTAAGGGTACGCACTTAGCGTAGCATACGCTCGGCCGTGATCGAGACGCACATGCGGCACGCTCGCTCACAGCTTAATGCGTGGTGTCGAGCACGCTATAGGCGAGCGACTACCGTAATGCTACGCTACCAGCGTAGCGGACGCTCGAGACCACGAGGAGATCACGAGCGGCGCAGACGCTCACAAGATGACAATCAGTAAACCTTGAATGTAACACACAGAAAGGATATTCTTATACTGTAAACCTTGTACTGAAACACTGTAGCGATATAACGCTGCTTAACCTGATTAACACTAAAGCTGTTTGAGCGATCGAGACGCTCCTATTACCCACTGCAATGTAATGAACACATGATACTGTGCTAAGGATCCAACACCTTTACTAACAAGCTTTTAAGTTATATCGAAAAAGGTAAACAGTTCACAAGTCATACACTACAGACTAACATATAATTCTAACAGATTATCTAGACAGAAATATACAATAACGTTACAAGTCTTATCCTATAACAGAGAGAAAGGGAATGGCCAATACACACAGAGAATAAGTTGGTTTGCAGAGAATTACTTACACACACTGGGAATGATCGCTGCGCAGCCTGGTACCAGCTCCGAGTTAGTCAATATGAAAACCGTTTGTGGAGTGAGAGAGAGCTGCCCAGGCTGGCTGATCTTATATACACTGAGTACAGTATACTACAAAGGGACCTATAATCTCATTGTTCATTGGACACAGGAATGTCTCCTCGCATCATAACAAAAGGTCATAGGTTAGTTTGAACAGGTGGGCTGTGACTATATCAAACTGCTCAAGTGGGAGGGAATCTGAAGATTCCCGCCGCATGGGTAATGAACTGCAAATATATGAAATGTCCAGAATCTACTAATGGCCATAACTATACGCAGGAGCGATTTAATCTTTACCCAACCAGCACCGGATTATTGCTATTAAAATGTTCTTTAGTTAGGTACCAGACACAGCTGTTCAAACCCTGTCTGACCCTTCGTACCATACAAAGAGGAATTCCTCTGTCCAGCGACCATTTACATTAACCAAACTTACAGTCATTATTAAGGGGAACATTATCAAGCTTCGAGGTATTGCGAAGTATACATTTGAATTCCTTCTTATCCCGTATTACGGGCCTGTGGATGGGCTGTCAAACTTTACCGAGCTCTTTTCGGCTTTTGGTTGCAACAAAATGGGGGAGCACATTTTAGTTGATGATACATGAATGGGGGGATATGTGAGTGCTGATATCTGTGCCTATGTTCCCTATCGACTATGTGTGTCATTACCTGAAGGTTGTAGAAATGAAGATAAGAAGCAATTATGGTAAATGCAGTCATAAACTATGTGAGTTTAATATACATTTGTTGATTGAGGTCTTGTCTTGTGTCTTGTCTTGATGTACATGTTGACTGTAGTCTCTTTGGGCTTTTGCTATAGTGCGAGCAAAGCCGTTTCAATGTCCATAAAATTTTAAATCACTAAAGTTCTGGGCTAGCGTTTTCATTAAAGTCACTAGGGATATTGGGGGCCGGCAACATAGTCCATAAAAAAAAATCTTTGTATAAATGTGGTCTTCAAATCCTTCTTCCAAGCGAGTCTTTGTACCTTGGAGAAAAACAAAGGAGAAACGGGTGAAAGAAACGGACCGTGGAATCACATTTTCATCACAACATTGTCTCTATCGTTGGGTCATACATCAAATTAGTTGTTGTTAGTACAGTGTCCTCACTCCTTAGACTCATCACCCTGGTATTACTTTTACGCTTCGCTAAAACCCGAACGCATCTAAATATCAGACCGACCAATATGATGACACCCAGAATACACAAAAGAAATTTCCCTACATCCATAATAATACCTTGGGCCCATTCTCCTAAACCAGAGAACCAATTTCGTGGGTTCAACCATGACACTCAACTGGTCAGCTCATTACCCACAGCAGCGAGTGTGAGATTGTGTTTCCTTCGAAACTCCCACTTTAATTGTAAGATGTCATCCATCTTTTGGTCTATGACCTCGGCTGGGTCCTCCGTGCTGTTTGTAATGTACGTGCAGCATTTGATTCCATATTGAGTTGCCAGGGTAACACAATACCCACCTGTCACAGCTGTGAGGTAATTGAGAATCATCCTATGCTGAACCAGTTCTGTTTTGTAGGCTTGTAACTCTTTCCCAGTGTACCTAAATGTGTCGTCATACATTTCGGTGATATTGTCTAATAAATTTGCAAGCGCAGATATATATTTGTAATTTATCACTCCTCTGGCGGTACGAGTGATATCTAACGCGAGTAGGAATTGAATCCCGGTGGATTCATGGATCAGGTCAGAGGCCGAATGCTCTGTTCTTTCTATCAGGTGCCGTTTAACGATGTGCTCGTAATGAGTGTGAGTATAAGGAGCTTGGGCACTGCAGTGAATATCTTTCATTTTAGTGTGGGATACAGTCATTACCTCAGGCAGTACTTTTCCAATATAACACAATCCCTCTGAGTTTGGGGCAAGCCACTTATACGCCTTCCTCCCGCATATGAAATATGCATCATCGGGGAGAACATATGGGACGGAGTGTGACATAACCATATTACAAATTTTCCATGTGAACTCTCCTAACCCTAATTCTCCCATTTGTTTAGTACACGTATCAGTTTGTACGATCTGTGCACAGTATCCTGGTGATACTTCTCCAACTCGCATGATCCTACTTCCTAAGGTGTACCTATACCGAAAGAATTTCCTATGGTCGGCTATCTGGCGTATAAGTTCTGGGTCTATGGGCAATCTGTCGGCTCTATGTGAGAATGTCATGGTTTGATTACTCCATGACACTTCCCAATTTCCCGGCTTTCGGGGATTGGAAATGTTAAAGCACACTAAGGACCTATCCACATGATATTGGTGGAGCTTCAAACTAGGAGGACTAGAGATATTAAACCTCTTGTCCACCGGCCTCCCACCACTTAGCTCAAGTACCTCTCCTACAGTTAAAGGGAATGGTACTAGTCCTGATTTACTATGGCCTTGAGGTACTTGAGAGCATACCCAACAATCTGTCTGATTTAACACTTTACCCACTAAGGAGTGATAGTCACTCAATGGATGCCGGTCCATGTGGACATTAAAACTGGACTGACATTTCTTTATGCACCCATCCTCAACTATATTGTCACAATGCCTACAGATGCAGTTCTCTTCAGCTAACAATCCTTCACAATTCCTTCTATTGTCAATGCTACCAGATCGTTTTCTGATACTCGCCTTTACTCGGAGATTATGTTGTTCTTGGAAATCTACGCCTGCATCCTGGTCATCAGAATCCATTCCCGATCCTTTCTCGACCTCCATGGTACTCTCACCGAAACAGACTGCTCTAGTCAACATCATGGTCAACAGGAAAATCCGGATCACAGTCTCTTGGGGCAAGTCCATCTTAGAGGAGTAAAAGGAGAAAAATAAGAAGGGGGAAAGGAAATAGGAGGGAGGTGGGAACAGGAGAAAATAACAAATGGGAAAAAGAAATCTGGCTCGACAAGCTTTCAGTCTTGTTATTCTCAGCGCTCAGGTGTCGTCTCAATCCTCCCTGAACAGACACTCTAGTGATACAACCTCTACCGTCTGTTCTTTATCACTGGACCTTTCTGGGTCAGTGACCTTTTTACAATGAGACGAATGGACCCAAGTCTCTCTCTCGGCAACCTTCAAAGCAGTTGTGCTGGTCAATAAGACTTGATATGGTCCTTCCCATCTGTCAATAAGGCAACCTGAGCGTAGAAAATTCCGTATCATTACATAATCCCCAGGTTCAATGTCATGACAATTACTGTCTGGCAAATCAGGAATCACCAACTTTAGATTATCATTCTGATTCCTCAATTGCTTACTCATCTTAACCAAGTACTTTACGGTTACTTCATTGTTACATTTCAAATCATCCTGGGGGTTAATCATAACATGGGGTTGTCGACCAAACAGAATTTCAAAGGGAGACAGATTAAGAGGGGACCTGGGGGTGGTTCTGATGCTGTATAATACAATTGGCAAAGCTTCCGGCCATAACAGTCCTGTTTCAGTCATTACCTTGCTCAATTTATTTTTAATAGTGCTGTTTACTCTTTCCACCTTCGCGCTCGCCTGGGGGCGATACGGAGTATGCAGCTTACTATTAATTCCCATCAACTTACACATTGTTTGAAAGACTTCACCTGTGAAATGGGTACCCCTATCACTTTCAATTATTCTAGGGATACCGTACCTACACACAAATTCCTGCACAATTTTCTTTGCAGTGAATACAGCGGTATTTGTGGCCGCGGGAAATGCTTCGACCCAATTTGAGAACACATCAATACAGACCAAAACATACTTTAAATTTCTACAAGGTGGCAATTGTATGAAATCAATTTGTATCACCTGGAAAGGGCCATCTGTTGGAGGGATATGAGATGGCTCTGTCGGTATTGCCTTTCCGATATTCTTCCTCAAGCAGGTGAGACATGTCATCGCTCTTTTACCCGCGTGGGAAGAAAATCCTGGGGCACACCAATAAGCTCTTACTAGCTTACACATCCCTTCTTTGCCTAAATGAGTCAGCCCATGTGCTGCTTCCGCTAGACTTGGAAGGTATGCTCTTGGTGCCACTGGTTTACCATGTCCATCTGTCCAGAGTCCTGAGGACTCCTGGCCATATCCTTTTGACCTCCAAACTGTCTTTTCCTGCGGGGAACACAATTTTTGCATTTCACACAATTTCTGTGTGTTTACAGTATTAAATACCATCAGCTGTGTGGTGTCTGTCTGTCTGGGGGTACCTGCTGCTGATTTAGCAGCTTCGTCTGCTCGGCTGTTACCAAGTGATACCGGGTCTTGGCTATACGTGTGAGCTTTACACTTAATAACAGCCACTCTGTCGGGTTCCTGTATCGCTGTTAGAAGTCTTTTGATATGGGCTGCGTGCGCTACTGGTGTGCCAGCTGCCGTCATGAAATTTCTGAGGCGCCATAGGGCTCCGAAATCATGGACTACTCCGAAGGCGTACCTAGAATCTGTGTAGAAATTGGCTGACTTGCCCTTAGCCAATTCACATGCTCTGGTTAGGGCAACCAGTTCAGCAACTTGTGCTGAGTGAGGTGGGCCTAGCGGTTCTGCTTCTATGGTACCTTGGTCATCTACGACTGCGTATCCAGTACGCAAGTCTCCCGAGTCCGTCTGTCTGTGACAACTACCGTCAGTGTAGAAAGTAAAATCTACATCTTCCAGTGGGTTGTCACTGATGTCAGGCCTTGCCGTGAAATTTTGGGTCAAATATTCCATACAATCATGCATGTCATCCCCTGTATTAAATCCTCCTTCACCATTACTCTCATCCTCCACCCTTTGTGCCTGTCCAGGCACACCTGGGAGATACGTTGCAGGATTTAATGCGCTGCATCTCTTTATGGTAATGTTTACGGGGGCCATCAATGCCAATTCCCATCTTGTAAACCGCGCTGATGAGACGTGTCTGGTTTGGGCAGAATTCAGCAAGGCTGACACTGCATGTGGTGTATGAATTGTGAGGTTGTGTCCTAGCACTACATCTTCGCTTTTTGTGACTAGCAATGCTATTGCTGCAACACTTCGCAAGCATGTGGGGAGGGATCGCGCTACCGTATCTAGCTGAGCGCTGTAGTAGGCTACCGGCCTGCTGGCATCACCATGCTTCTGGGTTAAGACACCTGCTGCGCACCCAGCACTCTCTGTTCCGTACAGCTCAAAGGGTTTCCCATAGTCTGGCATACCTAATGCTGGTGCCTGCGTTAGGCACTGTTTAAGTCTCTCAAATGCCATCTCGGATTCGTCTGTGTGCGAAATCCGATCAGGTTTGCTTGATGAGACCATCTCCTGCAAAGGTAAGGCCAGTATGGAAAAACCTGGGATCCAGTTACGGCAATACCCACACATTCCTAAGAACGTTCTAATCTGTTGCTGGGTTTGTGGCAGGGTCATGTCACGAATTGCTTGAATTCTATCAGCGGTAAGGTGTCTCAGTCCTTGTGTTAGACAGTGTCCCAAATACTTCACACGGGTCTGGCATAATTGTAACTTGTCTTTGGAAACCTTGTGTCCTGTGTCTGAAAGATGAAACAGGAGCTGTTTCGTATCTCTCAGGGACGCTTCCAGTGAATCTGAACACAGTAGTAAATCGTCCACGTACTGGATCAATACTGATCCACTCTCTGGTTGGAAAGACTGTAAACAATCATGCAGAGCTTGTGAGAAAATACTTGGACTGTCTATGAAACCTTGTGGTAAGCGAGTCCATGTATATTGAACTCCTCTGTATGTGAATGCAAATAAGTATTGACTGTCAGGGTGCAGAGGTACCGAGAAGAAAGCGGAGCAGAGGTCAATCACAGTGAAAAATTTGGCAGTGGGAGGGATTTGCATAAGAATGACAGCTGGATTTGGCACTACGGGGAATTGGCTCTCAACTATTTTGTTGATCCCTCTTAGATCCTGCACTAATCTGTAACCCCTCCCCCCACTCTTTTTAACAGGGAAGATGGGACTATTTGCAGTGCTGGACGTCCTTACCAGAATGCCCTGTTGTAGCAAGCGCTCTATTATAGGGAAAACTCCTAACTCCACCTCTGGCTTCAGAGGATATTGTGGGATTTTTGGAGCTATCCTACCATCTTTTACTTGCACAACTACTGGGGCTATGTTTGCCATCAATCCAGTGTCTTGTCCATCCTTGGTCCAAAGTGATTCCGGTATCTGGGAAATCATTTCCTCTACCTTGGACGGACACCTATTTACAACAACAGTGTGTGACATTAATCTTGTTGGGGAGTCTAGCATATCCTGCGCTTCCTGAGCGTGGTTTTCGGGTATATCCAAGAACACACCTTCAGGAGTACAGTATATGACGCATCCCATTTTGCACAGTAAATCTCTCCCTAGGAGATTAGTCGGAGCCGATGCAGCCAGCAGGAAAGAATGCTTGGTATGCAAAGGCCCTATCGTAATCTCTGCAGGTTTGCTTAAAGGGTAGTGCTGTACTACTCCTGTTACTCCCATGGCTGGAATTGTTTTACCAGTGGTTCTCATGCCCACGGTCGAATTTATCACTGACTTGGCCGCCCCCGTATCTAAAAGGAAATTTAGAGATTTACCAGCTACATCAATTGTGACCTCGGGTTCACTTCCAAGGTTCGCAATTAATTTCACTGGCTGCAGATTACAGGTGTGGCCTCGCCCCTATGGTGCGTGGTGGCCTCCCTGCATTGCGCTGGCAGCTATTACCTGTGAAGGGGGTAAATGGGATCTATCAGTGACTTGCCAGTCTCTTTTTGGGGGATACCTTTTTGTTTCCCCTGCGTGTGGCTCATAACTCCGTCTCTGCGGCCCTTGATCCCAATTTTGTGTGTCATGTCGTTGTCTAGGGGGTTGATATGATTTTTGTGCATTCTTTGATCTACAGTCTCGTGCATAGTGTCCCTCTTTATGACAGTAATAGCAAGTTACCACATTTGACTTACCCACAGGGAGATTTATACAGAGGTTGCCTGGTAGTCAGGGCCTGTATACTTACGGCCATTAACTTATCACTCTGCGACTCTCTGTGTCTGGTGATATTCCGATCATGATCAACAGCGGCCTCTCTCAAAGTAGCCACCGACAGACCTCGCCAACATGGTTGGGTGGTCTGTACCCTTGTCCTCAATACTTCCTTTAAACCATCCATTAACACAGATACTGCTACTTCTCTATGATTCACATTTGTCTTAATGTCTTCTATGCCTGTATAGTTAGCCATATCCTGTAGTGCCCGATGAAAATAATCAGCTGCTGATTCTCCCTCTTTCTGTTTGATGGAGAAAATTTTGTTCCATCTGACAACAGCTGGAAAATACTCTTTTAACTGTAAATTTATTCTCTTTACATTATCTTGGTTGTACACATCTGTAAGGGGTACATCCTCATCTAATTTACAGTCAGCTAAAAATTTCGCTGAGTCGACATTGGAGGGTAAACATGCCCTCAGCAATATCTGCCAGTCTTTGTTATTGGGCTCCACAGTATTTCCTAGCTCTCTAATGTATTCCTGGCTAGCAACTAGATCTTTCCTAGGATCAGGGAATTCAGACACCATTGATCTTAATTCCATTCGGGTAAAGGGGCAGTGCATGGCAATGTGTCTGAGAGGAGTGACTCCTGAAGTGTCAGTTTTCCCATTTGGCACTGCAATTACCCTAACGGGATTAAGTCCAATAACATCATTCTGAGTAGATTCAACAGCATGTGGTGAAATGGTTTCAGTATATTGTATGGTGCCGTACTTACCAGCTGATACGATCTCACCTGTCCCTCCGCTAGGGGGCTTTGATACTAATCTTACGGGTTGGGCCGTGCCCACTGTTGTTTCTGCTATGGTGACTGCTAGAGAGAGTGCCGATATTGTTGTTGGTTCATCCTCTTGGTCACAATCCTGGGGAAAGTTTAAAACAGGGTACAGCTTGCACGGGTTAACATTTGCATCAACAATCTTGGTTACATTAGGCTTAACATTTATACAATTACTAAGTGCATGTTTATCATTCACCAGTGTGCCATTCTCTGCAACCACCTTCTCTCCCGTTATGTATGGTGGTGGTGGTGGCACGGTGGCTATCGGTTTTCTGATAGGGTTAGATCCACCCGCTTGAGCCAATCCTCTTTGTATTTCACCTTCCTGTTGCCATAACTGTAAATAATCATAATGTTTGATCCGTCTCTTTGCAGATTTAATGAGACATATCCTTCTCCTTAGATTCTGTAACACCTCGGGACTAAAACTGCCTACCCGTGGGAACTTTTCTCCATCGTGCACAGTCATTCTTTCCCATTCATCGCACAAAACTTCTGTGTGTGAACCGTATTTCTCACACATTACGTACCTTGCCGACCCGATTGGTCGGTTTACTGAATCAACCCGAACCGAGGTTGATCGCCCCCTACCTGAACAACTGGCCCCCATCTTTGCAGGTGTTGCTTTCACTACCTCTGAACTTCAAATCAGGGTCTTCAGCGAACCCTTACAAAAACCAAGATGTCCGGGGTAGGCCGGCGGTGGCAGTTTACCGAGTACTCCACTCACTCGCCCACTTCGACCAATACACCCACACACTGCACTAGCGCTGGCGTACTCGACCTAGGGCCCCTGCGACCTGAACCTCTATTTACTGGAACATGTGGGTGCGATCCGAAGAGCACTTAACCCTTTCCAGTAACTATTGGTTGTTGGATAGTTCCCAAGTGACTAGCAAACTTCCCTTAAAATAAAAAAAATTACACAAATCACGTTAGAATGTACAAATAGCGTTTATGACCCCTCTAGCGTACGCAAATGGTACTGGGTCAAATTACTAACTAATGCACACAATTACGTGCGGTACAATCGTTCTGCACATAAGCAACTAATCTTATGTGCGGAGCGACCAGTGGAATCGAAAATTGTGGCTGCGAATTCCTTCAGCCTGAGCTTAATGGCCTAGATGGGTACCGCACCAACCCTTCCTGGTGTTGTGCTCCTTTACTTTTTATCTATAGCTGACTTCTTAGTCTGCTGTACCTGGACCTCCTGGTCTGTCTGGACCTCCTGGTCTGTGCTACAGTAGACCTCCTGGTCTGCTATACTCTAATGCTCTTTTTTTAAATGTTTAACAAGGGATGCCTCCCAAGCCACCATGCAGTCACTTACACGTATGTACCTTCACGAGAACTCGATGATTTCCTTGGTTCAAACCCCAAAAATTAGAAACTTATATATATGTATACACACTCTTTCACCTCATGTACTCTTTACTTTCGTTTCTGCGTAGAAATCCCTTTCATTCAGGATCGCAGGCTAATCCCGAGGAGTTACAACTAGAGAAGGATCTATTAGCTTAAAATTTTGGACACTGAGATCGATTTGCGCTATTTTCGCGTTGCCTCCTTATCGCCTAATTAAAACAATACTATCGTGTGATTTGTATTATGTGGGCATACCCAGACGCTCCGTTGCGTAGTATACGCTCCGTGCGTCGGCCCTTGCGTCGCGTACCCTAGTCCCGCCCTTTGTTAGAGACACGTGTACGCCAGCCAGGTATATCCACAGAAATACAATTTAACACGTTTATATCAATGTAAATGATCTTTAAGTGTAATCATCTACTGAACACCACACCAAACTTCCTTGTATTTTAGGCAAGCCGTGCGCGTGTATTACAAATTACTCCTTAACGTATTATTTTTACTCTTTAACTACCAATAGCAACAAATCTTTCTCAGCACGTTATCAATTGTGAAATGGCAACCAGGAAAGTGATATGTGAAAATACACAAGTGAAAAGAAATACAGGTGTGTGCGTGCGTGCGTACGCAAAACAGAAATAAACAGTTTTAAAAGACACTAGCGTATTGTTCTTACCTCCGGTTCCGGATTCCACCAGCACTCCTTCAACGTAGCGAAACAGACGCTTATCTAGCCAGCACTACTGTATCCCGATACGAAGGGATACTGCCTTCCCGCCCTTGCTGACAGATAACGTTTGTTTTCGCTAGTGCGGATATGTGGAGGACGGACGAGCCGCCAATTGATAATGCTGATTTGATTACCTTAAAACCTTCACATTAATGGGTAAGAGACTTAATACGCAATTGGCGTATGGGGTACCGTAAGGGTACGCACTTAGCGTAGCATACGCTCGGCCGTGATCGAGACGCACATGCGGCACGCTCGCTCACAGTTTAATGCGTGGTGTCGAGCACGCTATAGGCGAGCGACTACCGTAATGCTACGCTACCAGCGCAGCGGACGCTCGAGACCACGAGGAGATCACGAGCGGCGCAGACGCTCACAAGATGACAATCAGTAAACCTTGAATGTAACACACAGGATATTCTTATACTGTAAACCTTGTACTGAAACACTGTAGCGATATAACGCTGCTTAACCTGATTAACACTAAAGCTGTTTGAGCGATCGAGACGCTCCTATTACCCACTGCAATGTAATGAACACACGATACCGTGCTAAGGATCCAACACCTTTACTAACAAGCTTTTAAGTTATATCGAAAAAGGTAAACAGTTCACAAGTCATACACTACAGACTAACATATAATTCTAACAGATTATCTAGACAGAAATATACAATAACGTTACAAGTCTTATCCTATAACAGAGAGAAAGGGAATGGCCAATACACACAGAGAATAAGTTGGTTTGCAGAGAATTACTTACACACACTGGGAATGATCGCTGCGCAGCCTGGTACCAGCTCCGAGTTAGTCAATATGAAAACCGTTTGTGGAGTGAGAGAGAGCTGCCCAGGCTGGCTGATCTTATATACACTGAGTACAGTATACTACAAAGGGACCTATAATCTCATTGTTCATTGGACACAGGAATGTCTCCTCGCATCATAACAAAAGGTCATAGGTTAGCTTGAACAGGTGGGCTGTGACTATATCAAACTGCTCAAGTGGGAGGGAATCTGAAGATTCCCGCCGCATGGGTAATGAACTGCAAATATATGAAATGTCCAGAATCTACTAATGGCCATAACTATACGCAGGAGCGATTTAATCTTTACCCAACCAGCACCGGATTATTGCTATTAAAATGTTCTTTAGTTAGGTACCAGACACAGCTGTTCAAACCCTGTCTGACCCTTCGTACCATACAAAGAGGAATTCCTCTGTCCAGCGACCATTTACATTAACCAAACTTACAGTCATTATTAAGGGGAACATTATCTATAAAACATACTATTTGGTTCTATTATTAAACGATTGAGTCGCCCGCTAGACGCACACAAACTCTACCGTAAATGCACATACCACGCGCTCGAGCGCATGGCCGAGGCGCCATCACGCGGCTGCGTATATCCGCACGCACGGGAGAGAATGTGCACGTGCAGCAGGCACGCGCATGAGGTGAAGATATGGCAACGTGTAGCGTGATATTTTTCTGACTTTGACAATTACAACAAAGTATACTGTAGTTAAGGTCACAATAAACACCAATAACTTATTATAGGTGTAAATTTACTATAGTGAGGTGGGATTTTTTTAGAACTGGTGATGTTACCCATAGCAACCAAATTTACCCAATGTCTTCTATTATCCAATTATGCTATGTTTTTGTTGTTAGTTCACATTAGTGGAGAGAGATACAAACCAAGGCTTGCTGATGAGTGGAATTTGATAACTGTGAGGCTTTCATTTCAGACATATTATATATTATAATAACATCAAAGGTTATTTCACTACAATATCAACTTGTACTGGTACTATTGCTTAAAAGTTAATAGAACTTATATTTATAATCTTATGGCCTAATACAGATCTGATCACAGCAGCAAATTTGTTAGCTAATGGGCAAAATCATGTGCACTGCCGGGGGGGCAGATATAACATGTGCAGAGAGAGTTAGATTTGGGTGGGTTATTTTGTTTCTGTGCAGGGTAAATACTGTCTGCTTTATTATTACACTGCAATTTAGATTTAAGTTTGAACACACCACTTCCAAATCTAACTCTCTCTTCACATGTTATATCTGCCCCTCCTGCAGTGCACATGAGCCTCCATTTATCAACGATTTTCCTTGCTGGAAACTCGTTTTTGGTGGTAAATGGGACCAATTGCTATTTAACAAGGCTAATAGCGCTGCTAACTAGCAGCGCTATTAGCCTTTCATATTTCCTTATACTGCGGCACGCTAAACTGTATTTAAGAACGAGCGCTATTTCTGAATAGCGCGCGCTTACCTATAATGGCCTCGCCTGCTCCGAGCAGACGTTATGACACCGCTGCAGCGGAGTCCGTCCTGCGCTCCGGCTCCCCCCTCCCGCAGCAGCCTGAGGAGTTCTCTCAGTGATGGCTGCCACGTCCGGAAATCACTACCTCGCATGTACCGGGAATTAGCATAAACCTGCGCATGTGCGGTAGGAGGCCAATCCGGGGACACAGTTCATTCGTCAGCGCTGATGTAAGGTAGACATCAGCGCTGACGCGGCAAATACTGCATTCGCTCACCGTGGCATAGGCTCTTCTTAAATAGAAGAGCGCAATGCCACTATACCATGGCGAGTGAAACTGGAATTTACTACTTCACTTTTAGCCGCTTGATAAATTGGGGGCCATGGTTTTGCCCATTAGAGGAAAAGTTTGCTGCTGCGATCAGGTCTGAATGAGGCCCTTAGTCCAGAAGTGGGAATTAAATCAGTGTTGCACTTAAATATTATAATGAATCATGGCTTGAAACATCCTTCTCCATATTACTGTCAACTCCAGGAGGTGCCTGAAGCAATCTATATCTATAGGCAAGGCGTGGGACCAGAGGCAGAACTCTGGGAGGCAACGGAGTCATCTTCCGCCGGGCTCCTGCTCTGAAGGGGGCACCTTTCCTCCCATTCTGTGACACCATTGAATTAAGTTAATTGATAGCTGTCGCTGTCTTTTCAGTGGCCGACTTCCTCACTGGTCCCTGCACCTTACAAATCACACCCTCTTTATTATACTGAATATACACATTTTACAAGGGTCACACCCAGGATTAGAAACCATGATCTATTACACTGGAAGCAGACACCTTACTGATGAAGCTGTTTGCTCCTGTATAGGAAATATTAGAATTTTAACTACTGTATATGAAGATACTTCTCTGACAATTACACGTAACTTTATATAGTTAGAATTCTCATGCTTCCACTACAGGAACAAATAACTCCATCAGTAAAGTGTCTGCTGTTAGTGTAACAGGTCATGGGTTCTAATCCTGGGTATGACTGCTAAGAAATGTGTGATTTAAAATAAAAGACAATTAAATGTATAAATATAGTATATAATTTTTTTCAGAACACTACATATACACACACACACACACACACACACACACACACACACACACACACACACATATATACATGCACACATACATACATATATTTATCTTAATATAGGAAATAGGGGTGCACCAATATTTATCTTGCCTCCGGGCAACTGGGAGGAACTTACGCCACTGCGTGGGACTGTTCCTTCAGATAAGCTGAATTTGCTCCTTCCGCATCTGTGGCTGTAAATATTTATGTCCCTCTATAAGTAATATTTTATCAGTCAAAAGGAAAAGAAAGGCTGTACAATCTACTGTATGCCTCAGTCACTGATTGGTAATTGATGAGGGCATATGCTTAAAGCAGTTCAACTGTAATAAAATGCACTCAGGTTCCAGGGCCGTCTTTAAACTCTGCCTATAATTTTTAATTGCCCTATTAGTTCAGAGGTGTCAGATGGCTGTGGAATTGATATTTGCCTGCTACTGTTCACTTTCCATAGATACAGTGTCACAAAAGACAGCTGTGATATGTAATTATGTCTGCGAAGTCTTGCAGTGTCGGTATTAGGGAATTCCTCTGACAGGTGAGTGGATATAATCATTTCTTGAGATATTGTAAGGTAATAATACCCTTCTTTACAGACCTACTTGAGGTACCTTTTGTCCAATCACCACTTCAGTTGCACCGTCCGCACTCAGCACCCCAACTCCTGGCAGCTTCGGCAGTGGCTCCTGTACAGTCCCCGACGGAAACAACTCACTATGGCACAAATATATTACGCCTTAAAAAGTGATAAAGGGGAGGTGGATATACTGTAGAGCAGCGGTTCCCAAACTGTGTGCCTAGGCACCCTGGGGTGCCTCAGGACACTAGCAGGGGTGCCTTGGATTGGTGGTCCAGGACCAATTCAAACTATTTTTGGTCAAAGTAATAGACAAAACCAGTGCTTGTAGCTGCCAATTATAACATACATAATATTGTCCCGCAACACACTAAAGAAACTAAGGAAGACACAGAAACATAATTTACTTATTATCTAAAATTCTCAGGGCGGTATGTACTAAGGGAAAAATGCGGTAAACCCCCCGGGGGTTTTCGGGGGTTTTACAGCATTTTCAAATGTACTAAGATCCCACTGCCGGTTTTTCGCCGCTCAGGGTATCGCCATCGCCGGGCCCCTGCCGCAGACGCCTACCCCCCGGCATACCTTCATCCAAGCAGCCCTGGTTCCGGAAGGTAATCTCCTCCTCCCCCTAGCAACGCAGCCGGAGGTCCTTCCGGCTGCAGGGGGGAGGAGGAGGCACCGGGGACTGCCTGCTGCCTTGTTCCCGGCAGCTGAGGTGAAGGACAGCCCAGGGAGGTGATGGAGACCCTCCGCACACCAACTTACAGGTATCGCAGGGGGCCCTCAATAAGAAACTTTTGGCCTAGGGGTGCCGTGAAAAAATTCTGATACTCTAGGGCCCCATGATTCAAAAAAGTTTGGGAACCACTGATAAAGAGTGATAAAGTCCCAGCCAATCCGCTCCTAAATGCCAAGTAATTGGTTGTGTTTGAAAAAATGACAGGTACTGATTAGCTAGTACAGGTTGAGTATCCCATATCCATATATTCCGAAATACGGAATATTCCGAAATACGGACTTTTTGAGTCAGAGTGAGATAGTGAAACCTTTGTTTTTTGATGGCTCAATGTACACAAACTTTGTTTAATACACAAAGTTATTGAAAATATTGTATTAAATGACCTTCAGGCTGTGTGTATAAGGTGTATATGAAACATAAATGAATTGTGTGAATGTAGATACACTTTGTTCAAAGCACAAAATTACAAAAAATATTGGCTAAAATGACCTTCAGGCTGTGTGTATAAGGTGTATATGTAACATAAATGCATTCCGTGCTTAGACTTGGGTCCCATCACCATAATATCTCATTATGGTATGCAATTATTCCAAAATACGGAAAAATCCGATATCCAAAATACCTCTGGTCCCAAGCGTTTTGGATAAGGGAGACTCAACCTGTAATTTATCACTCTTTATCCATCTCCACTTTATCACTTTTTAAGGCTTAATATTTGGGTCACAGTTCCAAGACCGCTCACACTTTTTTTCTCTCAGGTAAGTCCTTTGGGTGCCCAGGTCCACCCGGCACCCAAGTACCTCAGACTGGCTACTGCCATTAGTTGCTCCCTCCAGGGGCGTTTCTACAGAGGAGGGGGCCCGTGTGCACCTCCGGGTGGGCCCGCTCCTCTGTACGACGCTGTAGACTCCGGCATTGTGCCAGAGTCTACTGCGCATGCACAGGTCTCCGGAAACATGGCGCCCGCCATGATCCGGAGACCAATTTGGCTAGCGCGCATGCGTTGTGGCCATTTTGGCTGCGATTTCTGCCGCGATTGCAAGTCCCGGCGCTGGACTCCGTAAAGGTAAGTGTTAAAATGGGTGCGATGTGACCCCCCCTGGACCCAGGGGCCCGTGTGCACTGCACCCACTGCACCCATTATAGAAACGCCAATGGCTCCCTACAACTATATATAGGGCCTAATTCAGACCTGATTGCAGCAGCAGATTTGTTCTCTAATGGGCAAAACCATGTGTAGTGCAGGTGGGGCAGATATAACGTGTAGAGACAGTTAGATTTGGGTGGGGTGTGTTCAAAAGTTGAAACTGAAATCTAAATTGCAGTGCAAAAATAAAGCAGCCAGTGTTTACCCTGCACAGAAACAAAATAACCCACCCAAATCTAACTCTCTCTGCACGTTATATCTTCCCCCCCCCCCCCCCTCCCATGAAGTGCACATGGTTTTGCCCATTAGAGAACAAATTTGCTGCTGCGATCAGATCTGAATTAGGCCCATAGTGCATGGCCCCAATCTCCATCTTCTCGCCCATGGCACATGCCACTCAGTTGCTGCTGGTTTCCTCGTGCTGGGTCGCTATAGCAACTGCCCCCTGCTGCACATAGCTCCTGCGCGGCTGCAGCAGGTGGGGGGAGGAAAACATTGCGGCATTACACCCTGCAATGGCAGGGCATCCCAGATAGAGGGCACTGTTACAATAAAAAGGGCACCGCATAATTATTAATACAATAAAGGGGCAGATAACAGCAGCATCCCCATGGTGGCTGCAAGAGATCTGCCAGTAACAGGTTCCCTTCTCCGTATGCACAACTCAGAATCGCACAGAGCATTAGATACATGCTCCCGACACACCCAGGATGGTTACGTGTCCTCGGATTGTGGCCACCCATTTGCATCCCCAAACAGCGAATTTTACAGAGAGACAGATCCACCTCAGTATAGGATGGACATACACAAAAGTGCATAAAGTCACACCTGCACATGCGCTATATACAATAACTCAGAAAGAGCTCACGCACAATGCTATTACACATTATACTAAATAACTCATGTTTCATATGCATGCTACAGTATTAATTACTATTAATGAAATACATGAATCCCTTATACAAGATTGATCTAACTAAGAAATAATTGTATCTACAGACCAGCGATTACATCTTTTTACTTAATTTTATCAGCTCTCCTCCTGACTTATTCTCCCTATTATACGGTATACTGTATGTCTCTCCTCATCAAACATGTCTCCTCTTTGTTCTTCAAATTCTCATTTAAAATTTAAATAGGAATTTTTTTAACTATTTTTGGTTCCCTTTGATATTAGAATCTTTTAAGGGTTGTTTCAGGTAGCTGTTTTTACAGATGCAGTAATTATCCCATAAATACAGTATTTTGTTACCCTCATGTAATTCAGCTCACATATTTTTCATGCTGACCTGTGCATTTGCACTCAAAGGGGGTATTCAATTAGCGGCAAACTCGCAGCAATTTATGATTGCTGTTTTCGCTTTTTCGCTTTTTTTTTTGCAGCAAAAATTGACTTTTTGCGGGTATGTGCGCTCTCGCGATTCACCCTATTCCAATTCAGATTATCGAAAATGGGATTGTTGCAAAAATTGGTGCCAAAAGTGAAAAGTAAAAAAATGGGTAAATCTGTTCGTATCACCCCAAAAAGCTAAACTACCATTGGATAACAGTATAAAAGTTTATTATTAGTTATAATAAATGTATTTCTAGCACTTTAATTAGGTCAAATGGCTGTTATGTACATTTTCAAAGATGTATAAAAAAAATTATAGAAAATAGATTTTTTTTCTTCAAAATAAGTGCTAAAATGAAACTTGGGGTACATAAAAATGGGTATAAGTATTTGGGTCATTTTAGGGGACTTCTGAAAAAAAAAAGTGGAGCCAAACCGATTACTCCTATCTGCAAATCTAAAAAACACTTGTCCCACTCATAAAGCACCCAAATATACCTGGACCTTGTACCCCAATTTAAATCATTTGCACTTTTTCACCCCAAATATGACATGTCATTTATTGGCCAATTAAAATTTATCAAAAACTTCTAAGTGCCTAATAAGTCATTCAGGGGGGTTGTCCCAGTAGTTCAGAACCAAATCCCGACATTTTTAACTTAAAATAGGGATTTTCCTCAAGTTTATCACCTGCTCAGAGTTGGTGAATTGAAATTCGCTGTAAAATTACAGCAAAAAAACGTTTTGCGGACAATTATTAGTGATGTGCACCGGACATTTTTCGAGTTTTGTGTTTTGGTTTTGGATTCGGTTCCGCGGCCGTGTTTTGGATTCGGACGCGTTTTGGCAAAACCTCACCGAAATTTTTTTGTCGGATTCGGGTGTGTTTAGGATTCGGGTGTTTTTTACAAAAAACCCTAAAAACAGCTTAAATCATAGAATTTGGGGGTCATTTTGATCCCATAGTTTTATTAACCTCAATAACCATAATTTCCACTCATTTCCAGTCTATTCTGAACACCTCACACCCCACAATATTATTTTTAGTCCTAAAATTTGCACTGAGGTCGCTGGATGGCTAAGCTAAGCGACACAAGTGGCCGACACAAACACCTGGCCCATCTAGGAGTGGCACTGCAGTGTCAGGCAGGATGGCACTTCAAAAAAATAGTCCCCAAACAGCACATGATGCAAAGAAAAAAAGAGGCGCACCAAGGTCGCTGTGTGACTAAGCTAAGCGACACAAGTGGCCGACACAAACACCTGGCCCATCTTGGAGTGGCACTGCAGTGTCAGGCAGGATGGCACTTCAAAAAAATAGTCCCCAAACAGCACATGAAGCAAAGATAAAAAGAGGCGCACCAAGGTAGCTGTGTGACTAAGCTAAGCGACACAAGTGGCCGACACAAACACCTGGCCCATCTAGGAGTGGCACTGCAGTGTCAGGCAGGATGGCACTTCAAAAAAATAGTCCCCAAACAGCACATGATGCAAAGAAAAAAAGAGGCGCACCAAGGTCGCTGTGTGACTAAGCTAAGCGACACAAGTGGCCGACACAAACACCTGGCCCATCTAGGAGTGGCACTGCAGTGTCAGGCAGGATGGCACTTCAAAAAAATAGTCCCCAAACAGCACATGATGCAAAGAAAAAAAGAGGTGCACCAAGGTCGCTGTGTGATTAAGCTAAGCGACACAAGTGGCCGACACAAACACCTGGCCCATCTAGGAGTGGCACTGTAGTGTCAGGCAGGTTGGCACTTCAAAAAAAATAGTCCCCAAACAGCACATGATGCAAAGAAAAAAAGAGGTGCACTAAGGTCGCTGTGTGACTAAGCTAAGCGACACAAGTGGCCGACACAAACACCTGGCCCATCTAGGAGTGGCACTGCAGTGTCAGGCATGATGGCACTTCAAAAAAATAGTCCCCAAACAGCACATGATGAAAAGAAAAAAAGAGGCGCACCAAGGTCGCTGTGTGACTAAGCTAAGCGACACAAGTGGCCGACACAAACACCTGGCCCATCTAGGAGTGGCACTGCAGTGTCAGGCAGGATGGCACTTAAAAAAATAGTCCCCAAACAGCACATGATGCAAAGAAAAAAAGAGGCGCACCACAGGTATAGAATGTAGATGGATAGTATACTTAATGACGACACAGAGGTAGGTACAGCAGTGGCCTTCCGTACTGCTATATATAGTATACTGGTGGTCACTGTGTCAGCAAACTGCAAAACTAAAATGCACCACAGGTATAGAATGTAGATGGATAGTATACTTAATGACGACACAGAGGTAGGTACAGCAGTGGCCTTCCGTACTGCTATTATATATAGTATACTGGTGGTCACTGTGTCAGCAAACTGCAAAACTAAAATGCACCACAGGTATAGAATGTAGATGGATAGTATACTTAATGATGACACAGAGGTAGGTACAGCAGTGGCCTTCCGTACTGCTATTATATATAGTATACTGGTGGTCACTGTGTCAGCAAACTGCAAAACTAAAATGCACCACAGGTATAGAATGTAGATGGATAGAATACTTAATGACGACACAGAGGTAGGTACAGCAGTGGCCTTCCGTACTGCTATTTATAGTATACTGGTGGTCACTGTGTCAGCAAACTGCAAAACTAAAATGCACCACAGGTATAGAATGTAGATGGATAGTATACTTAATGACGACACAGGGGTAGGTACAGCAGTGGCCTTCCGTACTGCTATATATAGTATACTGGTGGTCACACTGTCAGCAAACTGCAATACTAAAATGCACCACAGGTATAGAATGTAGATGGATAGTATACTTAATGAATGACGACACAGAGGTAGGTACAGCAGTGGCCTTCCGTACTGCTATATATAGTATACTGGTGGTCACTGTGTCAGCAAACTGCAAAACTAAAATGCACCACAGGTATAGAATGTAGATGGATAGTATACTTAATGACGACACAGAGGTAGGTACAGCAGTGGCCTTCCGTACTGCTATATATAGTATACTGGTGGTCACTGTGTCAGCAAACTGCAAAACTAAAATGCACCACAGGTATAGAATGTAGATGGATAGTATACTTAATGACGACACAGAGGTAGGTACAGCAGTGGCCTACTGTACCGTAATGTTATATATTATATACTGGTGGTCACTGGTCAGCAAAACTCTGCACTGTACTCCTCCTATATAATATTATACTGGTGGTCCCCAGTCCCCACAATAAAGCAGCACACTGAGCACAGATATGGAGCGTTTTTCAAGCAGACAACATATACTGGTGGTCACTGTCAGCAAAACTCTGCACTGTACTCCTGCTATATAATACAGCTGCTCCCCAGTCCCCACAATTAAGCAGTGTGAGCACAGATATATGCAGCACACTGAGCACAGATAAGGAGCGTTTTTTTCAGGCAGAGAATGGATAAAACTGGTGGTCACTGATCAGCAAAACTCTGCACTGTGCTCCTCCTATATTATACAGCTGTTCCCCAGTCCTCCCCACAATTAAGCAATAGTGCACAGCACAATCAAGTTCAACAATAACGGAGAGGACGCCAGCCACGTCCTCTCCCTAACATTTCCAATGCACGAGTGAAAATGGCGGCGACGTGCGGCTGCTTATATAGAATCTGAATCTCGCGAGAATCCGACAGCGGGATGATGACGTTCGGGCGCGCTCGAGTTACCCGAGCCATACGGGAGAATCCGAGTATGGCTCGGACCCGTGTAAAAAGGGTGAAGTTCGGGGGGGTTCGGTTTCCGAGAAACCGAACCCGCTCATCACTAAATTAAATAGGTGCTTTGGTGAATTTACAGTGATTTTCCACAAATTTACCACAAAAAGCAGTATAGGCCGGTGAAAGCTCAAATTCATCTGTGAAGTTAACTTACGTATATTGGGGGTCATTCCGAGTTGTTCGCTCGTTATTCTTTTTCGCTACGGAGCGATTAGTCGCAAACTGCGCATGCGCAATGTTCGCAGTGCGCCTGCGCCAAGTAAATTAGCACAAAAGTTTGGTATTTTACTCATGGCCTAACGAAGATTTTTCATCGTTCTGGTGATCGTAGTGTGATTGACAGGAAGTGGGTGTTTCTGGGCGGAAACTGGCCGTTTTATGGGAGTGTGCGGAAAAACGCTGACGTTTCTGGGAAAAACGCGGGAGTGTCTGAAGAAACGGGGGAGTGTCTGAGCGAACGCTGGGTGTGTTTGTGACGTCAAACCAGGAACGAAACTGACTGAACTGATCGCAGTGTAGGAGTAAGTCTGGAGCTACTCAGAAACTGCTAAGAAATTTCTATTCGCAATTCTGCTAATCTTTCGTTCGCACTTCTGCTAAGCTAAGATACACTCCCAGAGGGTGGCGGCTTAGCGTGTGCAATGCTGCTAAAAGCAGCTAGCGAGCGAACAACTCGGAATGAGGGCCATTGTTGATAAATTCACTAGTAGTAGTTCCCACGTCCTAGTATGGTAAAAGGTTTTACACACCATCAATTTTTTAGCAAACACTTCAAAACTTATTTGAAGCACAAGGAGGTAGATATAGTGTAATAAAGTCCCAGCCAATCAGCTTCCTAACTGCCATGTAACAGGCTGTGTTTGCAAAATGACAGTTAGGAGCTGATTGGCTGGTCATTTATCATTCTTTATCCATCCCCACTTTATCACTTTTTAAGACTTAATACATTTGGGTCACAGTTCCAGAGTTTTCTCTCGGGTAAGTACCTCAGGTGCTCAGGTTCACTCGGCACCCAAGTACCTCAGACTTGCTCCTCCCACTAATGGCTTCCTCCAACTGTAGATAGTGCACGGCACCAGCCTCCACCTTATCGCCTTTGGCACATGCCACTCAGTTGCTGCTGGATTCCTTACGTTTGGTCGCTATAGCTACTGCCCCCTGTTGCACATACTGTAGCTGCTGTGCGGCTGCAGCAGGTGGGGGGAAGGGGGAGGAAAACACTGCGGCATGACACCCTGCAGTGGCAGGGCACCCCAGAAAGAGGTCACTGTTACAATAAAGGGCAACGCATAACTATTACAATAATAAAGGGGAACATGACAGTAGCATCCCCATGGTGGCTGCAAGAGATCTGCCAGTAACAGGTTCACTTCTCCGTATGCACAACTCAGAATCGCACAGAGCATTAGATACATACTCCCAACACACCCAGGATGGGTACGTGTCCTCGGATTGTGGCCACTCATTTTCTTCTCCAAACAGCAAATTTCACAGAGAGCCAGATCCACCTCAAATAGGACATAAACAAAAATGCATAAAGTCACACCTGCACATGCGCTATATACAAGAAGTCATAAAGAGCACACGCACAATACTATTACACATTATACTAAATAACTCATGTTTCATATGCATGCTACTGTATTACTATTAATGAAGTACATGAATCCCTTATACAAGATAGATCTAAGAAATAATTGTATTTGCAGACCAGGGATTACGTCTTTTTCCTTCATTTTATCAGCTCTCCTCCTGACTTATCCTCCCTATTATACGGTATACTGTATGTCTCTCCTCATCAAAAATGTCTTCTCTTTGTTCTTCAAATGCTCATTTAAATAGGAATTTTAGAGCTATTTTTGGTTCTCTTTGATGGAAGAACCTATAAGAGTTGTTTCAGGTAGCTGTTTTTGCAGATGCAGTGATTATCCCATAAATACACTATTTTGTTACCCTCATGTAATTCAGCTCACTTATTTTTCATGCTGATACAGTATGTGCATTTGCACTCAAAGAGGGTATTCAATTAGTGGCAAAATCGCTGCAAATTTCCACGTCTTTTTGCAGAGAAAACTGACTTTTTACGGGTATGCGCGCACCCACGATTCACCCTGTTCAAATGCAAATTAGCAAAAGCGGGATTACCTCAAAAATTGGTGAGGAAAGTGAAAAATGGGTAAATCTGTCTGTATCCCCCCAAAAAGCTAAACTAACATTCAATAACTATAAAAGTTTATTATTGGTTATAATAAACATATTTTTTAGTAGTTAAATTGGGTCAAATGGCTGTTATATGCAGTTAAAAAAATTATAAAAAGAATCTTTTTTTTTTTCTGCAAAAAAAGTACTAAAATTAAACTTGGGTACATAAAAATGGGTATAAGTATATATTTGCGTCATTTTAGTGGACTTTTTAAAAAAAAGTGGAGACAGACCGATTACTCCCACCTGAAAGTCTAAAAACACTTTTCCCACTCAAAAAGCACATCAGTATACCTGTACCTTGTACCCCAATTTCCATTATTTTTGCATTTTTTCACCTCAAAAATGACATGCCATTATTGGCCAATTAAAGTAAATGAAAAACTTATTAGTCATTCAGGGGGTTGTCCCAGGGGTTCACAAAGAAATCCGGACATTATTTAATTAAAATAGGGATTTTCCCCAAGTTTTTCACCTGCTCAGAATTGGGGAAACGAAATTTGCTGTAAAAGTACCACAGAAACATTTTCGCAGACAACTGAATTCCCCCCAAAATGTTGTATTAACGACCAAGTTTTCAGCTATTAAAAAGTACAGTATAGGACGTTGAAAAACTCAGATTCATCTGTGAAGTTATCTCATGTCCTAGTACAGTAAAAGATTTTACACACCATCAATTTTTTAGAAAACACCTCAAAACTTATTCAAAACACAAGGAACGCACTTACTATCATTTATTTCCTATTTTAATATTTTATATATATATATATATATATATATATATATATATATAGCGAAAGCCCTCACTCCCTTACTCATTATTAATTCTCTTACTTCCAGATATGTTAGGAAGCTGAAATTTGACATGGGTAGTCTTTAGGTGAGAAATAGGAAAACTACGTAATTAGACTTTTAATAAACCTCCCCTGAAGGGATGAAAAGGGGGTTGACATAATTATGTCATTACCGATGCGTGGCTTGCGTTGCATGAACGATAACGCCCAAACGGACAATTGGATCAAAAGTTGGATTGCACCTCCAGTGTGTAGAATTTAATAAAATTACAAAAATGGAATTCATTGAAAAGGAACGATGTGGTACGAGACTAGATTGGCAATTGGTGACCCTCCCATAGTGATAGTAAATTGAATGCTGGGGGTGTTGTATGGTCCCGGCCTCCTCATAACCCCATAGCATGGAGACTAGCAGGGTGTTTTTTAGTTTTTTTTTTGTTTATTTGTTTATTGGTTCAATTACTTATAGCCTATTTACATTGATATGTAATCCGTGGTCTTAGGATGTGTACATGACACTGTTCTATACACTATACCGGGAGCAGGGCTGGTTCTACACCTTGTGGCGCCCAGTGCAAAAGTTTCCACTGGCGCCCCCCCCCCCCCCCCCCACATTTCAAAAAGTAGGGGCGTGCCTTAATAGGGGAGAGGCGTGGCCACAGTTATGCCCCCAGATTTGCCCCAAGTAGTTGTGCCCTCCAGTTGATTTGCCCCCAGTAGATTTGTCCCCTGTAGCTGTGCCCTCTGTTGCTGTGCCCCCTGTTGCTTTGCCCCCAGTAGATTTGCCCCAGTAGTTGTGCCCCCAGTTGCTTTGCCCCCAGTAGTTGTGCCCTCTGCTGCTGTGCCCCCTGTTGCTGTGCTCCCAATAGTTGTGCCCTCTGCTGCTGTGCCCTCTGCTGCTGTGCCCCCAGTTGTGCCCTCTGCTGCTGTGCCCCCTGTTGTGCCATCTGCTGCTGTGCCCCCTGTTGCTGTGCCCCTGATAGTTGTGCCCTCTGCTGCTGTGCCCCCTGTTGTGCCCTCTGCTGCTGTGCCCCGTTGTGCCCTCTGCTGCTGTGCCCCGTTGTACCCTCTGCTGCTGTGCCAATAGTTGTGGCCTCTGCTGCTGTGCCCCGTTAACACACACACACACACAAATGAAAAAACAATACTTACCACTGCCCCGCTCCTGCTTCCCGACCAGCTGCTGCCGCCGCTCCGTCTGGCCGCCAGCTCCTCTGTACGGGAGAGACGTCTCTCCCATAGCAGCACCGCACAGACACTAGAGGTCAATCCTGACCTCTAGTGTTTGTCACTGGAACCGGCTGCAGCGGACGCCCACACAGGCCACGGCGTCCGCTGCAGCCGGGGAGCAGGGTGCGGGTAGGCGGCGGTGCCTGCAGGGTGTCTGCGGCCGCGTCGCCAGGCCGCAGCGCCCCGGGCGCAGGCACTGCTTGCCCGCACCTAGGACCGCTCCTGACCGGGAGCTGTACTCCAAATTACTTACCCTTCTAAAAAGTATGTATTTAATGCAGGGGCGTCAGAACATTTATAGGTTGGGGGGGGGCAAGATACATTTTCTATTTGGCGCCCCTGGGGGCGGAGCCACCAGGGAGGAGGAGGCAATACTATGGGGACGAAAAGGGGGCAGCACCATGTAGATGGTTGCCGGGAATCCCACTGATGGAGGAGGCCGCACCATGTAGATGGTGGCCGGGAATCCCACTGATGGAGGTGCTGCGATGGGGGAAGGAGGCACCTGGGACTGCAGTATTGCACCAGCAAGCACCATTGTGTAGGTGAGGCTGGCCCCTGGGACCTCCGGGGAGCAGTGGGGGTATGGAAAAGTGAAGGCGGTAACTATGCTCTGGAAAAGGGGCCTGGTCACTCAAAAGTGGAATGTACCCTTCAGTGTAGTTTACCACACCATATACCCCTTATACACATTATGCTTCACAATAGTAGTACCCCATATACTGTCTAGTACTGGTGCCCCTTTCACATTATAGCACACGGTATGAGCTGAAATTTACATTATAGCACACAGAATGAGCCGGAATAAACAATTATAGCACACAGAATGAGCCGAAATTCACATTACAGCATACAGAATGAGCCGAAATTCACATTATAGCACACAGTATGAGTCGAAATTCACATTGTAGCACACAGAATGAGCCAAAAATTCACATTATAGCACACAATATGAGCCGGAATTCACATTATAGCACACGGTATGAGCCAAAAATTCACATTATAGCACACACAGAATGAGCCGAAATTCACATAATAGCACACGGTATGAGCTGAAATTCACATTATAGCACACGGTATGAGCCAAAATTCACATTATAGCACACACTGAATGAGCCGAAATTCACATAATAGCACACAATATGAGCCGGAATTCACATTATAGCACACGGTATGAGCCAAAAATTCACATTATAGCACACACAGAATGAGCCGACATAATAGCACACGGTATGAGCTGAAATTCACATTATAGCACACGGTATGAGCCAAAATTCACATTATAGCACACGGAATGAGCCGAAATTCACATTGTAGCACACAGAATGAGCCGAAATTCACATTATAGCACACGGTATGAGCTGAAATTCACATTACAGCACACTGTATGAGCCGAAATTCACATTATCCTACACAGTACGAGACGAAATTCAGGGAGAGAGACAGAGGGTCAGGGAAAGGGACATACGGACAGGGAGAGTGACAGCAGGGACATAGGGAGAGAGAAAGGCAGCAGAGTAAAGTTACCTATTGAGCAGTGGCGGTGCGGAGGAGGCTGTGGTCTGCGGTGGATGAGGAGGCTGCAGTCAGCGCAGGGCGAAGGAGGCTGTGGGCATTGACGATGATGCGGAGGATGAGTCTGTGGGAGTTGGCGGAGGTGCAGAGGAGACTGGGGGCGGCTGCAATGCAGCAGAGGAGAAGACAGAGGGCAGCGGTCTCTATATAAAACCTTGTCTCTGTGCCGCACTCCTGGACTATAACCTGATGAAATGGTGTAGACCATGAAATGTTGATAACTCTGAAGCTGGTGTCTGATGTTTTATTATCCAGGAGTGCGGCACAGAGATATGGTTGTAGGAAGCTAACACTATTGTGTATGGCAGTGCGGGCACCCGAAACAGTTTACATACCTATTAGGAGAGCCGGTAAACAAAACAAAAAACAAACAAAAAATTATATATATATAATTCCCCTTGATGAAGTCCTATGCTACAGGACGAAACGCGTCGGGACCGGGGACTTATGACTCACCCACAACTTCTCTGAATGGACAGATAAGCTGTTTTAATTTTATATCTTGTACGTATGCTACCTGCATTTGCTTCAGGACATTTTAACATTCACCAATAGGATTGGGCTGCTGCTCACATGGTGATTTCGTTTGTGGACAGATAAGCTGTTTATACAATTTTATTTTTGTACGTGTGCTACCTACATTTATTTCAGGATTTGTTATATTAAAATTTCTTGTTTTATAAATATCTGTCCAGCCCTTGTGTACTGGAATCAGTACCTATTATCCAGCTTATTTTTCTATATTGGGACTAGCAAGGTCCCTAAAGCGTTAAACATTATTTATAATTCAAACAGTACACACTATGTTGGTTTTATTTCTGTTTTACATGTCCTAAAAAGCATCATCAGACTGAAGCTGTTCCCAAGGAAGCTAAGTCAATCCGTCTTAAACTTACACTCTGCACTTTTCACATGGTGAACTGGCTACATAAAAATTCTATAAATCCAGATTCTCGATAAACACCAGTAGGCGCTCTATTGCACTTCACTTTTTTCATATATATATATATATATATATATATATATATATATATAAATAATGCAGTCAGCGGCACTCACGGCTCCCCTATGGGGAAAGAATGAAACACACTCAAAGTCCGGTCAACGTTTCAATGTTATTCATATAAACATTTTCATCAGGTTTATGTCCTGATGAAAATGTTTATATGAATAACATTGAAACGTTGACCGCACTTTGAGTGTGTTTCATTCTTTCCCCATGGGGGAGCCGTGAGTGCCGCTGACTGCATTATTTATATATGGACACCTAACCTGGGGTTATATATATATAAAATGTATTTTAATGTTATGTACATACAGGATATGGTCCCCTGGACCCCCCTTACAAATCCTACATTTGCCATTAGAGAGGTGGGGGAGGGGGGGGAGCAGGCCCGGATAGCCTCTTACCTGTGACAGCCACAGGTCTCTAATGCAGGGACAGCAGGCACTTCTCTCCATTAGGCCACGCCCCCTAATCACGCGCGAATCGCAGCACTTCTCTGGGGCCGTGAGCCGGCCCTGGTAAGGGGGGGGGGACGGGCAGCGCTGTTGAACTGAGCCTGGGAGCAGGAGGGGCTGCACACAGCCATATCCTGCTGCTGCTGCTCAGTCCCTGCACGGAGCGGAGCCGGTTGTGATGTGCGGTCTTTCAGCTGACCACACATCGCTCCTCCTGAATATCGGCGGCGCCTCTCATATTTTTGGGGGGACGAGCTGCCCCTTGCCCCCCCCCCCCGTTCAGACGCCTCTGATTTAATGTAATATAATGCTGTGCCCCATGTGTGCTTAATAACTGAGACAAAAATCAGATTTTACAATCTTTAGCATTTGCCAGACAGGTGCTTAAGAAACTTGAGGGAAAAAAACAAGATTAGTGAAAGGTGGGCAAGTTCAAAGGAAAAGATCAGGAAGTGACCAATAGGGAAAACTTATACAGCAATGGGGAAAATGAATAGTGCAGTGACAAGTCCAAGAGATCCAACACAAAACATCCATATACTCCCTAAGGAAACCTATGCCCAGAGCCATATTTAACAACATTGTAGGTCTGGGCAAAGCAATTCATTTGGGTCCCTACCCACACATTTATAGAAATAAATAAAAAAAGCATAACTCACCCGCTTACTATCCCATACAGTCTCTCCCCATGCTTCCATACAATGAATGTCTGTCAATACTCTGATTGGTGGATAGCTCTAGCCAGCCAACAATCTGCATGCTGACAGCCATTCACTGACTGGCTGCAGGCTAGGAGGCCCTGGTGGCACCAGTTCCCCCCCCCCCCCCCGGCCCAGCCCATCACATCCCTGATCTGAGGCCCCAACAGTCATTGGGCCCTGGGCAGCTGCTCAGTGTGCCAACACGTTAAGATGGCCCTGCCTATGCCCCCTCCTGTAAGGACACTGTCAGGCTGTTGTAGGTATCAAAGGGGCTTATTCAGACCTGATCGCTAGGCTGCGTTTTCGTACAGCGGGCGATCAGGTCTAAACAGAGCATGCGTATGCACCGCAATGCACAGGCGTGTCACACGGGTACAAAGCGGATTGCCACTCAGCGATGGGTTTGTGCAAAGAATCCATTCGCATGGGCATTCGCAAGGAGATTGACAGGAAGAGGGCGTTTGTGGGTGGCAACTGACCATTTTCTGGGAGTGTTTGGAGAAACGCAGGCGTGACAAACAATGCGTTTACAGGGAGGGTTCCTGACGTCAATTCCGGTCCCAGACAGGCTGATGTGATCGCAGCGGCTGAGTAAGTCCTGGGCTACTCAGAGACTGCACAAGATCTGTTTGTACAGCTCTGCTACACATGCGTTCGCACACTTGCAAAGCGCAATTACACTCCCCTATGGGCGGCAAAATCGCCTGCTAGCGATCAAGTCTGAATTAGGCCCAATGTTCATAATTACATCCAGGAAAGGACAGAGAGTGATTAGCGGAAACGATTATGGTTTGATTCCTTCAACAGATAACGGCATACAGTTGCGCTACTTAAAGGGAGCATTGCTCAATACCATTACCAGCGATATCCAATTTCAACACTGACAATCTGCTGTCAAGTGCAATACTGCATAATGGATTTAGCTAACAATTTCTAGTGTATGCATCTTGTCTCAAATATAAGGCATCATAAGCAAATTCTCTCAAAGTGTTTGTCTGAATGAGTGCTTGGAGTTTGTACTCTTGGGGGGGGGGGTTTAAGAATTCTTGCTGCTGTCAGCAGTATACTCCCGACTGCGCAGCTAGACCGACATCTAAGGGTAACCTTAGGGAAAGGCTGATCAGAGATGCCTTGAGTAGGACATTTGTGAGACGGACCCTGGAAAAAGTATGATAAAAGGGTGCGGCTCTTCTCATCACAAAGGTACTGCACAATCCACCCACTGGTCAGGAGGGGTCTCCTTTTATGCCTGCTCTCTCGTAATGGGCAGCTTTCCTCCTTGAGGAATGCAAATTCACACAGTCCCGTTCTCTTCCTAAACTACAGTAGGTTCAGCCTTCCTTCCAGCATCCATACTGTCATGACAACCTCAGCCTCTCACTGTCCCTATGGATTGTGCGGCTTGTAATCCCTCTCAGCCAGGACTCCTCTGTAGCTGTGGGCCATAGATCATGTTGGGGGCACAGCTAAAGGTGGGTACACACTAATAGATATATATGCAGATCAATAGGTCTATGGACGGATCGGGCAGTGTGCTGTGCATACACACTGCCCGATCCGTCGGGGACTGACGTCATGAACTGGGCGGGCGTGTACGACGGAGTTCACAGACGTATCGGCCGTACACACTGGCCGACGGTCACACGAATATATCGCCCGTTCAAGAGAACGGTCGATATATCGACCAGTGTGTACGGGCCTTAAGCGATATCTCGCAATGACAGTGTATCACAGTAGAGAACGCAGAGGACATTGGAGACAATGGGGTCTACTTACTAAGCCTTTGGCATAGATAAAGTGGAAAGGGATAAAGCACCAGCCAATCAACACGGAACTGCCATGTTACAGGCTGTGTTTGCAAAACTACAGGAGTTGGTTGGTATTTTATCTCTCCCCATTTTACATTTCTCCAAGTTTTAGGGCTCTATTTACTAAGCCTTGGAGAGAGATAAAGTACTATCCATTCAGCTCCTGTCATTTTTCAACCGCAGCCTGTAACATGGCAGTTAGGAGTTGACTGGCCTTCTACTTTATCTCCACATTATCTCTCCCCAAGGCTTAGTAAATAGACCCCTTTGGCTGGTACAAACTAGAGCGATATCGGGACGATTTGCTGTTTTGTAACGACAAATCGTCTACATCGTTTAGCGTGTACGCACAATTGCGCGCTCCCATGGGTCGCATGCAACATCATCCGATTGGCCATGCTGTCATTCAGACGATATCATATGCTCACCCATTCAAGGACGGAACGAGGTATCGTGTGTAGTGTGTACGACCAATCATGCAAGGGATTCCGGCACGACCAACAGGACGATTTGCAGTCGTTCTAATGTGTAGCCGGTCTTAGTAAACACACCCCAATGATCCCCAAGAGAACAAAATTGTTTTTAATAAACTTAAAGTATTCTTGAAGCGGATATTTACCTGGGTGCACGGCAGGCTGAAAGAAGCCCTTGTAATAACTCTGCCTATTGGCCAGGGCAAATAACTGGAGGTGGTTATATAGTCAACCAAGCAGTGTCTGACTGGAGCATGAAGGGCCCACCGGGAGTATGCAGTGGTAGGGGCCCATGATTAGAGCTGTGTCCAGCCTCCAAAGGGTGTGTGGCCAGCCACCCCAGAGGTTTGGGTAACCATTATGGAGTACTTGGTCTGGACTCCTTGATAATTTATATAGTAATTAATGCTAGTGCATGCATGATAATGTGCCAGATTAATGACAGTAATGTACTGTAGAGAATACATCATAATCCTGTACTGTATAAGGTAACATATGTATAATATATAATTCAAGTGCACAGTCTAGAACCTGATCCCTAGAGGAGGAGGGGCCCCCAGGCAGTGGGGCCTACCGGTGGTTTTCCCTGTACCCCTGTGGGCCAGTCCGAGCCTGCAACCAAGGATATCTGTGCAGAATGTTCATATTAGCAAGTTACTTTAATTTCTCCATTCCTACAGACATCCTTCTGGCACCTCGTATACGTAATCCTTCCTCTGTATATCCCGCCACCTTGCACAGCTTTCAGAGTTACTGAACAGTGCACAGGTTGGATGTTCCATGCTTGGTCCATTAGCTTGACTGATCTGCCATTAGTCACTTTGAGGAGGGATTGTTCATTTCATTATCAGCTCCACTGGAGGAGAATATGTTAGCAGATGTCTCTTTAGAGCCAGCATTGTATTTCATTATGTTAAAAGGTCCTCGCCTGTATCCGTGCTGATATACAGCCCCTCCAGTGATTTGGACGCCCCGCTCCTCTCTGGGAGTTCGCAGTCCACTGGGAGTTTTTAATGCATTTTAACTGCTCATTTTAACCTACTTTGTCTTTGGAACTTCCCCCCCGCTCTACAATTACTCCTTATCTCAGCACATGTGAGCCAGTTAATAACACACGTACAAGTGACACCACTGCAGCGACAGCTGCATACACCCTGTAATATAGATGACCTGTCAAGCTGCGGCTTTGATTGTTATTTCAACAGCAGCCAGGCTCCCTGCGCCTCTAATTACCTCCTATAGCGTTCACTTTATAAATAAAATATCTCTGAAAATAATCAAAGGGCCAAACAGTGAAAACTGAAAGGTTAACGTTTTAATAATTTAAAAACAAGTCTAATATTAGAAGACGGTACTATGGCGGGATGTGGGAATACAATTAGTGGCCGAGGGCACTTCCCGTAAACTCTAAAACGAGTCAATGACAGTTATATTGTCTTCTCTATTATTTTTATTCTTCCATATCTTCTATATTAATATTATTATTTGTTAATGTTTTTTTATGTATCTCTGCAGCACTAAAGTGCTTATTGATGTTTATTTATTTAACACCGCCCTATTATGGAACCTTGGGCTGAAAAAATGGTTGAGAAATTGAACTCCTGACCTCAGTGATGAGAGGCAGCAAGGCTAACTACTGTGCCACCCTGCTGCCTAATTAGGCCTTGTTCATACTGTTTTTAGGGGTCTATTCATGAAACAGTGAAAACTGGAGAAGTGAGCCAGTGGAGAAGAACCAATCAGCATTAAAGTAACATTTATAATTTGCATACTATACAATTATACAGAGCAGCTGATTGGTTGCCATGGGCAACTTCTCCACAGGCTCACTTCTCCACTCTTTTCACTGCTTCATGAATAGACCCCTATGAGTTGTGTGTAGGTGCATATAGCCATTTCCACTGTACAAAAGCTATTGATTTTTGCACTAGGATAAAAGGTGGTGGAGATCACATTTTGTATATTTTTAATAGGATCCTTCCAATTGCAGTGCCGGTCAGAAATACATTTCTATGTAAGCTTTGTGTAATGTATAACAAAGCTTCAATAGCACAACTGTCACATGTAAAAAGGACCCCAAAATCCCACACTGTGATCAATTATGCCCTAAATGAGCTTGAACTACGCATTATTGCGGGAAAAATAAACAGAATATTGTGTCATGGATTATTGAGCTCATAATGTGAATGGACTTTTACTGTTTACATATTTGCACAGTTCATCTCTTCTTTATATCTTCCTGTATCTCCACACTCCTAGACACATGAATACTTAGCATCGTCTAAGGTTGTACAAGGACAGATTCACCATCGATGGCCTCCAACGATGATGTCATTGGTACTTTCCATTTTCGTCAGGAAACCATGCATTGGCATCCCTACTACTATGGACACTTGTCAGGGGCAGAGCCAATTGGAGAATGAGGGTGGGGCAAGGGTGGCGTGCTCTGTAGTGTGTAATTGTATAGTATGACTCAGCAGGGCCAGATTAACAATGGGGCGGAGGGAGCTCCAGCTCCAGGCCGCCACATAAATATAGGCCCATCATCCTGGCAGGAGGATGATGACCAGCTGCACAGCTGGCCAAACAATCATAAATCACAAGTATTAAAATTGTATTTGTACTTTGTAGTTTTCTCACAAAATTATGCAAGTTTTCTCTGTTTATGTATTTAGGGAGACAGCGGGGCTCACAGTGTATAGGGTGTACACCCTCACATGGCTCTGGCCACATTCACATAGCACTTATTACAGCTCCTCCCCTTCTAAGTATAGGCCTTTGAAAATTTTCAGCTCCAGGCCGATGTGGCCCTTAATCCGGTCCTGTGACTCAGAAATTAAAAAAAATTAGCCGCATCACCATCGGACCTCCCCATCTATGGTGGAGAAACATCGTCACTCTGCCATCAATGTCAAAATCATCAGCCGTTGTTAGCGGGCTGTCAGTGGATGATGGCAAAGCCTAGCGTCGTCCAATAGCGGAGAGCAGGCATGCATCTTAATGTGTACATGTTGTGCATCTACTTGTCTCATAAATGAGACCCAAAGATTAATCACCTTACAAAAGTCCCGAAGCTTGTCCCCATGTTGCTCTTTTACAAGTGGTGAGCTATGCAGGAATAAAGATTGTTGAAAAAAAACAAAAACATATAATGACATTGCCAAAAACAGATTCCCCTGTGAATCTATTAACCGCCAATTATTGCATATATTTTTCCAACCAGCTGGTCTTTGTGTGGCGGCTGGTTATATGGGCCCGCCTCTTACCCTAAGGGCCCATCATTTGTCGTCTCAATGCTGTATGGGTCAAAGCTTGGAGGCAAATGATTAATGCTTACTAGTCAGTGTTAGGAACTCAGGGTGCAATCTGCACTTGAGGCCATTCCCTGACCTTGATAGTATAATTAATTCACTTCATCACACCTTGTGCCATGTACGGGTCTGTGCTGGCCTACGAGCTCCTGTCCTTCACGGTCCTAATTAGCAATATTACTACAGCTGAATCTGCCATGTTATGATGAGTGTCAGCGAGTGCCCCATAACTTGTGACTGGAGACGGCTCTAACCTCGAAAATATACTTGTCTGACAGTTTTCATTATAGAATACACACAGTGAGCGGCCACTGTGCACGGAGAAGAAAGACCTATTTCTTATCCGATCCACTTCCCTTCGCGTGGCCATGCCGCTGGTGAGTGACAGATTAATGGCGCTATTAGGAGGCTGGTGAAATAGGAAGGAGATGCAGTGAAGTACTGTACAAAGCCGCAGTACTACATGAAATAATATAATATTCACTGTACTGTATATTATAAAACGTATTTACATTCGCAGGCACTATGGAAACACAATGGAGCACAGTATTAAAAATACCATTATTCAAATGGAACACGTCTCAGCTGTTACTGTGCTATTAATATAACCCGGCAGATGACTGTATCTTCAGTAGTACACAGTTCAGTTAGCAGTAGTAGGATTACGAAGCTCATTCTAGTACTTAGGTGAAAATTCACTTCAGTTACTCTGTTCCAGTGAGCAAAAGCGTATTTTGCTGAGTAGGGTAAGCAAATACTGTATGACAATACTATATCTTACATCCACCATTTTATCACTAGTAATGAAACACTGGTGGTCATTCTGAGTTGATCGCAGCCAGAAACTTTTTGCTGCTGCTGCGATCAACTAGCCCACGCCTATGGGGGAGTGTATTTTAGCTTAGCAGGGCTGGGATCGCTTGTGCAGCACTGCTAAGCTAAAAACATTTCAAGCAAAACTAGACTAGCCCTGGACATACTTACCCTGTGCGATGGATCCAGCAATGATGGGCCCGGCTTTGACGTCACTCCTCCGCCCTCCGTTCTCCTGGACATGCCTGCGTTTCACTCACCACTCCCCAAAAACGGCTCCAAATGGTCCGGATCCGCCCTAGAACGCCTTCTTCCTGTCAATCTTCTTTGCGGTCCGTCCTGCGACCGTTTTCTTCTTTAGACGCAACGTAACCCGGCGACCGCTGTCGCCGGGCAATGTCGCGCACTGCGGCCGCCGCGCATGCGCATTCCGCACCCGTTCGCACCGCAGCGATAAACCGCTGAGTGCAAACGGGTCGGAATGACCCCCACTATGTGGGGTATCCAATTAGCCGCGATCAGCCATCGCGACTAAGGTTATCGTACCTATCTCCCAAAAATCAGCTTGTTGCAGCCTGCACACTCCCATTTATTGCACCTATCCTATTCCAAAATGGATTCACGTGATAATTCTAGCCGACAAAACCAGAGATAGGTATAGGAGAAAATGGGGAAATCTGCCTGTACCCCCCAAAAAGCCAAACTAATAGGAAAACAGAAAAAAGAATATTAAAACCCATGATAAAACTATTTTGTGCAATTAAATAGTTTTTTTGAGAAAGCATATTTTCCCACCAGCAAAATAAGTAGTCTCATTAAATTTGGGATACATAAAATGGGTAAAAGTATTTGGCTCATTTTAAGGGGTTTTAAAAAAAAAAGTGGAAATTGACCGATTACTCCCGCCTGAAAGCCTAAAAACACTTGCCCCACTCATAAAGCATCCTAATATACCTGTCCCACACCTTGTGCCCCAATTTCCATCAATTTGCATTTTTTGACCCTAAAAATTACATGTCATTATTGGGCAATTAAAAGTAATTAAGAACATCTAAGTGTCATTCGGGGTATGTCCCAGTGGTTCCGAACCAAATTCTGCCATTTTTACCTTAACATAGAGATTTTTTGCACTATTTATCCCCTGCTCTTAAATGGTGAAGAGAAATTTGCAGTTAACCCTATGGAGACTTATCGCTGATCACTGTTCGCCACTAATTGGATTCCAAGTTATCACAAATGCGATAAAATATTGCAAAACCGTGTGAGCGCAGCTAATTGGATACCCCCCTTATGTACAGTAAATAATAAAATACACAACAGCATGGAAAAAACACGGAGATCTATTTTTTAAATTAAAAACACTTGCAAAAACCTAGGAAAAACTCACAATGTGGGTGTCACACATACAATAGCTTTCAAGCTGACTATTGCAGCACTTCAGAGCGGCACTGAAGTAGTTATATATTATATAATTCTTTTTATTAGGTTCAGATCTGGAAAACACTGGTAAATATGACAGTCTGACACTGCACCTACTGCGGGTGGTAATTAGAGATCAGCTCTCTGCCCCACCTCCCACTTAATCATTTTCCCACAAATTTTAAACAGCTAAAACAATTAGTGAGGGCGGTGAGAAATTACATGACAGTGCCTTCCTCATCACATCAAGGACAAGTCTATGGGATATCAGTTTAGTTCCAGGGATGGATAAAGAAAGGACAGGGCACGCGCAACGTTCCCGGTGATTTCTCTACTGCGCATGCAGACATCTTCAGGAAAATGGCTGCAGCACCATTTTTCCGGTGATTTCTGCGCACTGATACCGCATCATTGCTCCACACCCTTTTGGTCTACAAGTGGGTGGATGATATGCAGAGTGGGGTGTGTGCGGGTGGCTGACCAACTCCCGGAGAATTGTCTTCTTTTTCGGGTGTCCAGGAGTGTCACCCAATTTTCAGGAGCCTCCCAGCCATTCCGGGAGAGTAGTAGGTGTGGTGTGGGCATCCATTGGACCCAGGATCCCATATAAACCGTGCACCCTGCACTCACTATAGATACGCCCATGCTCAGTTCAGCTTCTGGAACCAAGGGGAGATGTATCAATCCTTGGAGAGAGATAGGGTGGAGAGAGCAGGGTCGTAGAGAGCCACACAGCCCATGTAAAGGACTGAAGCATGGCTTATCATGGCCCTGTATGCTTCACAGGCGGCAGGAGAGGAGGACATCCACAGGGGGAGGCAGGAGTTGTCGCAGAGGAGGGCACCCACTTCCTACCTTGCTTGCAGGAAGGGGGTCCCTCCTCCTTGGCCGATGCCATCTTCCTAGTGATATTTGGGAAGATGGCACATGTGCACTAGAGAGCAAAGACTCTGCCACAGTGCCATAGTCTTTGCTTTCAATGTGCAGGCGCCATCTTCCCAAGGATATCACTGGGAAGATGGCACCAGCCTTAAGTATAGGCAGTACTGCAAGTATGTTGGTACGGGGGCGGTACTGCGCACCGCCAAGAATTTCGCAGCCGGTACACAGTACCGCCGGGCCGACCACCTTACAGCCGCTGTGTCCGAGGGGAGGGGAGTGCAGCATGCGCCTTTTCTGTCCTCATTCCGGTCTCCAGCATGTATCACAATCAGGCGCCAGTTTGTGAGCCAAAGAGAGTTTGCGGACCGGCAACCAATCAGGAACCACAACGCTGCCAGACTGTGAACTCTGATTGGCTCACGAACCGATGCCTCATTTGAGATACAGGACGCTGCCGGAGACCAGACTGAGGACAGGAGAGGTGCTCATTGCGCTCTCCTCGAACACAGTGACAGCAGAGCCAGTCCCAGGCAGCAGCAGCGGTGAGTTGGAGGCAGTGTGTGTGTTGCTATTGGGGCATCGTGTGTGTGTGAAATTGCATGCAAATCAGGGAAGGGGGCCCCAAACTGATATATTGCTTAGGACCCCATGAGGTCTGCTTTAGTCCCACTGGCGTATCTGTAATGGGTGCAAGGTGTGAGGTGCACACCTGCCCCTGGGTCAAGGCGGGCACCCACACCGCACTCCCTGCACCCATTTAATTATACTCCACTCTCCAACAGCCCAGCACTAGCTGTAGAGCGGGAAATATCACTTGGAAAATGTCAGCTATGGCCATTTTATGATGATTCTCGCATGCGCAATAGAGTGTTTCCAGGAATGTGGCATGGGGGCCATTTTCAAAGCAATATTTGAAGCTTGACAGCCTCCGGCGGAGAGGTAAGTATATGACTATAATGGCATAATGCCAGAGTCTGCTGCACTGATGGAGAGGAGTGGGCCCAATTGGAGACTGTACACAGGCCCCCTGCTCTCTTAAAGCTCCTCTGTTTAGTCCTGTATAAAATAGAAAAATAAAGGTGCTGACCAGAGCCGGCCCTAGCTATAGGCAAGCTAGGTAATTGCCTAGGTCATTTGGAATGCCATGGGGCATTCAAGCCTACATAGAGCCAGATCTAGTCCTAATTTGTGCTGGCTACCACGATTGGAGCTCTCGGCTCCGATCAGGAAGCTCAGCCAGAAGCCACAGGAACTGCTGTTGGGACTGGTAGAGAGACTCACATGACTTGACGTCTTTAAGAAAGGAACTGGCTATCTGCTAGGGTAATGTATAGTTACCCTTGATGGAAAGGACCTTTGTCTGCTAGTGGGGAGCGGACCAGCTGCAGCCATGCAAGCAAGGACTGGCCCTGCCGCAGCCAGCCAGCGTGGACCCATCCAGCCAAAGACATCCAGGGGGGACTGGCCCTGCTGCAGCCAGCCAGTCAGTGCGGACCCGTCCAGCCACAGCCATCCTGGGGTGACTGGCCCTGCCGCAGCCAGCCAGCCTAGGTGCAACCAGCCAGCAGGGACTTGCCCAGCCGAAGCCAGTGCGAAACAGCCCTGCTGCAGCGAGACAGCTCTTCCCAGCAGCAGCCTGCCAGCTAGCAGGGACCTACCGAGCCACAACCAGAGGGGACCTGACCAGCCACAGGTGTCCTTTTTATTTTTATTTCATGTTTGCAAGCTTTTTGGTCTTTTAGTCAATTGATATGCATGTGCAGTATAGGCGCACCACCGATAATCCGGCACCCACTGTGCCGGATTATCCATTTTGCCAGATTATTGGCCATGAAATCCTGACCCCCTTCCCCAGCAGCCTAATTCTACTCTGCAGCCCTCTCTCAGCCAAACTCTCCCCTGCAGTACTTAAACTTCCCGCAGTCTGATGCTGTGGTGCAATGTGAATAAGGAGCTACACAGTGCAGTGTAATGTGTATAAGGAGTGATATGGTGGGGTGTAATGAGAATAAGATGTAATATGTTGTGGTGTAATGTGTATAAGGAGTGATACGGTGCAATGTAATGAGAATAAGGCATAATATGGTGTGGAGTAATGTAAATAAGGAGAGATACGGTGTGGTGTAATGTATATAAGGAGTGATACGGTGCTGTGTAATGTATATAAGGAGTGATACGGTGCTGTATAATGTATATAAGGAGTGATACGGTGCGGTGTAATGTGTATAAGGAATAATACGGTGTGGTGTAATATGTATAAGTAGTGATTCTATGTGGCATAATGTGAATAAGTAGCAATACAGTGTGGTGTAATGTGAATAAGGAGCAATATGGTGCTGTGTAATGTGTATAAGGAGTGATACAGTGCAGTGTAATGTGTATAAGGAGTGATACGGTGTGGTGTAATATGTATCAGTAGTGATACTATGTGGCATAATGTGAATAAGTAGCAATACAGTGTGGTGTAATGTGTATAAGGAGAAATACGGTGTGGTGTAATGTGTATAAGAAGTGATACGGTGCTGTGTAATGTGTATAAGGAGTGATACGGTGCTGTGTAATGTGTATAAGGAGTGATACGGTGCTGTGTAATGTGTATAAGGAGTGATATAGTGTGGTGTAATGTGTATAAAGAGTGATATGGTGTGGTGTAATGTGTATAAGGAGAGATACGGTGCTGTATAATGTGTACAAGGAGCGATACGGTGTAGTGTAATGTGTACAAGGAGTGATATGGTGTGGTGTAATATGTATAAGGAGTGATACGGTGTGGCATAAAGTGAATAAGTAGCAAAACAGTGTGGTGTAATGTGTATAAGGAGAGATACGGTGCAGTGTAATGTGTATAAGAAGTGATACGGTGCTGTGTAATGTGTATAAGGAGTGATACAGTGTGGTGTAATGTGTATAAGGAGTGATATGGTGTGGTGTAATGTGTATAAGGAGAGATACGGTGCTGTATAATGTGTACAAGGAGCGATATGGTGTAGTGTAATGTGTACAAGGAGCGATATGATGTAGTGTAATGTGTATAAGGAGTGATACGGTGCAGTGTAATGTGTATAAGGAGAGATACAGTGCTGTGTAATGTGTTTAAGGAGTGATACGGTGCTGTGTATTGTGTATGAGGAGTGGTGTAATGTGTATAATGAGTGCTATGGTGCAATGTAATGTGTATAAGGAGTGATATGGTGCGGTGTAATATGTATAAGGAGTGATACGGTGTGGTGTAATATGTATAAGGAGTAATACGGTGTGGTGTAATATGTATAAAAGGTGATACGGTGTGGTGTAATATGTATAAGGGGTGATACGGTGTGGTGTAATATGTATAAGGGGTGATATGGCGCGGTGTAATGTGTATAAGGGGTGATACGGTGCAGTGTAATATGTATAAGGAGTGATACGGTGTGGCATAATGTGAATAAGTAGCAATACAGTGTGGTGTAATGTGAATAAGTAGCAATATGGTGTGGTGTAATGTGTATAAGGAGTGATACGGTGCAGTGAAATGTGTATAAGGAGTGATATGGTGCGGTGTAATGTGGATAAGGAGAGATATGGTGCGGTGTAATGTGTATAAGGAGTGATGCGGTGTAATGTGTATAAGGAGTGATGCGGTGCGGTGTAATGTGTATAAGGAGTAATATGGTATAGTGTAATATGTATATGGAGTGATACGGTGTGGCATAATGTGAATAAGGAGCATTACAGTGTGGTGTAATGTGAATAAGGGTCGATACTGTGTGGTTTTATGTGAGTAAGGAGCAATACGGAACGGTGTAATGGGAACAGAGTGATACGGTAAGGAGTGATATAGTGAGGCATAATATGTCAAGGGGACACTATCATGTGATATGTGAATAAGGTTGCACTAGTGTGTGGTGTAATATGATTTGGGGGTACTATTGCTATGGGTGAGGGATGTTGCTGGCTGCTGGTGTGATCTGTGGGGATAGGTGCTGTGCTGGGAGAGGGGTAAAGGGTCAGAAGCAGATCTAGTGGAAGTGCTAGGGGGCATCAGCCAAGATCTTGCCTAGGGCATCAAACTGGCTTGGGCTGGCTCTGGTGCTGACAAACAATACAATGCACACAATGTATTACTAGATTCAAAATATACTCATCAAAGAGCTTATAATAGCACAGTAAGAACAAAACATATATAAAGAAGCAGCATATGAGTTATTACTATTAAAACTTATACTAACATCCATTGTGTAAATCTATCTTGGCCACAGACTGTATTTGATTGTGTTTTAAGTATCCAACTGGCTGCAACGGTAGAAGATGACGTTGGCTCTCGCAAGCAACAGTTTCAGTTTTTGGAGTTTGCTGAATACTAGGCAGCCATATCAAGTCCCTAAAAATGAGTGGAACTATTACATAAAATATGCGGTACAGTGCAGTACAGAGCCTGGCTGGGCCCAGGTGCTTTTCAGGGGGCGTGGCCTAATCACAGGAGGGCGTGGCCTTGCACCCTTAGAAAAAAAAGACAGAATTTTTTTATTCTTAGTGTCTCCCTGGCCGCACTGCAGCCCTGCACACAGCAGCGTGTGCTGGGCTGAGGAGAAGAATTGCAACTGCTGCTGCCCGGTAAGGGGTGGAACGACCTGAGCCCGGGTAATTAGTGCCCCCCCTCAGCGCCACTGCGTGTGTAACAGACCCTAAGTGATGATAAATAGACATTGTGTCTGTACATGCCCACATGGCACTAGCCGAGCCCAAACAGCACGGGTCACAGATCCTTTGTTTCTCACAATAGTCTCTTGATCGGCCCCAAGTAGGGTGGCCAATCCTGGACCATTTTTTTCAATCCCGTGTATCGGGATTGAAAAATGGTCAATCCCAGGATTCCCGGGATACCCGGGATTGGCTTTTTTAATGTGTCCAACCGTCCTCCCCGCCCCGCCTCTCCCCACCCACCAAGCACTGCACACACAACTCACCAATCTAGCGGGAGCGGGTGGGTGGGAATCTTCCTCCACACTCGGCGGCGGGTGACAGCCGGTTTCCCATCAGGCGGCGCAGCGGGTAACGGGCTGGTGACTGCGCAGCGTGACCTCACAGTCACAGGCCACACTGCGCAGGGGGAGCCGGGAGGAGAGAGCCGGGCAGCGTTGAGCGTCCTGAGGATGCTCAACGCTGCCCGCCATTAATGGACCGCCTGATCCCTCAATCCCCGGGATTGGAGCTTCCATTACCGAGATTGAATCCCTGCCGATTTTTGCCATAAATCCCGGGATCCCACCGATCCTAATCCCGTGATTGGCCACCCTAGCCCATAGCCAAGTGGCTGTTAATCCGCTCCTGATTTTACCATATACTGTTAACTGTTGACTAATCCAGCTGTCTTAGTATGTTGAACTCACTCTCCCTGATTATAGCTTTGTAAGAAATTAATTATTATGTAATAAACCATTCAGCAATCATCCAGGACTCTGCAGGAACATCTGCAGCAAAGTTGTTCACAGGATCAGGTCCATTCTACAAATCTATCACTCGCTGAGCTTAGTAACATGCTGTACTGTATAACTACCTGCTAATGATGTATTGTATAATGCCGCGTACAGTGGTGCTTCAAAGTTTGTGAGTCCTGACCTTAAACCAATCAGAATGTTGTGGACGGACCTGAATTGAGCAGTTCATAGGAGGAAACCCACCAACATAACAGAGTTGAAGCTGTTTTGTACAGAGGAATGGGGTAAAATGCTTCCGAGCCGATGTTTAGGACTAATGAACAATTTCAGGAAATGTTTTTTAGATGCAGTTATTGCTGCACAAGGGGGTCATACCAGACACTGTTAGAAAGCAAAGGGTCACATATTTTTGCGATAATGGATCATTTTCCTCAATAACAAAATGAGCACATCAAATTTTCTTCGTCTAATTTGTTTGATTTGGTTCCTTTCATCTACTTTTAGGACTTGTGTGAAAATCTGAGGTAGTTTTAGACCAAATTTCAGAAGAAATATAAAAAATTCTGAAGGATTCACAAACTTTCAAGCACCGCTGTAAATGTAGGGTATATAATGTATGCACTGAGACTTGCAATCATAACCAACAGCGCTCTAGTCACCTTATAGTACGAGTTCAGCGGCCCTGAGGGATGGTGGCCAAACGTGGAGGTTTTTTTTTAAAGGGGCAATCATTCACAAAGCATGGTTTAGCCTTGTAAATGATTTCCCTTTTAAAAAAACATCCAAGTTTGGCCAGCATCCCTCACGGCCGCTGAACTCGGATTCAGTATATACATTGTCTTATAACACAAGTGCCTTCTCATAACACCGCACTGGCTCAAAACAGTATAGCGGCCCTGAAGCTAATGCGGCCCACACAATGTTGCTGCTAACATCGGGCAGATGTGGCAGTGTGCATGATGCCAAAAAGGCCACCAGACCTGACTAGGATTCTGATGAAATCAGTAGGATCATTTCTGGATTTGGTGGAAAATGTGCTTGGAAGACGATCACAATCAGTCAGGAACCCGGGTGTGCCACCATGTTGAGAGTGCGGTAACTGGCTGCCATGAAGCCAGAAGTCTAAACAGCAAATATCCCTTTTCGACAGCTTACGCAAGTAGACAAATTCAATGATGACTCCTAAACTCAACTTGTTCCTAGTGCAGTGATAGCCTGCGTTCTTACAAAATGGCGGCCTCCGCTGTGTAACGGATGCCCTTGAAATGACACGTTCACAGGGGTTTCCTTTAAGGGCATTTATAATTGAAAACTGGGTAATGAGCTCTGTAAAGCAGGGACCGCTCCGCATTCCGATAGGTTCCACTGTTTTTATTATTATCTCGTTTACTGTATGCCGCGCTGCTCAAAATAATTGTGTGTCGTAATTAAATATTAATAATAACGCATTTGCTCAGTAGTCAGGGTACAGCTTGGAACAAGTGCTTTTACTTTCCTAGTGTCTATCTATAATTCATAGGCTAGCTACAGTGGCACTAAACACCTTCTTACACCGGCGTTCTGTACTGACCGTTCCGCTTTTATGTTAGCTTATGTCAATAGGGCACCTGGGAGACACAGCAATTAAGCATTGAAACAATATTTAAAAGTCATCGTGTTATCAAATGGAGCAAGTAATGTCCCATGTAGAACAACTGTTATCACTGCAAGTGGTGACACTAGTTCATTATTGTATGTAAAAAGATTTACGATTAACAGCTTCTTTGGAGCACGAACAGGTAACTGCTATAAGGCCGGTCACTCACTGTGGTAATGAGCAGGTTCTTCTACCAGTAGTAATGCAAGATGCCTGATTGTATCTAACCGACTGGCTCCAATTCCCAATTATGGTGTTATATGTCGACAGTAACAATATGCCGACAGTTCAGCTTGTTGACATGGTCATAATGTTGCTCTATGCTGGCACTCATCATGTAAACAGTGATGATGTATCGACATGTTACAATGTTGACATCTTGTCCTTGGTGGCCTAAGATGGGCAGTGGTTCTCAAACTCGGTCTTCAGGACCCCAAACAGTTCATGTTTTCCAGGTCACAAGTGAAATAATTAACTTCACCTGTGGATCTTTAAAATGTGGCAGTGAGTAATGACTACTCCTGTGCACCTGCTGGGCCACCTGGAAAACGTGAGCTGCTTGGGGTCCTGAGGACCGAGTTTTAGAACAACGCCCTAGGCAGACAGCAGGTAAAGGCTAGGTAGATTGCGTTAAGATGGGTACACACCTGGCTGTCGACCTAACTATTAGTAAGTGCATACACACATGGTAAAAATGCTTTAAGTAGCATTCCAACCATGTTGGTATAATGGTGCCGACATCCTTGTTTCGACATATGGATCTATTTAGTAAACGCAATAATTTAATTTCTCCACCATATTAGCTGGAGAATGCAATATTGAAGTTATCACCATATTTAAGTTTAGTGAAAAGCCTTGAGAATTCGCTGATTTCTGAGACTTTTCACTGGTCAGTGAACAAGGGGGATGGGAGGGGGGGTTTCAGTTGCCAGGTGAGGCAGGCTATAGCTTTTTACATGCTAATTATGCATCCTTCATGGGATGGCGACATTCGCTCTAATATCACAGCACAACCGATGGCCGATATTTCTAATGATATAATGGCTCATCTCGATGTGTGTAGGGACATTCCGCCAACCGCTCTCACACTTGCTGAGGGGTCTGACATCACAGCTGGGTGGGCAAATTCAAATGCCCACCCAGCTGGATGTCATGACCGACACATCAATCGGCTGATCGGCAAGTGTGTATGCATACCTGTATTGCATACCTCCCAACTGTCCTGATTTATGCGGGACAGTCCCGCTATTCGGACACTGTCCCTCTGTCCCTCCCGCCGGTCGCAGTGTCCCGCGGGTGGGGGTGAGGCAGTTGGGGGAGGCTTTGATGAGTGGGTGATCAAAGCCTCCCCCAACTGCAAAGCAGCCGGTGATCACTGAATAGATGCGGCATCTATTCAATGCTAGGGGGGGAGCAGGGGGCTACCCAGCTGCTCGGGGAACACTGGGCACGCCCCCAAAATGCCAAAAAAGGAGCACTGGCCAAGCCCTCCCACATTAAGCCACACCCCTTTTTGGGCAGCTCGCGGCTTCGCCGCGCAGGGGTCCCGTTTTCTCCCTCATCCAAGTTGTGAGGTATGTGTATTGGCCGCTCTGTCTGGGTGACGGCGGGTCCACCAACCTGTCGCTTCAGTATGTACCAATTTTTACACAGTAAAGGTGGCTGCAATTTGCACATGTGCAGTAGCACATCAGGCCAGAAGTCGCATCGCCCCGCGGACTCTGGGTCCTAGTGTCCAGCATGTATAAGAGACAGTGCAGAGTGCTGCTCTCCAGGCACAATTATGGTCCATCCGCATCTGAAACCGGACCCTCCGAACAGGGCTGGTTTCAACCTGTCACATTAGAGGGATTCAATTCAGTATCAATAAATGAGCCCCCCCCCCTCCCTTCATAAATTACAGGGGGGGGGGGGGGGGGACTCACCAGCAAGACCCCAGGTGAGTCCTATGTATTCTCGTTGGCACCCTCCAGGTCCTGGTGCCCTAGGCAGCAGCCTAATAAGCCTAGTGAATGGCACAGAGAACGTGCACATAATATTTAAAAATAGCAGTAACTAATGATTGAATTGATTAAAACTGAGTACTGTGAGCTATTCGTTAGATCAAGGTGCTTCTCTGAATGCATATGTAGGTCAGCGTTCCCAAAGTTGGTTTCATGCTCTGCTGCGCCTGCCTACAGGTTACAGATATTATTAACCATTTATTAGTTAGCTGCTACTTCTGTAGTGCCATCATGTTATGCAGCACCCCAGTGCACACACTAAACTACCATTATGTCTGTGGATTGTGAGAGGAGACCGTAGCACTGGGGAGGAGGGAGCAGTACTGTATGTACTTATTTCCCTGGCTGGCAGTAAGAACACTTATTTGCAGATCACCATATTATGAATTGCAGGAGTTTAAAGACAAAATTGTTCCCATTTAAACTCACCGACCAGTTTTATTATGTTGTCTTGTTCAATCTCGGCGAACTCTATAAAATAATAGTGTGTCTCATAAGCATCAGATACGGAGCTGAATAGCAGCAACGCTGTCAGCACCTACACTCTAATAATTTAATAAAGAGGCGCCCCTGGATAACGTGGGCGACGAGTGGTGTTAATTGGAGAGCAGTGTCACCACTTAGTGAATCTCCTCCATTAACTTGTCGGGTAGTAATGTGGAAGCCGATGTCTGTATAATTACACCCTCCAAGTAAGAGCTAAGGCTTTGTACATTGCTATCATGCACCGCTGATTAAGTTATATACGGTAGATTAACATGCACTATGTGTGGCCTGAGCCCTTAAGACGGGCAATAATGAACTGTGATCATATAAGAATGCCCCATGAGCACACTATACACCCATGTCATTGTAGCATAGTAGGAGCTAACGCTCCAAGCAACAGTATTATTTGTCAGCTTCCATTAGACTATACATGAGACAATGGGCCTAATTTAGACCTGGTCGCAGGCAGGCGTTTTTTGCACTGGTAGTCACCGCCTACAGGGGGAGGGGGGTAATCGCTGTGCAGGGGTGCGATCGGATGTGCAGAGAGCGTTTGTGCAGTCTCTGCACAGCCCAGGACTTACTCTTCCAGTGCGATGATCAGGGCCGGAGTTGATGTCAGAATCCCTCCGTCCAAATGGCTGGACACTCCTGCGTTTTTCCGGACACTCCCTGGAAACGGTCAGTTGCCACCCACAAACGGCCTCTTCCTGTCAGTCTTCGTGCGATCGCCGATGCGATTGCCGATGCGATCGCTTTCTTCGTCCATCCCGTTGCTCCCAGTCTCTGGGGGGCGATGCACCTGCGCATTATGGCGCATACGCATGCGCAATTCAGACCTGATCGCTGGCGAGTGAAAATGCACGGGTCTGAATTAGGCCCAATATTATATGGGCCTTGGGAAATATACTTCTAAATAAGTCACTATTATTGCTAAATTGTTGTATTTTGTTGATTGCCATATGAATGTGGTACATACAAGTATTCACTACCTCCCGGAAGATCAGTACAGATGTTTCCTGAAATCATCTGTGCTGCTGAGAACATACCAATGATTTTATTGGCTACAGGGTGTTCTATTCACACACACTTTAAAATGTAGAAACTACAGATAAGAACAAGACTGATAAAAAAAAAAGTTGCACTGAAAATGTAATGTGCCTTAATAACACATCCACTCCCCAAACCCACTGCAGAACAACATACTGTACATGCAAAGGATGAAAGAAAGAGCTTACTGTGGGGGTCATTCCGACCCGATCGCACGCTGCAGTTTTTCGCAGCAGTGCGATTGGATCAGAACTGCCTATACGCCGGCACCACAGTGCGCGGGCGCATGCCAGACGGCCATCGTTGCCTAGCGTTCTCCTCTGCCTGATTGACAGGCAGAGGCAGTCGCTGGGCGGGAGAGGGCGGCACGGCGGCGTTTGGCTGCCGTTTTCAGGGCGTGGTCCGGCCAACGCAGGCGTGGCCGGTCCATGTGGGGGGCCGGGCCGCAGCGGCTACATGACGTCACATGCAGCCGCTGCGACCCTGGCAGTGACAAGTGACTCCCGGTCAGCCCCAGGAGCTGCGCTGGCTGGGAGGTACTCTACAAGTACAAAAGCATTGCCGCTGGGTGATGCTTTTGTATCTGTGCGGTGGGGCCGGGCCAGACATGCGGGGCGGACTAGCCCTGTGCTGGGAGTCCCCCCCGCATGTCTGTGTCAGTGATCGTAGCTGTGCTAAATTTAGCACAGCTACGATTAGGTCGGAATGACCCCCTGTAGCTGTTAATGGTGTTTTTGCTCAGATCCACTCCACATATAGGGGGTCTTTCCGAGTTGTTCGCTCGTTGCCGATTTTTGCTATACTGCGATTAGTCGCTTACTGCGCATGCGCAAGGTTCGCAGAGCGCATGCGCTTAGTTGTTTTACACAAAAGTTAGGTATTTTACTCACAGCATAACAAAGCTTTTTCATCGCTGTGCAGCTCGTAGTGTGATTGACAGGAAGTGGGTGTTTCTGGGCGGAAACTGGCCGTTTTATGGGAGTGTGCGGAAAAACGCAGGCGTTCGAGTTGCAAAACGCAGGAGTGGCTGGAGAAACGGGGGAGTGGCTGGGCGAACGCTGGGTGTGTTTGTGACGTCAAACCAGGAACGAAAAGGACTGAGCTGGTCGCAATGGCTGAGTAAGTCTGGAGCTACTCAGAAACTGCAGGGTAATCGTTACGAGAAAATTAGCGAAGCTTTCGTTAGCAATTCTGCTATGCTAAGATACACTCCCAGTAGGCGGCGGCTTAGCATGTGCAATGCTGCTAAAAGCAGCTAGCGAGCGAACAACTCGGAATCACCCCCATAGGGCGGGATTCAATTCTTTTCACCCCTTTACACACCCGTTCTGTTTCTGCCCTCAGGGATGTTGTATCATTATTTCAGCTCGCTACCCCCGGAGTAGTGAGGGCACCGAACCTTTTCACAGCTAAACCTGATTACTATGGGCGCAATATGCGCGATAACGGAGATCATTTTAGAAAGGAAATCGGGCGTGATATAT